>NC_091950.1:245784087-246103670 GCF_031021105.1 Erythrolamprus reginae
TGTTTGAAAATTCAAAACAATGTTCTTTATCACAAAATTCAAAAAAAGAAGAAGCACTCTTTGTATTGCAAAGAACACTCGTCCCAAAATAACCTGGTAGTTTGTACAAGTCCCTTATCAGTTCGTAAGTACTTAGCTTGCAGCTGTGAAGAAAGTCACAGCCCTTCTTCTTCGACGAAGTGAAACACACTTTGCTCTGCTTTGGTTTCAAAGTGGTGAAAAGTCAACAAACAAAGGCAGGAGTCAGCAAGACATTCATGAAACACAACAATCAGATAATTCTCCACAACGGCCAAACCCACACGCTGCTATTTATAGCAGCAGCCCTAATTACTGGAGCCCCACCCAACCACAGGTGGCCTCATTTACTTTTGTAATAATCGTTTAGTTATTGCTTCCTATGCATCACTCTACGCATGCGTGGATGTGTCATTAATTCTTGTTCAGAATCCAGAGATGATACAGATGATTGATCTCCTCCTGGGCTGTCTGCCAAACTCTCCTCCTCCCTGTCACTCAGGCCTCCTTGGTCAGAGGAGACTTCATCGGCAGATTCCACTGGGAGCAAAACAGGCCTGCAGCATGTGGATGTCTCCCCCACATCCCCCTGCACATTCCTTGAGGCAGGAGCTGGGCCAGAGCTAACCACAACACAAATCCAATAAGTAAGTAAGTAAGTAAGTAAGTAAGTAAGTAAGTAAGTAAGTAAGTAAGTAAGTAAGTAAGTAAGTATGTAAATAAATAAACTAACAAACAAACATGAGCAGTTTGTCCCACCACACAGTTCCTTAGCTATTTTCAGTTCCCTTTCGGTTCTGCCAAATTTAGGGTACCAAGGTATCCCTTTCACTGTGTTTTTCAAATCAATCATTTTTTTTTTCTTATGATGAAAAGAAATGCACTAAGACAGTGATGAAGGGGGAACAGGCTAGCGGCTGGGTGCCACTTTGGCCAGCTGGAGAAAGGTCTAGTTAACTCAGGGGAATATTGAGCTCTGCAAGAACATCAATAGTGTGTGAACATTCATAAAGTGGTGCAAAAATGCTTTTAAGAGTCTGGGGATTGGGAGGGAGCTAAGTTTGGAAATGCAGTGTGACACTCAACAACACAAAGAAAAGACTTTTATATAATCACAGCTCCACTAACTTTGGAGTATTCCCCAAAGGAGCCCTCCAAATTCCACCGTTGCAATTTCTCCAATGCCAGGATTTAAATTTCATATAAGGCGATTTTACAGAATGTTTAATGTCTCGTTTCACTGCTGGATTCTTATTATGCTGATGAACACTACCCTGCCCTGAAGACCTTAAAAAGGATGAAGGGTAATATAATACTTTCAATGTAGATCTTTTTAATACTGTCTTGGGAATTATATGTTCAATCCCTTTTCCGTGCTCATCATAGCCGGGATTTTTAAGAGTGGGAGTTATAAGGAAAGACATCAGACTATAAACCCAGGCTAGTTCAGGGGTCATGCTTAGGATCACATCAAGTTAACCCTAAAGCAAAGCACATATTCATCTGCTGGGGCTGCAGAGAGCTGAGCTCTTGTTTTTCATTTGCTCTCATTTAATACTTCCTCACTTGGTAATGACACTGTGCAGAAAACTGTGAGAAGAAGCAGATAATCTTCCCTTCTACTTTGCAGTGCTGCAAACTGTGCTTGGCTAGAAATCCCACAAACTGATTGTAATAACCATGGTATGTGGCTTACGTTAATAGCGCCATTATGATAATGATTACGGATTATGGTACATTAGTTGTGTGCAATGTTAATGCTGTCATTATGGCCCTCTGGTGCATCACAGGCTTATTTGTTGCCTAATCAGGCTAGGTTACATGACACAAGTGTTTGGGAAAAGGAAAAAAGCAAAGCAAATTAAGAACCAAGGTGGATGGCAATAGCAATGACACTTAAGACTTATATACCGCTTCACAATGCTTTACAGCCTTCTCTAAGTGGTTAACAGAGTCAGCATATTGGCCCCAACAATCTGGGTCCTCGTTTTACCCACCTTGGAAGGATGGAAGGCTGAATCAACTTTGACCTCTATCAGGATCGAATTCACGGAGTGAGCATTGAGTTAGCCTGCAGTACTGCTTTCTAACCACAGTGCCACCATGGCTCTAAGAAAAAGGATAGATGAAAAAAACCTACATATTCCTAATAGTCAAGAAGTGTGTGTGTGTGTGTGTGTGTGTGTGTGTGTGTGTGTAAATATTGTTTCCTGATTGCTTATTTGTATCCTATGACAATCATTAAGTGTTGTACCTCATGATTCTTGATAAATGTATCTTTTCTTTTATGTACCCTGAGAGCATATGCACCAAAGACAAATTCCCTGGGTGTCCAGCTTCTATTCTATTCTATTCTATTCTAGTCCAGTGCAGTCCATTCCACTCCACTCCACTCCACTCCACTCCACTCCACTCACTCCACTCCTCTCCATTCCATTCCATTCCATTCTATTCTATTCTATTCTAGTCCAGTGCAGTCCATTCCATTCCACTCCACTTCACTCCTCTCCATTCCATTCTATTCTATTCTATTCTATTCTATTCTATTCTATACACACACACACACCAGAGACATTGGGAAATAGGCAGTAAGAGAAGAAAGACTCTAAAGATACAGGGAAAATGCAGTTGAAATAATAATCAGTTAACTCAGCTTGCCACACCTCAAAAGAAGCTATGACAAGTCATACACAGTTTGTACTTGGATGAAAGAGTAGAAGGATATCTCAGGGCTGGGAAGTTGAAAGAACATTCCATGAGATGTCGATGATGGTTAAGTGAAACCATATGGCTGTGATGGCAAACCTATGGTACGCGTGCCACAGGTGGAAAGCTGAGCCATATCTGAGGGCACATGAGGCATTGCCCTGTGTCAGCTCCAGTTGCTTAGCAGGCTAGCTGATTTTTGGCAGGGCAGGAAATTGTTTTCCCCCTCCATAGGCTTCAGGAAAGCCTCCAGAGCCTGTGGATGGAGAAAAACAGAACCAACGGGCCTACCAGAAGTTCAGAGACTTCAGTGAGGCCTGTGCATGGGGTGGGGGGAGTCAGCACAGGGGATTGTGCATGCATGCGCAGGGGGGAAGGCATTGCATTAAGGGCGTGGGCATAAGAGTGCGCCCTGTTGCAAGCATGCATGCCCTTTTGGCACCCGAGCAAAAAAAGGTTTGCCATCACTGTCCTATGGAATGTCCATGAAGCTACTCAGAATCAAATTTGACTCATGGGATTCTTCACCTTCTAGAATTCCAACACGGCATATTAATTGATTACAAGGACGGTTTGGTGGTTGAGGTGCTAAATTTATATTAGAAAGTTTCAGCTTCAAGTACATCGTCCACCATGGAAGATGTCTAAGAGATTGGGGCCAGCTGCTTTCTCTTAGCCAAACTTTCCTCATGCAACAATGTGGGGGGGGGGGGGGGGAGAGAAGTAAGAACTCATGTGAGCATTCTGAATTTCTGAATAAAAAGTAGATTATACCAATAGCAGTAGCATTTAGACTTATGTACTGCTTCATAGTGCTTTTACAGCCCTCTCTAAGTGGTTTACAGAATCAGCCTATTGCCCCCAGCAATCCGGCTCCTCATTTTACCCACCTTGGAAGGATGGAAGGCTGAGTCAACCTTGAGCCGGTGGTGAGATTTGAACTTCTGAACTACACCTAACAGTTAGCTGAAGTAGCCTGCAGTGCTGCACTCTAATCACTGCTCCACCTCGCCTCTTGTTTTACTGATTATAAATCCAACTAATCATGGTAGGAGTGATGGTGATGGTGATGATAATATTTTATCATCATGTATTTATATTAAAATCTAGTGTATTTTTTGGCACAGCTCAGAGGAATTCTTTGCAGTCATTATTGGATCGCATAGGGTTTTCCGGGCAGAGGTTTGAACTGAGGTCCTCCTGGATTGTTTCTCATCATTTCGGCATTCCCTCTCACAGGCTTGTTTGAAACTGCCTAATCCTACCTCTGATCTACTAGTTCAGGGGTAGTCAAAGTTGGCTCTTCTATGACTTGTGGACTTCAACACCCAGAATTCCTGAGCCAATCATGCTAACTCAGGAATTCTGGGAGTTGAAGTCCACATGTCATAGAAGAGCCAACTTTGACTACTCCTGACCTAGTTCATTATTATCAGCCTGAGTTGACCAGCTAGCAGCCTTGCAATGTAGTCTAGAAAGAAGTACAAGAAGCACCAGCTGTACCAAGAAACTAGGGAGAGTCCCTTCTGAGACATTTGTTGCATCCATTCCTTTATGGATAAGTTGCCACTTAATCCAACTGTCCCCCAGCTGTCACTCTTTCCCCATTTCCCCAAGTCACTCTCGCAGATCATCACACCAACAAAGTTACTTCAAGGTCTCAAATAATCTTCTTTCCTGGTTGTAGCTAGAAATTCTGATGATTAAGAATTGGGATGTTGAAGACTAAATATTATAACCAAACAGAATATATTGCTTTTTCCTGTTCCTTGGGGGGTGGGCAGAGACCCCTATGAAATCCAGGATGAGACCTATCCCATTGTTACCCCAAATATTTAAAAAGAAAGATGGCTGAATGATGTTTAATCTATTTCTCTGATATTTACCCTACATGGTTCATGATTGCTTGTGTATTGTTCTGCTCATGCCATACATACTCTCTGCCTTCTTTCACTATTTCATTTGCCTGCTAGGTATTCAATGAACCTCAACATGGGGCAACATCTTAAAACTTGTAGATGATGAAGTGAAATATTTCATCTACTTCCAGGCCCTAAGGCCTCCTGTTTCCCACAGTCAAAGCTGTTGCCTATCATTTCTGGGATGCAAAATATCCCTTCCACAAGCCTTCGTCCATCTTTAAACCTTCCTTGCAGCCTACTGAGCAGAGAGTGAAAACAAGAAAAATTGCATTAACAAGAAAGGAAAATAAATTGTCACTGATAAAATGCTGTGGCCTAAAAGCAATGGTAGTAAACAAGAGTGAATGAATAGAAAGGATGTAGAGGAAGGAGAATTCAAATCTGAATATGGAGAAACACAAGGACCGTCTGAGTTATTAGGCCTAACTCAGGATGCCTATTTCAGATTAAAGGTCTTCCAGCTCCAAAGGTTTTACTTAATACTTATCCCAACTCCATACATAGAATGAAGACCTCTATTTCAGTTACTTTTGTAGAACACTTAGGGCTCATCCATAAATGCTCCTGACTGCTTCAAAGATGCCCTGTTATTTATTTATTTATTTATTTATTTATTCATTCATTCATTCATTCATTCATTCATTCATTCATTTAATTGGATTTATATGCCACCCTTCTCCAAGGACTCATTTTTAAGGGCATGTTCTTTGCCTCATCCTCAGTTGAGGACATCTAATTTCACATTTAGCAGATTCAGCATTAAAATATTTTCCACCTTCTTCCAATGCAAGTCTTAATTTATGCACAATTACTCCATTTCAGAGGTGATTTTGAGGATGATGTGTGAGGATCTGCCTAGCTTCTTAGGGGCTGCTTTGGACCACTGAGGCCATCGCCCACTGATGGTGAACCTATGACACTGTGCCACAGGTGGCACGCAGGGAACACAAGATGCATGTGTGTGCTGGCCAAATGATTTTAAGCCTCCTTTTCAGCCCTTTTCGCTCTCCCCGTGGCAAAAAATGGACCAATGGGCCAGCAGGAAGTTCAGTTATATGCTCACCTTCAGCTTCTTATTCTCTTTCAAAAGTCTTTAGGAACTTCTTAGGCTTTGGACAGTTGAAGCTAGATCCCATCTTGGCCCATTTCTTCTGCAGCTGAGAAGGCTTTTCTGAAGGTCTGTGTAGCCAATAACAGAGCTCCCGATTGATCCGGAGCTCTGTATTCATCTGCACAGGCCTTCAGGGAAGCCGTTCTGGATGTAGAAAATAATGGGCCAGGATGTGAGAGGCCTGGTTGCAACTATTTCAAGGCAACTTCCTTTTGTTTCCAAACTTCCAATTGACCCATCGGGCCATTTTTTGCCCTCTACGATTTCCAGGAGGCTTTCTTGAACCCCAGTAAGAGCGAAAAACAGCCCAACGGACCTACTAAAAATCTGGAGGCTTCAGTGAGGCCTGTGTGCATGCGCATGGGGGGAACAGTGCACAGGGGTTGGACGCATGTGCAGGGAATTGCATTATGGGAGTGGCACGCATGCACACGCTATCGTGATCCAAGATCCAGGCATCCGATATAAAGAACTGGTTAGACATTGCATGGACTCATCTTTATTTTATTTTATTTTATTTTATTTTATTTTATTTTATTTTATTTTTTATTCATTCATTCATTTATTTAGTCAAACAATTATAGGGTGATAATTTGTACAAATAAAAACATTAGATAAGTAATGATAAAAAGTAACAAAAGAAGACAATAGGACAGGGACGGTAGGCACAGTGGTGCGCTTATGCATGCCCCTTACAGACCTCTTAGAAAGGGGGAGAGGTTGATTGTAGATAGTCTAAGGTTAAAGGTTTTGGGGTTAGGAGTAGAAACCACAGAATCCGGTAGTGCATTCCAGGCGTTGATTACTCTGTTGCTGAAGTCGTATTTTTTGCAGTCAAGTTTGGAGTGGTTGACATTTAGTTTAAATCGAGTGCTCCTGTGTTGTTGTGGTTGAAGGTGAAGTAGTCGTTAACAGGTAGGACATTTTGGTATATGATTTTATGAACTATAATTAAGTCAGAATGGAGACGGCGGAGTTGTAAGTTGTCTAAACCAAGAATTTCAAGTCTGGCGGAGTAAGGTATTTTGTTGAGAGAAGAGGAATGAAGGACTCTTCTTGTGAAATATCTTCCTTAAGTATAGTTAACTGCCATGACTGATAAGCAGCTTGTGAGATGGATGGTAGTGGCAGTGATAAGGCAGATGATGGGGCAGATGTTGGAGCCAGGGCACAAGAGAGGGAAGTAAGTAAGTGATAGAACTGTTGATGGAGCAGATGGAAAGCTGGAGTTGACAGCATCTGCTCCATCGCCAAAAATACAGCAAATGACAGAGCAGGTAACAGAGTAGATTATGAAGCTGGCAATTGACCCGGTGAGAAAGACAGGGATAGAGAAGATGGTGGAGCTGGTAACAGAGCCAGCAATAGAGAACAATAGAACTGATATTGGAGCCAGCAGCGGAGTCAGTTTAATGGGGCCAATGGCAGAGCACCTGATAGCGTTGACAATGAGAAGAGCCAGAAATAGAGCAGGTGCTACAATTAAAAATGATTGTGCTTGGAAGTCCATTGAAAGAGATTACCAGCTGGCATCATTGCTTCATTTCCCACCATCCCCAACAAAGGAGGTAATGGAGTGGGCTATTCAATGGGCAACTGAACGGACAATGAGGCCAACAACAGGGGAATCTACAAAGATAAACAATAGGGCAGATTAGAAGACAGGCTTAAAGCAAACGGTGGGCAAAAGAAGGCAAAAGGAGAAGAGGGATGAACATGGATAAGAGGGACTGGAAGTCTAAAGCACTCAGATGATCCAAGCAAATTTGGGCTTCCTGGTAGTAGAATCGGTAAAAAGTTCCCACCTACACCGACAGATGGCTAAGCATGCTGGCCCACACAAACTCATATGCTCCAGTGAAAGCAACTTTTCAAGCAGCAGGAAAATCACTTAACTTGTCCCACATCAAAGCTAGTCTATCAGTGTTATTACTCATTTCATAGAAAACGCTATTGGAACGGCATATTTTTGTGTCACTTCACACACTGGAGGAAAGCCCATTAAATCAACTATCTGGTTATATCCTTATAAGAGCTGTTCACTCAGTTTTTGCGTTCCTTTAGTTTTCTTTTATTTGTGCTGTTGATTGTAGCAATAAAGACACAGAGACATTTGTTTGAACATACCTGTTTACTGTCTCTTGGGCTCAACAGCTCATCCAGCTTGCCTGAACACAAAGATCCCCCCTTATTTTTGAGGACACGAATATAAGATGTTTGTTTAAAAGCACACATATTGCTTCAGTTCTCAAAGTAATTCTAGGCGGTGAACATATTAAGGTTAAAATAACAGGATAATAATAGCAAGAAAAGAACAACATGAAGCAACAATAATAAATAAAATGCATTTGTGAAAGAATCTCATTTTATCAGAACAGTCGAGAACAGATACTCTCATGATAGTTAGATAGATAGATAGATAGATAGATAGATAGATAGATAGATAGATAGATAGATAGATAGAGACAGACAGACAGACAGACAGACAGACAAATAGATAGATAGATTAGATAGATAGATAGATAGATAGATAGATAGATAGATAGATAGATAGATAGATAGATAGATAGATACAGACAGACAGACAGAGACAGACAGACAGACACAGACAGACAGACAGACAGACACAGACAGACAGACAGACAGACACAGACAGACAGAGACAGACAGACACAGACAGACAGACAGACAGACAGACAGACAGACAGACACAGACAGACAGACAGACACAGACAGACAGACAGACAGACAGACAGACAGACAGACACAGACAGACAGACAGACACAGACAAACAGACAGACAGACACAGACAGACAGACAGACAGACAGACACAGACAGACAGACAGACAGACAGACAGACACAGACAGACAGACACAGACAGACAGACAGACAGACACAGACAGACAGACAGAGACAGACAGACAGACAGACACAGACAGACAGACAGACAGACAGACAGACAGACAGACACAGACAGACAGACAGACAGACACAGACAGACAGACAGACAGACAGACAGACACAGACAGACAGACAGACAGACACAGACAGACAGACAGACAGACAGACAGACAGACACAGACAGACAGACAGACAGACAGACACAGACAGACAGACAGACAGACAGACAGACAGACAAACAGACACAGACAGACAGACAGACAGACACAGACAGACAGACAGACAGACACAGACAGACAGACAGACAGAGAGAGACAGACAGACAGACAGACAGACACAGACAGACAGACAGACAGACAGACAGACAGACAGATCGATGAGCTTTGTGGTGGCCTAGTGATGACAGATAGATACTCTACATAGATAAACTTTATTGTCCCATGCACTAATCAGCATACATTAAAATGAAATTTCATTGAATGCAGTTCTCAAGGGTCATCACCCCCAATATACACTACATAAACATGGCAGAATAAAAAAAATAAATGCAAACTTATGCATACACCAACATATATTATATGACACAGAGAAACAACACAGTCTAGTTCGGATGTATACCTGTACATGGTGAGAAAAACGAATCTTGTGAATTTAGCAGATGGATGGCATAGGGAACAAAGCTGTTGCAAAATCTGATAGTCCTGCTAGAAATACTTTGAAACCTCCTCCTAGAGGGGAGCAGAACCCAAAGTGGGTGGGTGTGGTCTCTAACAAACCCACCTTTGCCGTCAGGCATGGGGAAACTAAATATCTCCCCCTGGGCACGTTGAAGTTATATATGGTATGCTTGTATGTGTGTATGTTAGTATTGGGGATTCTCTTAAACTTGTAATATTTTAATTAATTGGATTGTATTGGATTGTTTTTCACTTGTTGTGAGCCGCCCCGAGTCTTCGGAGAGGGGCGGCATACAAATCCAAATAATAAATAAATAAATAAATAACAATGCTTTGACCTCTAAGCACATAGCATTTATAAGCAGTATCTTGAATAACAGGAAGCGAGCTTCCTTTAATCTTCTCAGATGTCCTTTCTAATCTCTGTATGGACTTATCTGAGGCACTGCTGCCACCCAAACCAAACAGTGATGCAATTTGTTAAAACACTCTCAATTGCGCCTCTGTAAAAAGTGGCCGGAAAACGAAGGAGAAAGATCATAATGCAGGGTCTGCTGAAAGGGCCAGGTTTCTACAGCAAAACCACAGCCGAATTGGGACTGTACATAAGCTCAGGCAATACTTTTGCATAGGTTAGGGGCAGATTATAGTAACATTTCTGCTAGGATAGTAGTTGTTGTGTCCAGAGGACAGTTAGGCCTTGTACCCGCCCCATATTCCTTGGGCGGGAAAATACTGCAAGGTGATTGGTTGGCTCAGCCTGGCAGCCTGGGTTATATATAGCTGCCAGGCATGGCCATGTTGTTATTGTCTTGTTCCTTTGCTGTGAACCGTTACCTTCTGTTCTAATAAAAAGAACCGTTACTTACTCAGAGAGTCTGCAGTTGATTCTTGTAAGGATCTAACAGTAGTTCCCCCATCTTTCTGGCTCCAGAGACTGGGGAGAGCTTATAGATTTGTGAGGGCAACCGAATCCCACGCATGTGCAAATAGAGCTTTGTACACTCACTCACCATTTGTGCAGACTGGTTTCCAATGGGCCACAGATCAGTAGTGATCTGAGGATCAGGGGTTGGGGACCCCTGTGCTAGGACATAAAAGAGGGCAGGCTTTACAGCTGGGGACTGTAGTGTCTCAGTTCTGGCAAATTTTGCTGACTTGGTAGAAACAATTGGATAAAATGGATCCCAAGGACAACCAGGTCCTAGGGGCATAATAAGTCTTCCTAAGGCCTTAATAGGTGACAAAAAATATCTTGATGTGCACCTGGCAGCCCATTGTTAAACAAACAGTGCAGTTTTCAGAGATATTTCATGGGCAAAATGGGGAATGCCCAGAGCTGCCCATACAGCCATATATTGGGCTAGTTGTAGCTTCCAAGTAGCCCTCAAAGTTAGAGTTGTGTTAGAGTAGCAGATGGGGAACTGTGACTGATGTGTGAGCCATTGCAAGAAGAGTCACCCAATCCAGGAAAAGTCACAACTGATGAACAAGATAGATCTGCAAAAGTCCCCTTGCCCCTAGCTATTTGCTCATCAAGCAGAAGTCAAGGATCCCAAATCACATACAAGTTCCATTCCTGTTGAGAATCATAGATGTAATTCACTGTCAAAATGAGGTCCTTGATAACAAAGAAACTTGTTTTACAAGAGTTGACACCCACACCTGACTCACCACAAGACCTTCACTTGACACACCAACACCTGACTCATCACAAGACCTACTGACTCCATGAAACCCTTATAAACAGACAAGCACTAACACTGTTATCCTCCAAATTCCACTGAAGATGTTACCTAGCCTGGTAACAAAACATTCAGAAACCAACTCACAAGTTTGGAAAACAAACCTTCCCCCTCAATTGACTTTAAGCCTATTGTTCATTATTGAGACCCTTACATCCTTGAGGCAGTAGGACAAGACTTGTTCAGCCAAGCACCAAGCTATACAGTTGGGTATCACCTGATCCTGTTTCAACACATGTCCTCACCTAATGGTATCATGTAGATTTTAAATTAGTGGGGTGGGATAAGTAAGTTCTGCTGGACCCTACGAAGCAAGGGCTTTCAGCTAAATCTCTCTCTACCTACCAACATTAACTATGATCAACCCCGGAGGGAGCTGGAGAAACTCTACAATGCTGTACTCCTCACTCCCAACCCATGGAGATGGTCCTGAAGAATATTAAGATTACAGGTATTGGTCATCACCAAGAGATCAAGCCGGATCAAGAAAGTCACATTAACCCATCCTTCCAAAATTTATATGCAAATGTGTTCAGGGCTGTCTCAAGTCTGTACCCCTGGAATCAGATAGAAGAACCACAAAGGTATCTTAGTGACAACAAGTAGGAACAAGTTCCTCCCTGTGTCCCCTTCACCTAGGCCAGGAGTAGGCAAAGTTGGCTCTTGTATGACTTGTGGACTTCAACTCCCAGAATTCCTGAGCCAATCATGCTAGCTCAGGAATTCTGGGAGTTGAAGTCCACATGTCATAGAAGAGCCAACTTTGCCTACCCCGACCTAGGCTATCAGGCACAAGTAGCAGTAGCAATAGCATTTAGACTTATATATCACTTAGCAATAGCATTTAGACTTATATACCACTTCACAGTGCTTTACAGTCCTCTCTAATTGGTTTACAGAGAGTAAACATATTGCCTCCAACAATTTGGGTCCTCATTTTACCCACATTGGAAGGATGGAAGACTGAGTCAACCTTGAGCCCACTGAGATTCAAACTGCAGGCAGGCGGCAGGCAGCAGAAGTAGTCTGCTGTACTGCATCCTAACCACTGCGCCATCACACTTACACATGTAAGGTTCGAGGTTGTTACTTTATTATATTCTTCCTATTATACAGGAATCTCCCCAGGCTGCCAGCCTTAGCAGATAGATAGGGTTCTATTAAGGGAGGGTCAGTACTGGACCTCTTGCTGCTGTGCGAGAACTCAAGGCTAATTCTGTGCTTGAAGCCTCTCCCCATGCCTGCCTCATTGTTTCCCCCCATGTGCTCTCAGAATAGGGGTTCAAACAGGGTCAGCAGTTCTTGGAGCCGACATCTTCATATATCAGCTCCTGAACTGAGAGCAGCTGTTTGCAAGTGCTTTCAATCAATGTGCACATGTCTGAATATTGACTGCAAAAAAGGATGCTGCAGTGTGAAATACTCTGTCCTCATTGGGCTATTTTGGAAATAACATTCCCCCTCCCCCTTCCCCTCTGTTGAGATTATTTTCTTAAGGGTTTTTTTTTGTCGTTGTCGTTTTTGTCCTTCTGCAAACATTGGCCTCCTTCTAAGCTTGCTGATAGCACCCATTTATTCACGGGCTGCGACACTTTGGCTATGTAAAAACTCACGCTTGGATGCATATGCATGTGTGTGTGTAAAGCAGGCTTGCCTTTGAAAGATTGAAATAGCAGAATGAAATGTGGTAGAACTGTTCGATTTATTTATTTATTTTTTTCTATTTGATTTAAGTAGCAGTTAACATTGGCAGCAGGCTTGTTTTCTTGGAGAGAAGATGTAAAAATGTCACATGCCAAATTAAATTTGGGAGTGGTAAGTACATTACTGTGTTTGAGAGACTGCAATTATTTTTTATTTAAGTATACAATGTATAGAATTGTCCCTTGAAGCATTAATGGGGAAAAAGTCGTGACAATTAGTCCAGAGACTGTAAGTGAATATTGTTATCTGAAATAGGCACGGATATGCACACAACAGTGCCCTTCTATATGTGTTGTGGCCCACCAGCAGCCTGTGCAGCTGATAGTGGATTCCATTCAAGAAGAGACTGACTTGGTAATGTGCCATCGGTCTATGCAGCTGACAGTCAAGTCGGATAGTGAGGAGGCTGGTGAGGACTCCAGCACCTCTTGGCAATGATGAGGAAGAAGAAGCTTCCCCTCTTCTTAATGCAAGGGCACGCAGAGCTGCTAAGAGGCAGGAGTGGTTACTCCAGAGGAGGTCTCCTCAGGAATAAGACTTGGGACTAATTGGTCCCTCCCCTAGTCTACTTAAGGACAGCAGAGGCAGCTGAAAGGCTGCAGGAAACAACGTTTTAGAATTATGTATCTGTTCTGAGTGTTCCGTGAATCTCTATTTCTCTGCTTCGGATTGCTTATCAAGGAAGACTTCTGGGCATTTTGTCAAGCCTTTGAAACTTCATGAAATAACAAGAAATAATTGCATTGCTCTGATTGAAGACTTTATGAACTTATGTCATGACAATGACAATGACATGGTGATTAATTAGAAGCTGAGTTTTTTTGTAGGAATAGTTTGCTTTTAGATTTCTGCCTGTGTGTCTCCACTACTAAGTCAGTTATTAGTATTAGTGTTTATTGATTAAATTAAGTTCATCCAGTGTGTTTGTTACGTATTTAACTGGAGGCAGAACAATATGTATCCCCCCATCATCCCTGCAAAAATAAATGAAGTCCTCAACTTACAATCACAATTAAGCTCAAAGTTTATGTTGCTAAGTGAAAATTTGTTTAGTGAGTTTGCCCCATTTTATGGTCTTTCTTGCCACAACTGTTAAGTGAATCATTGCAGCCATCGTAAATGGGAACCAGTTGACAAGCGCATCTGAATTTCGATCATGTGACCATAAGGATGCTGCAACTGCCCTAAGTGTGAAAAATGGTCATAAGTAACTTTTTTCAGAGCTATCGTAACTTCCAACGGTCACCAAATGAACTGTTGTAACTTGAGGAATACATGTCTTCCCTCCGGGCTTTCCTCCTTCCTTAAAAATTCAAGCTGCAAAATTTTCAATCCTGGATTAATTAATCACAGTGTGTGCATTTCAACACAATTCTTCATTTAAGCCCAGGATGTGCTGTCGTGTGCCACCTCCCACAAGGAACTGATTGTCACACTCAAATTGCTCGGAAGAACATCCGAGACGCTCAGCGTGGGGGCGGGTGAGAGCCGCTGCGACCTGGGCGTCTCCTGAGGAGCCCAGCCCAGCTGAGGACCGGAGGGGGCTGCTGGCGACTACTTAAGATCCCCCAAGACGCCAGAAAAGCGGAAGAACATCCGAGACGCTCAGCGTGGGGGCGGGTGAGAGCCGCTGCGACCTGGGCGTCTCCTGAGGAGCCCAGCCCAGCTGAGGACCGGAGGGGGCTGCTGGCGACTACTTAAGATCCCCCAAGACGCCAGAAAAGCGGAAGAACATCCGAGACGCTCAGCGTGGGGGCGGGTGAGAGCCGCTGCGACCTGGGCGTCTCCTGAGGAGCCCAGCCCAGCTGAGGACCGGAGGGGGCTGCTGGCGGTTTTTCTTTTCCGGTTCCGGCGGAGCAGCGGGAAGGAAGGAGGGATGCCGCTGCTCCGCCGGACTACGGTGATAACAACAATAATATAGGTAATTTTGAATTAGTTTGAACGCCAGTGTGCATGTTGGTGAGTTGAAAGTTCCTAGTCTCGGTGTCCGGTTCCTGTGTGTGCGTCCTCTCCTTGGTTTTGCCGTGGGAGAGTTAAGAGCTGGGAGCCTCGATCAGCTAGGGCTCGGAAGATGGCGGCCCCTGTGGAGCGAGTGAACTTGACAGCCAGGCAGACCAAGACGCCGAGCAGCTGTGCGGTGGGTGCGCTCGGCGCTGGAGGAGACCTGGCGGACGGAGGACCGACCATTGCGACAGGAGAGAGGAGATTGAAAGGAGACCAAGGGAGGAGGACTGGTAGATCAAGGTCTGATGGTGGGAGAGTTTTACAGACATGGATGCCCCCCTCCCTAGTCTGGGGGGGAGGGAGAGAGATGCTGAATGATCCTTGACTTTTGAATAACCTCTGCCCCTGAGAACTTGGCACTTTGAGAAAATTGGCACTTTTGAGGAACTTGGCACTTTGAAAAACTTGGCACTTTGAAAAACTTGACATTTTGGGAAACTTGGCACTTTGAGAACTTAGCACTTTTATTAGTTGCTGCTGACCGTATTTCCTAATCGAATTGAATTATTCATTATTACCTATGTTGTATTTTTATTGTTATTTTTAGTTAGTTTTAATACTGTTTTTAATATTAATATCGTTCTTAATTGCTATTTTTATACTGCTATCAATTTAATTGCTTTTTTAACATAATTGGGGTTTTATATAATGGGTGACTGGGGTACATATACGTGTGGGTATGAATGGAATGATTGGTATGATTGGGGGGGTCGGGGTGGGTGGGGATATGGTATGGATGAGTTGATTGACAGTAGTGCGAATGACAGATTTGGCCCACCTGACGCCCGGGAGACAGGGGAGGGAGGGACACCGATCTCTGGGGTGGCAGAGGGTCGGAATATTTCAGTGTTGCTGGGGAGAGGCAGATATGGCGGGGGCCACAGAGCTAGCCGTTCCAGGGGAACGAGGGACCGTTGCTTAATAACGGTCCCTTGTTCCAACTCTGTGAGCCCAATCCTGGGTACTGGTGATGAGTGTAACTCTGGCCCTGGACTCAGGTTGCTGCTGCTTAATGCCAGGTCGGTGGTAAATAAAGCTCTCCTCATCCGGGATTTGATCCTGGATGAGGAGGCCGACCTGGCATGTATCACTGAAACCTGGCTGGGCCCAGAGGGAGGTGTTCCTCTCTCTGAAATTTGCCCAGCTGGGTTTCAGATATGGCATCAACCTCGACCCCAGGGAAGGGGGGGAGGAGTGGCTATTATAGCCAGGGAGAGCCTTTGCCTACGTGGACTCATTGCTCCGGAAATTGCGGGTTGCGAGTCACTCTTTATGAGGTTGGACTTAGGGGTTCAGGTGGGCTTATTTCTCACGTACCTGCCTCCCAGCTGCGTGTCAAAAGCCCTGCCTGTGCTACTCGAGGAGGTAGCCGGGTTGGCGGTGGAGTTCCCCAGACTTATTGTCTTGGGGGACTTCAACCTGCCGTCACTCGGCGAAACCTCGGGGTTGGCACAGGAGTTCATGGCCACCATGACAGCCATGGACCTGACTCAAGTAGTACGGAGTCCGACTCATGAGGGGGGGCACGCACCTGACATGGTATTCCTTTCCGAGCAATTGAGCAATGGTCTGAGATTAAGGGGCTTAGAAGCAGTGCCTTTGTCATGGTCAGACCATTTTCTACTAAGGCTTGACTTCCTGGCTCCAATCCTTCCCCGCAGGGAGGCGGAACCAATGAAGATGTTCCGCCCCAGACGCCTAATGGATCCAGAGGGTTTCCAGACGGCGCTTGGGGTTATTCCAGAGGCACTCATCCACAGTTCGGCGGAGTCTCTTGCGGAGGCCTGGAATATGGCTGCTGCGGAGGCTCTCGACCGGATTGCGCCTTTGCGACCTCTCCGTGGCGCTAGACCCCGTAGAGCCCCATGGTTCAACGAGGAGCTCCGGGAGTTGAAACGCCAAAAGAGACGTCTGGAGAAGCGATGGAGGAAGAGTAGGTCTGAATCTGATCGAACACTTGTAAGAGCTTTTATTAAGACTTACAAAGTGGCGCTCAAGGCGGCAAGATGTGCGTACCATGCCGCCTTGATTGCATCAGCGGAATCCCGCCCGGCCGCTCTGTTTAGGGTGACCCGCTCCCTTCTTAACCAGGGGGGAGTTGGGGAGCCCTTGCAGAGTAGTGCCGAGGAGTTTAACACGTTTTTCGCTGATAAAGTCGCTCAGATCCGGGCCGACCTCGACTCCAATTGTAAAACAGAGTCGACTGACAACGAGTCAGTCGAGGTGACTGGGGCACGTACTTGTCCACCTGTCTGGGAAGAGTTTCATCTGGTGACACCTGATGAAGTGGACAAGGCCATTGGAGCTGTGAGTTCCGCCACCTGTTTACTGGATCCGTGTCCCTCCTGGTTGGTCTCGGCCAGCAGGGAGGTGACACGGAGCTGGGCCCAGGAGATTACCAACACTTCCTTGGGGAGGGGAGTTTTTCCATCACTCTATAAAGAAGCGCTTGTGCGCCCCCTCCTCAAGAAGCCTTCCCTGGACCCAGCAGTACTCAACAACTACCGTCCAGTCTCCAACCTTCCCTTCATGGGGAAGGTTGTCGAGAAGGTGGTGGCACTCCAGCTCCAGCGGTCCTTGGAAGAAGCCGATTATCTAGGTCCCCAGCAGTCGGGCTTCAGGCCCGGTTACAGCACGGAAACCGCTTTGGTCGCGTTGATGGATGATCTCTGGCGGGCCCGGGACAGGGGTTTATCCTCTGTCCTGGTACTCCTCGATCTCTCAGAGGCTTTCGATACCATCGACCATGGTATCCTTCTGCACCGGTTGGAGGGGTTGGGGGTGGGAGGCACTGTGCTTCAGTGGTTCTCCTCCTACCTCTCTGGCCGGTCGCAGTCGGTGTTAGTGGGGGGTCAGAGGTCGACTCCGAGGTCTCTCCCTTGTGGGGTGCCTCAGGGGTCGGTCCTCTCCCCCTTGCTATTTAACATCTACATGAAACCGCTGGGTGAGATCATCCAAGGACATGGGGTGAGGTATCATCAATATGCCGATGATACCCAGCTTTACATCTCCACCCCATGCCCAGTCAACGAAGCGGTGGAAGTGATGTGCCGGTGCCTGGAGGCTGTTGGGGCCTGGATGGGTGTCAACAGACTCAAGCTCAACCCGGATAAGACGGAGTGGCTGTGGGTTTTGCCTCCCAAGGACAATCCCATCTGTCCGTCCATTACCCTGGGGGGGGAATCATTGACCCCCTCAGAGAGGGTCCGCAACTTGGGCGTCCTCCTCGATCCACAGCTCACATTAGAGAACCACCTTTCAGCTGTGGCGAGGGGGGCGTTTGCCCAGGTTCGCCTGGTGCACCAGTTGCGGCCCTATCTGGACCGGGACTCATTACTCACAGTCACTCATGCCCTCATCACCTCGAGGTTCGACTACTGTAATGCTCTCTACATGGGGCTACCTTTGAAAAGTGTTCGGAAACTTCAGATCGTGCAGAATGCAGCTGCGAGAGCAGTCATGGGCTTACCCAGGTATGCCCATGTTTCACCATCACTCCGCAGTCTGCATTGGCTGCCGATCAGTTTCCGGTCACAATTCAAAGTGTTGGTTATGACCTTTAAAGCCCTTCATGGCACTGGACCAGAATATCTCCGAGACCGCCTTCTGCCGCACGAATCCCAGCGACCGATTCGGTCCCACAGAGTGGGCCTCCTCCGGGTCCCGTCAACTAAACAATGCCGGTTGGCGGGCCCCAGGGGGAGAGCCTTCTCTGTGGCGGCACCGGCCCTCTGGAACCAACTCCCCCCGGAGATCACAACTGCCCCTACTCTTCCTGCCTTCCGTAAACTCCTCAAAACCCACCTTTGCCGTCAGGCATGGGGAAACTAAACATCTCCCCTGGGCACGTTGAAGTTATATATGGTATGCCTGTATGTGTGTATGTTAGTATAGGGGATTTTCTTAAACTCATAATATTTTAATTAATTGGATTGTATTGGATTGTTTTTCACTTGTTGTGAGCCGCCCCGAGTCTTCGGAGAGGGGCGGCATACAAATCCAAATAATAAATAAATAAATAATAAATAAATAAATTTGACATGTAATTGCAAGGGTGCAATTTGATCCTCTTGGCCATTCTCAGGAGAGAATAGATAGAGGAAAACTATACTGTAAGCATGTGAGCATTATCCATCTGTGTACACACGAAGAATCAGCAATAAGTAGAATCCGTGTCAGGAATTTTATATCCCCTGAAATATTTTGTGGCCAGGAAAATATCCCTTCTCTGGGCATCTTCCTCCAAAGTTTATCTTGCAGGTTCCGCCTTGAATGTTTGCTATTATTATATTATGGTTCTTTGCACAGTCAGCCAGATGTTTAAATTGGATTTGGCATGGTGGCACAGTGGTTAGATTGCAGTATTTAAGGCTAATTCTGCCAACTGCCAGTGGTTCGTTCCTGACCTGATCAAGGTCTTTCATCCTTCCAAAGTCGGTAAAATGAGGACCCAGATTGTTGGGGGCAATATGCTTACTTTCTGTAAACTGCTTAGAGAGGGCTGCAAAGTGGTGTATAAATCTAAGTGCTATTGGCTATTGCTATTTTGTTGCACCTATCAAGTCTTTCCCAAGGACCTGGAATAGACAAATGTTGTTATTTGATGTGTTATTGTTGCCAGATATACCGTATTTTTCGGCGTATAAGACCCACCTTCCCACAGAAAACACATACACAGAGGAGGGTGGAAATGTCAGTGCGTCTTATGCACCAAATACAGTCATTTTTGGCCTCCCAAAGCTCCATCCCTGCATTCCATTTTTGCAAAAAATGACCCCATTTTTCTCAAAAAGGGGGTGGGCAGAGGGTCTGGAAAGCCTACATAGAGCTCCTGGGGCCTGGGAGAAGGCAAAAAAAAATCCCATTTTTGCAAAAAAAAAACCCACCCTCATTTTTCACAAAAACTAGGGCATTTGTGCCTTCCTCCAGCCCCTAGGAGCTCTCTGAAGGCTTCCCAGACCCTCTGCCTACTCCATTTTTTACAAAAAAAAAACCCAAGTGAAAAATGGGCCCAGTTTTGCAAAAGTGGAATGTGCAATGGGCATGGGAGGCTGGAGAGGACAAAATTCTATTTCTATTTGCAAGACTTTGTAGTTTGTGATTTTTCACCAGTGTTTTCTCTTCTCTTCTGCATCGTTTTTATTTTTATTTTTATTTTTATTTTTATTTTTATTTTTATTTTTATTTTTATTTTTATTTTTATTTTTATTTTTATTTTTATTTTTATTTTTTTATTTTTTTTATATTTTTTTATATATATATTTTTTATTTTTTTGTTTCCCATTTATTCATTCATTCATTCGTTCGTTTGTTCGTTCGTCCGTTCGTTTGTATGCCACCCCTCTCCATAGACTTGGAGCAGCTAACAACAATGATAAAAACAGCATATAACAAATCTAATATTTAAATTACTAAAAATCCTTATTAAAAACCAAACATACACACACACAAACATACCATGCATAAATTGTATAGGCCTAGGGGGAAAGGGATATCTCAATTCCCCCATGCCTGACGACAGAGGTGGGTTTTAAGGAGCTTATGAAAGGCGAGGAGGAATTATTATTATTATTATTATTATTATTATTATTATTATTATCTTGGTTATTTTTACTTATCACCTGAAATGGGCAAAAATCTCCTTGAGTGTTTTATGGCTAGGGACCATATGGGGCATCTTTTTATTTAAGGGGCTGATTTTGAAAAGAAAGCTTATCCCTTCCCACCAAAGCAAATAATTGATGGCATATCTAAAGTCCCATGAGAACTCTGAAAACCTTCCAGTCTATAATATACCTTTACACAGAAATCAGCAATTCAGAGGGAAGCAAATCAAGGATGTGGCCTTTCACTTCTTGCACATCTCCCGCATGAAGAATAAGCCTTTAGCAAAGCTTTGAAGTCATTTTTAACACCCTCTCAAGGAGAAATCTACAATCCAAAAGAACAATCTAGTAGCATAAAAGCAAGAACCCCCGAGTCCCCAGGTGCCATCTTTTTCAGAATTAATTTGCTCCCTGGTCAGCCTTTGTTTTCTTTCAGTACTGAAGCCTAATTTATGTACGGTATCCAGAGGAGTTCATCTCTGATGCACCAGCTGTCTTCAAAAGAAGCCTGCCTTCCTTTTCCCTCTGTGTGTTCTGGGCCTCCTGTGAGGTACGCGAGCTGCCAGCTGCTTATATACAGAAAGCAGCCTTGAAATGGAACAAGAATCTTCTGGCCCTTTTGACAGTTTGGACTGCTCACCTGCTTTGCATCGCTTTCATTTTCCCTCTGAATTTTGTAGTTAGAAATATTGGCTCATTTGGGACCTTATCAGGAACAGACTTGGAGGTCTGCAGAACAGGTGTAGTGGAGAAAGGACACTTTTCAGAATATTAGCTGGTGGCCTTGCCACCCTAGGAACAAGAGAGAGGACTCTCCACAGTTGTTGTTTTTTGGGTGTGCTCAGCTACAATAGTCTGGTGCCATAGGATTTTAGTTTCAGAAGTAGTTTATCATGAACCTCTGAGTTGAAAGCTTTGCAAAAGTAAATATTAATTGCATCTATTGCTTTGCCCTGGTCATGTTTTGTGGCCCATATGTTTTTGCAGTGTAGTAGTTGTAGATTGCAGGATTTTTTTTCTGAAAACTTGTGGGTGGTGTTGGCGGTGACAAGAGGCTAGATCCAGATGGTGGCCAATGCTTCTTTGAGGGAGGGGTCCTTCCCACCTCCTTTAAAGGAGGCAGTTGTGCACCCTGTCCTCAAGCAGCCTTCCCTGGGTCCAGCTATTTTGAACAATGGCCGTCCCATCTCCAACCTTCTCTTTCTAGGGAAGGTTCTTGAGGAGGTGGTGGTACTCCAACCCCTGCGGTTATTATCTGGACCCTTATAAGTCCCATTTCAGGCCCAGTTACAACACTGAAACTACTTTGGTCATGCTGATGGATGATCTCTGGCGGGCCTGGGATAGAGGATATTCCTCTATCCTGGTGCCCCTTGACATCTCAGAAGCTTTCGATACCATCAACCATGGTATCCTTCTGTGCCAACTGGAGGGGTTGGGAGTGGGAGGCACCGTTTTTATGGTGGTTCTCCTCCTATCTCTCTGGTTGGTCGCAGTTGGTGTTGTGGGGGGGACAGAGATTGGCTCCTAGGTCGCTCCTCTGTGGGGTGCCTCAGGGATCAGTTCTCTCTCCCCTACTGTTTAACATCTATATGAAACTGCTGACTGAGATCATCCAATGGTATGGGGTGATCCCTTCATTTTTGCCGGCACTGCTTTGAATCCCAGCAAGGGGAGCCTCGGGAAATCGCAGCATTGCAAAAACATGGAAGTCCAGAGGGGGGTTTCCCAGCAAGGAGAGCCTCAGAGGAATCCCAGAACCACCAAAAAAACGGTTGCTTTGCTGGCAACAGAAGTCCGGAGGTGGGGTTTCCCAGCGAGGGGAGCCTCAGGAAAATCACAGCAACGCAAGAACACGGAAGTCCAGAGGTGGGGTTACCCAGGGAGGGGAGCCTCAGGGGAATCCCAGCAGTGCAAGAACAGGTGCTTTGGCTGGCAACAGAAGTCTGGAGGCAGGGATTCCTAGTGGCGTAAGGCAAAAGGAGTGAGTTTTGGGCTTGCACGCATTATTCACTTTCACATTGATTCCAATGGGAAGCATTGTTTCATCTTACGAACTTTTCACCTTACAAACCTCATCACGGAACGAATTAAGTTCGTAAGATGAGGTACCACTGTACACCCATATTAGTCCATGACTCCGTGAGCTGCACTGGCTTCTGATCGGTCTCCAAACACTGCTTAAGGTGTTGTTTATTGCCTATAAAGCCCTATATGGCTTAGGACCAGATTATTTATGGGACTGACTTCTGCCTCACATGTCTCAGAGACCGATTAGATCACACAGAGTTGGTGTTCTCCAGGTCCCGTCAGCCAAACAATGCCGGCTCGCAGGACCGCGGGGAAGGGCCTTCTCTGTCCTTTGAGACCAACTCCCCCCAGAGATTCACACCACCCTCATCCTCCAGGACTTTTGAAAGCCTTTGAAAACAGGCTTATGCCGGCAGGCCTGGGGCAGTTGAGCGATGACATTCTGCTCCGGACAATAGTATAATTGAGTGAGAGTTGTATGCTTGCCTTACATTGGGTTTTAAATTTTGTATTCATTTTTATTGTATGTACTTTGGCGTATTTTTATTTTTATATTCATTTTACTGTTGTACGCCCTGAGTCTGTCAGGAGAGGTGCGGTTTATCAATTTTAAAAATAATATAAAAATAAAGAAATAAAGTAGGTTGTTAGTTGCTAGGTGTAGAATAATGGATTGGTTTATGACTGATTCAGTGACTTTGCATGTGACGCAGCATAGAGATATTGGTCTGTACTTTTCTACTAGACTGGGATCTAGTAGAAGATGGGATAGTGACCGTAGGTTTGGTAGGATTTGTATTTAATGTTGTTTTTAAAACTGTAGAATAAAATCTATTTTAAAAATAATAATAATAATAATAATAAACTGATTTTAAAATGATATGGTCAGAAGTTTGCCAATTGCTATAGGAGTACCCGGGCATCACTTAGGTATTCAAACCCTAAGCCAGTGTTTCCCAACCTTGGCAACTTGAAGATATTTGGACTGTGCTGGCTGGGGAATTCTGGGAGTTGAAGTCCAAATATCTTCAAGTTGCCAAGGTTGGGAAACACTGCCCTAAGCTATGGAAGGACCTGTAGATTCTTTTTGCCACAGCTCAACGCAGCTCATTTTCTTCAGTAAATATCAGGCCTGGCCTAAGGTCCTTCCTCAGGTTTAAGCTCTGCTTTCTTGGGATTTTGAAAAGAGTAAGCTCTTTTCCCCCAGGAAGGGAAGAGGGAGGAGAAAAAACAGACAAATTTTAAAAAACAGGACAGTGAAAAAAATCTGGAGAATGGAGGTGGCAGTTAGAGAGAAATTCTAGGAGTGCAGGGAGCAGAATAGCAAATTCCAGCAAGCTTTTTTTTATAATTATTGGGGGAATGTCGATGGAGATTCTCATTCATTCAAGTCATGTTTGTTTCAAAGGTCCTTTTTCCGAAAGGTAACTTGTAAGGCTCGCCAAAAATTTAAAAAGGAACATTTATTATCCCCCCTCTAATTGTCCCAAAGTTGCTTTTTCCAAAACTTACAAAGGAAACTTGATGGGTTTTAATTTTTTTCCTTGAAAATATTTTCTGAAGAGGGTTCTTGGGAGAGAAGCAAAATGTTTTCAAAGAAAAAATCCCATCAAGTTTCCTTTGTAAGTTTTGGAAAAAGCAACGTTGGGACAATTAGTGGGGGAATAATAAATGTTCCTTTTTACATTTTTGGCGACCCTTACAAGTTTACGACAGTACAAAATGACTGAGGAAGGAGATGGGGCATTGCTGTGAGGAGTGATAATTTTTGAAGTGAACTTGTTGCCCCACTTGTAAAGTGTGAATGTGGTTTTGTATATGTTCTGCTTTGGGCCTATCAGATCGGAGCAAAGAAGCCCCCACAAGCAAAGGATCAATTCAAACACTTTTTATATACAGCGGTACCTCTACCTAAGAACTCCTCTACTTAAGGACTTTTCTAGATAAGAAGTGGGTGTTCAATATTTTTTTGCCTCTTCTCAAGAACCATTTTCCACTTACAAACCCAAGCCTCTGAAAATGTAACCGGAAAAGGCAGGGAGAAGCCTCCGTAGGGCCTCTCTGGGAATTTCTTGGGAGGAAATAGGGCCAGAAAAGGCGGGAAGAAGCCTCTATGGGGCCTCTCTAGGAATCCCCTGGGAGGAAACAGGGCCTCCACCCTCCCTGTGGTTTCCCCAATCGCACACATTATTTGCTTTTACATTGATTCCTATGGAAAAAAGTGCTTCTTCTTACAAACTTTTCTACTTAAGAACCTGGTCACAGAATGAATTAAGTTCGTAAGTAAAGGTACCACTGTAGCTAAAGATGCTTTGTACAGACAGGAGCAGACTTTTCAGTTCATGTCGCTCAAATTGATCGAGAGATAACAAATGACCGGCAGCTGAGAGTCAGAGCCAATTCGCACATTCTTCCTCACAGATCTCCAGGTTTATTTTCTTTTCTTTTCATCAGCATCTCTGCATGACTCTTAAAGAGCCATGGCAGTTTCTCAGCAAAGCAGTTTTGGAACTCCGGATCTGAGTTCTCCACCATGACAAATATTGAAACTCCATGCCTCTTTACCCAGAAACCCTCCCTTATATACAGACTAGATGTGGTCAACTGTTTCCTAGAGCTACAACTGCCTAGACTGTATTTCATAGACTTATTTCTCACTTCTTGACCTTCTGACATAGGCATCTAACAGGGTCTCCTCGTCTCCCATGTCCTCCTCCGACTCAGACATTACCATCCTTGGGGTTTCTACTGTCTCTGTGGTTTCAGTTCCTCCAGTTCCTCACTCTCTGATTCACTGGCAAGAATGCTGGCCTAGGGTACCAAGATAGCCCGGTTCATCCTCCTCAAAATCTGTGACTAATTGACCCAGTCATGGACCTCTCACAACAGTATAGGTGAGCATTCCATAAAGGTGAGTTTTCACAAGCTGGAGCTCTCTCCATCCCATGTAACACTGGAAGGGATTAATCCTTCTGATGAGAAACAGAGGGGCTTTCTTAATGTAACAATCCAGTAGCAAATACTGTTTGGTACCAATATACTACCAGAAGCATTTGTTTCAGCACAACAGATAGGATGATAAAGCCTTATCCTTGACTGGCCCCATCTAGATCAATAGACAAGTAAACACTTAAGGGGAAGACAATTACTTTAATGATCTAGAGCCCTTCACTGCACTCCTGGAAAAGAAATTCCACACAGTGTAAATTTTGCTAATGAATTTGATGGCTGGGAGCTTTTCCAATTTGATAGCTGGAAAATGAGCAACCCTGGTATCATCAGGGGGTAACCATGTTAGTCTGCTGTAGCCTGTTCTGTCTGGGTGCCCCCAGACTTCAACACCAACATAGCCAGACAACAACAAATAGTTTTGCAGTGTCACATGACTAATGCCTTATTGGGGGGGGGGGGGGGGAGTCTTTTGTAGACAACTGTCGACTTAATCAGATGTGTTTGTATTTCCTTTTCTTCTAGGGTTCCTTAGACTGAAGCTGCATGTCTTTAAGGCTTTCTCCCAGGAGGAGACTCCATGTATCTAATGGGGGATTGTGACCTCTGGAAGCTTTGGTCATAATAAATACATCAGTGTAAAAGGCCTTGAAACTCTTTGTCCTTTTTTCCTGGAAAAGCTGAAGCCATATCGTGCATAATGGAGAAAAATGTAATGAATGCCATTGGAATGTGCACCACAGAGTTCAAAACCTTCTCTATTAAAAATGTTTTGAATAATGTGCTTAAATAAAAATCACTTTGTAGTGCTTTATATAATGCAAGCCCTTTCTTTAAATTACAAATTCGGCGGAGGGAGGCACCGTATAAAATTGAACAAGCATATCAAAGCAATTAACTCTGATAGGGAATATTATCAAAAGAGGCGCACATTAAAGTATGTACGTCTGTAACCAAGCGACTAATAGAGAGCATGTTATCATATCTTTATAATGTTGTCCAAAGGCATCTCTTTCCTAAACAGCTCATGGACCAGAGTATATTTTTAGATATTTTTTTTACTCCATTTTTATTACTTTATAAGTAATTCAAGGTAGGCAAATATATTTAGGTTCGAAAAGGTTTGAAAAGAAGGATCAGGGGAGACATGATAGCAGTGTTCCAGTATCTCAGGGGTTGCCACAAAGAAGAAGGAGTCAACCTATTCTCCAAAGCACCTGAGGGTAGAACAAGAAGCAATGGGTGAAAACTAAACAAGGGGAGAAGTAACTTAGAACTAAGAAGAAATTTTCTGACAGTCAGAATGGTTGATCACTGGAACAACTTGCCTCCAGAGGATGTGAATGCCCCAACACTGGAAGTTTTTAAGAAGATTTTGGATAACCATCTGTCTGAAGTAGTGTAGGGTTTCCTGCCTAAGCAGGGGGTTGGACTAGAAGACCTCCAAGGCCCCTTCCAACTCTGTTGTGTTCCAACAATGTCGTCCGGCGGGACCCAGGGGAAGAGCCTTCTCTGTGGGAGGCCCGACCCTCTGGAACCAGCTCCCTCCTGAGATTAGGATTGCCCCCACCCTCCCTGCCTTTCATAAACTCCTTAAGACCCACCTCTGCCGTCAGGCATGGGGGAACTAAAACACCTCCCCCTTGCCCATGTTGTTTTGTTGATTGATCAACTGTGTGCCTGTTTTTTATATATATTGGGATTGTTTTATGAAATTACTAATTTTAAATTGTAATTAGATTGGTGGGCATTGGATTTGTTATTATGTACTGTTTTTTAAAATTATTGTTGTGAGCCGCCCTGAGTTTGCGGAGAGGGGCGGCATATAAATCCAATAAATCTAAATCTAAAATCTAAATCTGTTGTAGTTGCTGCTGTTGTTTGTTGTTATTGTTGTTGTTGTTGTTGTTATTATTATTATAATTATAATTATTATTATTATTATTATTATTATTATTATTATCATTATCATTATTATTATACAATACTCATTCCTCTCTCTAATTTTTCCACACCCACCTGTGAGGTAGGTTGGGCTGAGAAAGTGATTTATCCAAATTTCCCCAATCAGCTTCCATGCCTAAGAAAGCACTAGAAAGCCCTCTATGTCATGGACCCAGGATATATGTAGAATCATCTCCCCCCTATGGTGTTGGCCTACCACACTTGCGCTGGCAAAAGGAGACAACTGCAGATGCCATTAACCAAGGTGGTTCAGCTTTTGGGATCCAGGAAAAGAGCCTTTTCTGCTATGGCTCCTGCCCTTTGGAGCATCTTACCACAGGAGATGAGATCCGCCCCTCTCCTCTCCCTTAGCCTTCAGGAAAGCCCATATAACCTGCCTTTGCTAGCTGGCATGGAGCCTTGAAGGAGAAGCTGCTGACTGGAGGTGTTTGGTACACTAACAGAGAAGGCAATCCTCTTCTCCCCTCCTAACCTTTGTTTTTTCAGCTTCTTTTAATTTTTGCAATTGTAACCCATTTATATTTATTTATAATTAATTGAATGTTTGTTTTATCTTGAGAGAAGCTGCTCAGAGTTGCCTGATCTGTGAGGTGGGTGCAGTGATGGGCTCCTACGGGAACGGTCAGGAACGCAGTTCCGGTAGCAAAATTTGGAGCTCCACCCCAGAGCACCCAATTTGCACTGAAAGATGTTGAAACAAAATGCATAAGCCACGCCCACAGTGTGGTAGTAAAAATTCTGGTGGCCCATCACTGGGTAGATAGTCTATGGAGAGGGGCGGCATACAAATCTAATAAATAATGATGATGATGATGATGATGATGATGATGATGATGATCATAGATGAATAGAAGATAGATAGATAGATAGATAGATAGATAGATAGATAGATAGATAGATAGATAGATAGATAGATAGATAGATAGACAGACAGACAGACAGACAGACAGACAGACAGCTAGGTAGATAGACAGATAGACAGATAGGTAGGTAGGTAGGTAGATGGATAGATAGACAGACAGACAGGTAGATAGGTAGATGGATAGATAGATAGATGGATAGATAGATGGATAGATAGATAGAGGGATGGATAGATAGACAGATAGACAGACAGACAGACGGACAGACGGACAGACGGACAGACGGACAGACGGACAGACGGACAGACGGACAGACGGACAGACGGACAGACGGATAGACGGATAGAGGGATAGATAGATAGATGGATAGATAGATAGATAGATAGATAGATAGATAGATAGATAGATAGATAGATAGATAGATAGGCAGGCAGGCAGGCAGGCAGGCAGGCAGGCAGGCAGGCAGGCAGGCAGGCAGGCAGGCAGGCAGGCAGGCAGGCAGGCAGGCAGGCAGGCAGACACAAATAGATATGACAGAGCTATATGAGAGGTAGATGAGAGAGAGAGAGAGAAAGAACAGAGATGACAGACAGACAGATCGATGTGGTGGCCTAGTGATGAACAAGTTTGTCTCCCACTCGGAAGGTTAAGAGTTCCAATCCTAGGTAGCTAGAGCGCAAAGAAAAAATATCTGCTGCAAACTCTTCAGAATGGAGAATGAAATAATCAAACATGTCAAACATGCTACGTTTGAATGGGCTCTTCCAAACTTTGATCTTTTTCCCGTCAGTTCTGAATTCAGGATTTTGAAAGGCAGCGGGATGTCAATAAAATAATATGAGGCTTAACTGTGCTCCCTTTGCCAGAACATTTTGAAAGTTCTCTGAAACATGACACTGGAAAAACAAAAAAGAGTTCTTTTCCAAATCCAAAAAGCAGAAATTGGACCACATTGCATGTAGCGTGATATTTTGCTTCAACACTAGCCCAGTCTCTCTTTTTCACCCTAGAATTTAATTTCCCAAAGCCAATTCGTAAACAGTTTCTGGCAATATTTCTTCTCCCTGTTGTAGATTTATGATGGAAACTGCTTTTTCATTTTATTGTGACTATCTTGTCTATTGCACTAGAGCTCTTATGTTAAAAGGGCTATTTGGCAAAAAAACAAAGACACTCCTATCTATAGCATCTCTCTCTTGTACCTTTTTCTTCTCCAGCCCAATCTTCTTCTTCTTCCTTCTTTTCTATGTACTGTATATATAAAAATGGCTGTATGTATGTATCTATATATGCAGTAAAGGGCTACCCAAATTTTTACTACCACATTGTGGGCGTGGCTTATACAGGATGCCCTGCATTTTCTTTCAACATCTTTCAGTGCAAATTGGGTGCTCAGGGGTGGAGCTCCATTTTCGCTACCCCACTGCGTTCCCCCCCCCCCCTCCATCCGGGCAGTAGCCCACCGCTGTATATAATATAATGTATGTATGTATCAGGAATGGGTTCTAACTTATCTCCCTGCTGGTTCACAGAAAAAGAACCCGGAAAACAATTACCAAAAAAAATTGAAACAAAAAAATCAACATTCCCCCCCTTCCCAAAAAACACACCAAAACAAGATGGCGACCACATGCATAGTGCTGTGGAAACTTG
Organism: Erythrolamprus reginae; assembly: GCF_031021105.1. Classification (NCBI taxonomy): domain Eukaryota; kingdom Metazoa; phylum Chordata; class Lepidosauria; order Squamata; family Dipsadidae; genus Erythrolamprus; species Erythrolamprus reginae. The sequence goes on from NC_091950.1 coordinate 245,813,943, forward strand.
GTTTCTGTGTATGTGCAGAAGAAATGTATGTATGTATGAATGTATGTATGCATGTATGCATGTATGTATGCTCCAGCATAACTCTGGAACACCTCAAGCAATTTCAACCAAACTTGGTACACATAATTTACTATTGGCGACCAATACCATGGGGGTAAGACACTCCTAGCACCCCTATGGGTGACCTTTCAGAATTGACCTTTTAGAACAATGGTCGTGTTCTGTACATTAGCTCGGCACTTTTCTGAAGAGGCCTAGGCCTCCCTCACACTGTAGGCCTATGAAGGGAGCCTGATTGGGCCAGTACATAGGCCCTTGATACAGTGTGTCCTGGCCCAAGCGGATCGTCTACCCCAACCTCACAGCTTCAGCCTGTGTCTCTAGGATCACCCTTTGCCCCCACCTCATCACGCGAAGGACGGGACCACCCCAACTGAGGGGAAACAGGTATGGAGGCCAGAGAGGAGACCCAGCCTATTTCATCAATGATGGAGGAGGCTCAGCATGGGCCAGCTCAGGGATTTATGTTCGAATCCCAGGCCCAGTTTGAGGAAATGGTAAAATGGGTGGTGGCAGAGGCAGGGGGAGTGGCTCTTCTGTCTGCAGGTTATGAAGATGGGATTTCAACAAGGTCCTTATTATTATTATTATTATTATTATTATTATTATTATTATTATTATTATTATTATTATTATTATTAATTGGATTTGTATGCCGCCCCTCTTATACTTGTAATCCCCTGTAAATCAGTGGTTCTCAACCTTTTTAATGCCATAACCCCTTAATACTGTTCCTCATGTTGTGGTGGCCCCCAACCATAGGTCTATTGCCAATTCTCTCAATAGAGCTTTAAGCTGATTGGCAGAAAGGTCAGAGGGACACCCCCACTGTTAATGCCTGATTGGTCAGATTGTAAAAATATTTTCCAAGGTCCCAGAACAAAAGCTTTAGTTACTAATACCATGGGAAATTTGTCTTTTCCCATGGTCTTAGGCGACCCCTGTGAAATGGTCATTCGGCCCCCAAAGTGGTCCCGACCCCCAGGTTGAGAACCACTATTGTAAATAAAATTGCTTTGATTTGGAACTGTAGGTATAATTCATTCCTTTTCCTATCTAATACAACATTGGGATTAATATATACTCGGGCAATGCCAGGTAATTAGCTAGTAGAATAATAAAAATGCATATTTGCTGTATATTAGAAGAACCATTCACAACTGAGAAAGCTGGAAATTGTGACATCTGTTCTATGAGCATTGATACTTCAAAGTGAGAGGGAAAGCTGGTGTTTGTGCAAAAAAGGTTCTTCTCTGCATTACCTCTGGGTCTATTCAAGACTCAGCCTTGAAATTGAAAATGGATTTGAAGCTGAAAATGAAATTGAGGACTTGAGGTGTGAGCCTGGAAAGAAAAAGTTGTTGTAATACTAATCTGCTATCAACCCTGGAGTCCTATAAGCATGGGTGAGCCAGTTTCATGGTTAGTCTGAGTGTTTATGACTGTTCCCAGTTGCTAATTTTATACGAAGTCTGTTGTTTTTAATTCTGTTTCTATTGCTTCTTTTGCCCCATTTTAATTGCCAGCCACACAAAGCCATATATCTGAAATTGGTGGCCTATTCATGTAGATCAATAACAACAATAATTCCACCGTTCACATTATCCAGTGTAAAAATTCAGGTAGTCCTCAGCTTACAGCTACAATTGAGCCCAACATTTATGTTGTTGAGCGAGACATTTGCTAAGTGAGTTTTACTCCATTTTATGATGGTTCTTGCCACAGTTGTTAAGTGAATCACTGAAGTTGTTAGGTTAGTAACAAGATTGTTAAGAGAACCTGGCTTTCCCATTGACATTGTTTGACAGTAGGTCGGAAAAGGTGACCCCAGGATACTGCAACCCTCAAATATGAGTCAATTGATAAGCATCTGAATTTTTATCACGTGACCATGAGGTTGCTGCAATGTTGTAAGTGTGGAAAATGGCCATAACTCACTTTTTTCAGTGCTGTTTTAATTTTGAACAGGCATTGAACAAATGGTTCTATGTTGAAGACTACCTGTATGATTTGCCTTTCCCCTGGGAAAAGGGTTATGAAACTAAACTTTTCACAAATAGAATTTCATTGCCATGGAAATACATGCCAAAACAGGATTGTTTCATAAACAAATAATGTGGATTGATGACTTTGGTGTATCATGTTGTATGAACTCAGCTACCATAGTTATCAAACCATGGCTTATAGTGTTCTGAGTAGTGATGGGCGAACCCAACGGTGTTCGGGTTCAGCAAGTTCAGATGAACTTTACGCAAAATTTGGCCGAACCTGAACCGAACCCGAACGGGGAATCCCTCTCACGAAGAGATTCCGGGGGCGGAGCTTTGACGTCACCAGCTGGTTGCTAGGAATGCCAAGGTGATCACATCCTGGATTCCATGGAATCCAGGAAGTGAGCACCTTGGCATCCTTAGCAACCTGCCGGTGACGTCAAATCTCTGTCCCTGGAATTTCTTCGTGAGAGGGATTCCCCAGCTGTTATTGTTATTTTTATGTGAAAGGACACTGCAGCGGTGCTGCAAGCAAAGGGCGGTCCTTTCACGTAAAAATAAACAGATTGTGGGGGCGGAGCTTTGACGTCACCATCAGGTTGCTAAGGACGCCAAGGTGATCACTTCCTGGATTCCATGGAATCCAGGAAGTGATCACCTTGTCGTCCTTAGCAACCTGCCGGTGACGTCAAAACTCCAAACGCCGAACACAACCCCGAACATTGCCCAAAGTTTGAAAAAAATTCGGGTTCGGGTTCGGCATACTGAACACCACAAAATTCGATACAGACCCGAATTGTGCTGGTTCAGTTCACCCATCACTAGTTCTGAGTGAACACACCAATGATGTTGCAGCCTGTAACTAAAGCTAATACAGCCCAACTTGGAACAGTGTGAATTCAGGCATGTAAGTAGGAGGGGAATGGTTTTTTAAAAAAATAATCTTCCAGCTTGGGGCCCTCCAGAGAAATATTGGACTGTGTCATTTCCAGAATCCCCCACTGAAATTCCCTTTCTGTACTACTGGCAGAATCCCGAGTTTCTGCCCACTTGAATGAAAAGCTACCAGCCAAGAGGCTGTAAAAGCCAGCCAAATGGGAGCCATACTGTGGCTATAAAAGCAGAGCTGGTTGTACCCTCCACATAAACCAGCAGATTGCTAGTATCCAACAGAGTTATGGCTGGTAAATTGTTCTTATGGGAAGAAAAAACAAAGTAACTTCACTTTATTTGTGAAGTTACATTTTACCTTCACAGAAGCAGGGGGTGGAGCTGCTGGCTGAGAGTTGGGAGCCAGACTGAGAGAACAAAGGAGAAAGAAGCCAGGGGTGGAACTACTGGCTGAGGATTGGGGGTCTGAGACAGAGAGAGATAACAAAGGAGAAAGGTAGGGAAAAAACTTCCTCCATTACATTTTAACTTCACAGAAGTACGGGGTGGAGCTGCTGGCTCAGAATTGGGAGTCTGAGAGAGAGATAATAAAGGAGAATCAGTCCTCAATCCCACTGCAGAATTTTTTTTAAAAAAATGTACCGGTAATGAATTATAGCAATAGCATACAGTGGTACCTCATGATACAAACCCCTCGTCTTACGAACAACCCGAGATACGAACCCGGGATTCAGAAATTTTTTGCCTCTTCTTACGAACTTTTTCCTTCTTATGAACCCGCTGCTGCCGCCGCCGAAAAGCCACGCTGCCCAGCTGTCGCTTTTTGAAACAGCCGGGGGGCTTCTCAGCGTCCTCCTGAACCCGAACGCCAAACCTGAACTTCCAGGTTCGGCGTTCGGGAGGCCGCCGAGAAGCCCCCCGGCTGTTTCAAAAGGTGACAGCTGGGGGGCGGGGCTTCTCGGTGGCCTCCCGAACGCCGAACCTGGAAGTTTGGCAAAAGTTCGGGTTCGGGAAACTGCTGAGAAGCCCCGCCGCCCGGCTGTCACCTTTTAAAACAGCCGGGGGGCTTCTCGGCGGCCTCCCAAACACCGAACCCGGAAGTTCAGGTTTGGCGTTTGGGTTCAGGAGGACGCTGAGAAGCCCCCCGGCTGTTTTAAAAGGTGACAGCCGGGCGGCGGCATTTTCTTGCGGGTTTTTTTCATTGCACGGATTAATTGATTTTACATTGTTTCCTATGGGAATCAATGTTTCGTCTTATGAACTTTTCGTCTTACGAACCTCCCCCTGGAACCAATTAGGTTCGTAAGATGAGGTATTACTGTATACCGCTTCATAGTGCTTTTATGGCCCTCTCTAAGGGGTTTTACAGGATCAGCATATTGCCCCCAACAATCTGGGTCCTCATTTTACCTAACACGGAAGGACGGAAGGATGAGTCAACTTTGAGCCGGTAGTGAGATTTGAACTGCTGAATTACAGCTAGCAATTAGCTTAAGTAGCCTGCAGTGCTGCACTCTAACCACTGCACCACCCTGGCTCATAATTTAATAGCATGCCATGATACACTTCCCTTCCTTTCTTTTTGACTCACTCAAGGCTTTTATGTCAATATGTGAAAAGACTTTAGTATTTAGGAGCCTGGTGGCTCACAAGGTTAGGATGCTGGCTGGCAATTGACACAGCAATTGCAGCCATGGGACTGGGTGAGCTCCCGTCACATGCTCCAGCTTCTGTCAGTTCGAAAGTGAGTGACTGAGAGTAGATAAATGGATACCACTTTAGTGGGCAAATTAATGGGAACATGAAGAGAGTCCCCAATTAGACATCCCCCAGGCAAATAGTAGTAGGCTTCAATGTTGTAGTCCAGTGGTTCCTAAACTTGGCAACTTTAAGACTTGTGGACTTCAACTCCCAGAATTCTCCAGCCAACTATGCTATGCTATGCTATGCTATGCTATGCTATGCTATGCTATACAAATCTACATAAATAATAATAATAAATAATAATAATGCTATGCTATGCTATACAAATCTACGTAAATAATAATAATAAATTAATAATAGTGCTATGCTATGCTATGCTATGCTATGCTGGCTGGAGAATTCTGGGAGTTGAAGTCCACAAATCTTAAAGTTGCCAAATTTGGGAACCACTGTTGTAGACCATGGCTTAATGGACCAGTCCTCAAGTGGAACTTGTGAGGATTAAAATTTCTTTTGAAAGATCTTCTGGAAACTCATTATTCTGGGGTGTGTGTTTTTTTTTAATGGAATCTCCCTCCTTCCCCACCCACCCCCCTCTCTCTTTATCGTTCTCTTAGTGACTGTCATATGTTTTCTGTAATGGAAGAAAGAGAACATGTTTTGAGGTCCCACTTTGCTGATAGGTGAGACATTTATCTCACATGATAAAAAATAACAGAGGAGCCAATTGCAACATTATCACTTTACTCTGATAAGAACCACAGTTTGTCATCCATTCATTCGGTCAGTCAATAAGTCAGTCAGTCAGTCAATCAACTTCTATAGCCCAACTTTATCATTGACTCTGGGCAGCTTACCATTCAAAAAATAGAGAACATTTAAAACATTTTTAAAACAATAAAAACATCCAAAACATACATAGCAGCCAAAATATTTGAAAGCTAGCAGGATCTGACCAGGAAAAACAAGCATGTTTTTTTAAAAAAACTGTTTTAATTGTTAATATGCTTTTAAATTGTTTTGTACTGTTTTGGGGGTTTTCATATTACATTTTATGTGTATTTGGTTGTACGCTGCCCAGAGTCCTTCAGGAGTAGAGCAGCTTGTAAGTCCAAACAAACAAACAAATAATACAACGAGAAAATGGGTCCCTTGATGCTTTCAACACCCCAGACTGAGAAACAGACTGGTTTTCAGGGCCATATAAAAGGCTGAGAGGTTTGGGGCCATTGTGATCACCGAAGGGAGGATGTTCCATAGAGCAGGAGTCGCTGCAGAAAAAGCTTGTCTTCTAGTCTCGGCCAGCCAACACTCTTTGGCTGATGGGATCTGCAGCATACCTATTCTGCAAAATCAATTTGGTCAGGTAGAAACTCTTGGGAAAAAGCGATCTCTCAGGTAACTCAATCCCAAGATTTAAAAGTGGCAACCAGCACCTGGAATTGCATCTGGAAACACGCTGATGCAGCTCATGCAGAAGTGATGTTACATGTGCTGTATATCTGGCACCATCCATGCAGCCATATTCTACACCAGTTGAAGTTTCTGAATGCTCTTCAAGGGCAGCCCCATGTAGAATGTGTTATAGTAGTCTAAACTAGAGGTTATGAGGACAGGAGTTACTATGAGCAAGGCTTCCTGATATACCCATGGATTCAATTCTTGGAGCAGGACCCATAAACCTAGGAGGACATCCCACCCCACCCCTCAGATTATACATTGTGTCTGTCTGGGGTAGTGCAAAGCTGGAAGAACCTTATCTCCAGAGAGTCCAAACACCCACAGCCACTCCGTTTTGCTAAAGTTGAGTAAAAATAAAAGTTAATTTTAACTTATGCAATCATCTGATTTTATAATCTTGTCTATGCATGAGAACACATCCAATGTTATCCAAGTAGAGTTCCATTTCTGCCCTGGAACATCTTTCCATTTTCAGCACGATGGCAGTTTTACCAGAAGATTGATTAAAAAATGGAATTCGTATTTCTTTCCTTTAGATCCATATTAAATAGAACTGTGTATTCCTATGTAACAGTGAGCATGAAATACAGAATTAAGTAAGCAATTATTTTATTTCACTAAAGAGTTATACTTGGATTGTATATTTTGTTTTGCTCTGTCCTTTAGAGGGACACTTCTGTAGAACAAGGTCATCTTCTTCAATCCAAAAACCTTGAAAACACCTCATCCTCCCTAGGTATAAATAAACACTTCTAAACCTGGGATGCTCTCATATTAAGAAAGATTTGGTGAAGCTTTCCAAGGACAAGATAAGATAATTGGCCTTGGCAAAATCAAGTGAGAGGAGATAACAGGTGTGATTAATTATGCTTTGGAACCCCCATGAGATGGAACTTCAAAGCAGTCCTGAATTGGATCTGCATATTTGTTGGGTTTGAAGGAGTCCATCTGCCATCATCTCTTGGGCTGTCAGAAGAGTGGGGAGAGGAGTAAGGTCTTTCTTTTCTTTATCTTATGGCATCCAGCTATTCTTGAATATCTTTTAGTTCTATTTAGTATTGTTGGTATTTTCTGATACTGCCTTGGATTACTGTATCCATATTGGTTGGTCATGATACTGTATCCGAAAGAACCTGTAACCCAACCATTATTGGACTGAGGGCAGAGTAATACATCATGTACCCTAAATCTGCTATACAGATAGTCGTCGATACATCACTGCAATTCAGCCCAAAATTTCTGTTGTTAAGTGAGAGATTCATTGAGTTTCCCCCCATTTTAAGACCTTTCTTGCTGCAGCTGTTAAAGCGAATCCATGCAGTTGCTAAATTAGTTAATTTGTTAAGTGAATCTATCTTCCCCATTGACTTTTTTAGTTGGAAGATCTCAAACAATAATCACATGACTTTAGGACACAGTCATAATCATCAATAAATATGAACCAGTTGCTAAGTATCTGAATTTTGATCACATGATCATGAGGCTGCTGTAAAGGTCATAACTTGGGGAAAACGACCATAAGTCGTTTTTCAAGGTCCTTGTAAGTTTGAACGGTCACTAAATGAACTGTTGTAGGTCGAGGACTACCTGTACAAAACCAGATTTAGTAAGAGGATTCTCAATCAAAATGTCACTACCAAAACATACAAACTATCTTTATTATTTATTTATTTATTACTTAGATTTGTATGCCGCCCCTCTCCGAAGACTCGGGGCGGCTCACAACATGTAAAAAACAAATCATAAGCAATCCGACAGATTTAAATATTTAAATATTTAAAAAACCCCATATGCTAACAGTCACACACACAGACATACCATGCATAAATTAAACGTGCCCGGGGGAGATGTTTCAGTTCCCCCATGCCTGCCGGCAAAGGTGGGTTTTAAGGAGTTTACGGAAGGCAGGAAGAGTAGGGGCAGTTCTAATCTCCGGGGGGAGTTGGTTCCAGAGGGCCGGGGCCGCCACAGAGAAGGCTCTTCCCCTGGGACCCGCCAACCGACATTGTTTAGTTGACGGGACCCGGAGAAGGCCCACTCTGTGGGACCTAATCGGTCGCTGGGATTCGTGCGGCAGGAGGCGGTCTCGGAGATATTCTGGTCCGATGCCATGAAGGGCTTTAAAGGTCATAACCAACACTTTGAATTGTGACCGGAAATTGATCGGCAACCAATGCAGACTGCGGAGTGATGGTGAAACATGGGCATACCTAGGTAGGCCCATGACTGCTCTCGCAGCTGCATTTTGCACGATCTGAAGTTTCCGAACACTTTTCAAAGGTAGCCCCATGTAGAGAGCATTACAGTAGTCGAATCTCGAGGTGATGAGGGCATGAGTGACTGTGAGCAATGAGTCCCGGTCCAGATAGGGCCGCAACTGGTGCACCAGGCGAACCTGGGCAAACGCCCCCCTCGCCACAGCTGAAAGATGTTGTTCTAATGTGAGCTGTGGATCGAGGAGGACGCCCAAGTTGCGGACCCTCTCTGAGGGGGTCAATAATTCCCCCCCCAGGGTGATGGACGGACAGATGGAATTGTCCTTGGGAGGCAGAACCCACAGCCACTCCGTCTTATCCGGGTTGAGCTTGAGTCTGTTGACACCCATCCAGGCCCCAACAGCCTCCAGGCACCGGCACATCACTTCCACCGCTTCGTTGACTGGGCATGGGGTGGAGATGTAAAGCTGGGTATCATCCGCATATTGATGATACCTCACCCCATGTCCTTGGATGATCTCGCCCAGCGGTTTCATGTAGATGTTGAATAGCAGGGGGGAGAGGACCGACCCCTGAGGCACCCCACAAGGGAGAAACCTAGGAGTCGACCTCTGGCCCCCCACTAACACCGACTGCGACCGGCCAGAGAGGTAGGAGGAGAACCACTGAAGGACAGTGCCTCCCACTCCCAACCCCTCCAGCCGGTGCAGAAGGATACCATGGTCGATGGTATCGAAAGCCGCTGAGAGGTCAAGGAGCACCAGGACAGAGGATAAACCCCTGTCCCGGGCCCGCCAGAGATCATCCATCAACGCGACCAAAGCGGTTTCCGTGCTGTAACCGGCCCTGAAACCCGACTGTTGGGGACCTAGATAATCGGCTTCTTCCAAGGACCGCTGGAGCTGGAGTGCCACCACCTTCTCGACAACCTTCCCCATAAAGGGAAGGTTGGAGACTGGACGATAGTTGTTAAGTACGGCTGGGTCCAGAGAGGGCTTCTTGAGGAGGGGGCGCACAAGCGCTTCTTTATAGAGTGATGGAAAAACTCCCCTCCCCAAGGAAGCGTTGGTAATCTCCTGGGCCCAGCTCCGTGTCACCTCCCTGCTGGCCGAAACCAACCAGGAGGGACACGGATCCAGTAAACAGGTGGCGGAACTCACAGCTCCGATGGCCTTGTCCACTTCATCAGGTGTCACCAGATCAAACTCTTCCCAGACAGGTGGACAAGTACGTGCCCCAGTCACCTCGACTGACTCGTTGTCAGTCGACTCTGTTACACAATTGGAGTCGAGATCGGCCCGGATCCGAGCGACTTTATCAGCGAAAAACGTGTTAAAATCCTCGGCACTACTCTGTAAGGGCTCCCCAACTCCCCCCTGGTTGAGAAGGGAGCGGGTCACCCTAAACAGAGTGGCCGGGCGGGATTCCGCTGATGCAATCAAGGCGGCATGGTACGCGCATCTTGCCGCCTTGAGCGCCACTTTGTAAGTCTTAATAAAAGCTCTTACAAGTGTTCGATCGGATTCAGACCTACTCTTCCTCCATCGCTTCTCTAGACGTCTCTTTTGGCGTTTCAACTCCCGGAGCTCCTCGTTGAACCATGGGGCTCTACGGGGTCTAGCGCCATGGAGAGGTCGCAAAGGCGCAATCCGGTCAAGAGCCCCCGCTGCAGCCCTGTTCCAGGCCTCCGCGAGAGACTCCGCCGAACTGTGGACGAGTGCCTCTGGAATAACCCCAAGCGCCGTCTGAAAGCCCTCTGGGTCCATCAGGCGCCTGGGGCGGAACATCTTCATTGGTTCCGCCTCCCTGCGGGGGAGGACTGGAGCCAGGAAGTCAAGCCGTAGTAGAAAATGGTCTGACCATGACAAAGGCAACACTTCTAAGCCCCTTAGTCTCAGACCATTACTCAATTGCTCGGAGAGGAATACCATGTCAGGTGCGTGCCCTCCCTCGTGAGTCGGACCCTGAACTACTTGAGTCAGGTCCACGGCTGTCATGGTGGCCATGAACTCCTGTGCCAACCCAGAGGTTTCGCCGAGTGACGGCAGATTGAAGTCCCCCAAGACAATAAGTCTGGGGAACTCTACCGCCAACCCGGCTACCTCCTCGAGTAGCACAGGCAGGGCTTTTGACACGCAGCTGGGAGGCAGGTACGTGAGAAATAAGCCCACCTGAACTCCTAAGTCCAACTTCATCAAGAGAGACTCGCAACCCGCTATTTCCGGAGCAATGAGTCTACGCAGGCAAAGGCTCTCCCTGGCTACAATAGCCACTCCTCCCCCCCTCCCCTGGGGTCGCGGTTGATGCCATATCTGAAACCCGGCTGGGCAAATTTCAGAGAGAGGAACACCTCCCTCCGGGCCCAGCCAGGTTTCAGTAATACATGCCAGGTCGGCCTCCTCATCCAGGATCAAATCCCGGATGAGGAGAGCTTTATTAACCACCGACCTGGCATTCAACAGCAGCAACCTGAGCCCAGGGCCAGAGTTACACTCATCACCAGTACCCAAGATTGGGCTCACAGAGCCAGAACAGGGGACCGTTATTAAGCAACGGTCCCTCGTTCCCCTGGAACGGCTAACTCTGTGGCCCCCACCATATCTGTTTGCTTGTTTGTTTAAATTTATATTCTGCCTATCTCATTATCCAAAGCGACTCTGAGCAGCTGACAATACAATAAAATCATAAATACAAAAAGATTACAATTAACAAGAGATAAAAATTAAGAGCCAAGAGCCCAAAAGATTGTTAGAGTTGGTACTCCACCAACCACCCCCAGTCAAAAGTATGCCCAAGCCAACCAGTTTATTGCCTTTTCAGAAGCCCAGAAGTATGGAGGTGGATCTCACCCAGTGGTGGGATTCGGGTTTTTTCACTACTGGTTCTGTCGGTGTGGTTTGGTGGGCGTGGCAAAGGAAAGATACTGTAAAATCTCCATTCCAGGGGAAGGTTACTGCAAAATCCCAATTTTCTCCCAATCAGCTGGGACTTGGGAGGCAGAGAATACGGTACGGGGCCAGTCGGAGGTGGTATTTACCGATTCTCCAAAGTACTCAACATTTCTGCTACTGATTCTCCAGAACTGGTCAGAACCTGCGGAATACCACCTCTGATTTCACCTCAGATGGCAAGATGTCCCAAAAGATGGAGGTCATGGCAGGAAAGGTTCTTCTCTTAGTCCTGCCAGCTAAAATCCTTGACCAATGGGGTCTGCAGCATGTTCCTTCTGCTGGATCAAGTGAGGCGAACCAACTGTGGTGAAAAGGTTCCTTAGATAACCATCACCCTGGTTTTATGCAGAAATGACTGCAGACATGAGTCATCGAATTAATTAGAGATTTTCAGTCTTGTTCAGGTCACAGAATATGATAATTAAAATGAAGAACTCCCAATTCGGACATAAAGCAATGAGCAAAAATGCTCCCTAAAGTGATGGGGCTTTTCAATGTAAGCTGACAAAATTGTAAAAATAAAGAAGGGACTTTTTATCAGGTATGGTAGACATCAGGGATGGGTTCTAACACATCTCACTGCTGGTTTGCTTCCTCCTGCACTGCGGTGGTGGATTGCATACTTTGCACGCAAATGCATGCACAGTGGCAATTTTTTTAAAAAAAGCCGAAATCAAGATGATGATGCATGCACAGTACCAGAAACTTGTCTTCTGCACATGCACAGAAGAAGAAGAAATCCCCTCCCCCATTTTTTCAGGAAAAAAAATCAGGAAAAAAAGATGGCGCCGCCAATGGACCAGCTCTGATGACATCATCGTGACATCACCAGCAGGTAGCTACCAGTTTGGGTGAACTGGTCAAAACTGAGGGGTACCCACCTGTGGTGGACATGTGACTAACAAAAAATGTTTGGAGCATGATTCATATTTTAATACAAAAAATTCTAAAAATGGAGATAAAAATTAAACCAGAACTTTTCCTTTTGGATCCCATGGAAAAAGAACTGGAGGTAAAATTTGGAACTCTGTTACTATATATGTTGACCGCGGCAAGACTATTGTATAAAGAAAAATGGAAGGACACTTTGATTCCTATCATGGAAGAATGGTTGCAGAAGTTGATGGAGTTGGCGGAAATGGCAAAACTGACTACTTTGATTTAAGAAAAGAACATAAGTACTTTTGTTTCTTCATGGAAACCATTTCTGAATTTCATGCTTGATTCAAAAAAGAATGTAACTCTGACTTTGGGTTTTACAAATTAGACTGATAGATCTTTATAGAAATGTCTTGTTCATACTACAATGGAAAAGCACAACGCTGTTATTTGATGTTGATGCCTTATTTTACTGTAACAGAGAGAGTCGGAAGTCAATGCTTCTTTATCTTTTATTTTTTTTCCCTATCTTTCTTCACTTCACTTCCTCCTTTCCCCTCCACCCTCGCTGTTCTTCTATTTACTTTTGTATTTTATAATACTCTATAACTTAATAAAAAATGTAAGCCGACAAGTCCCTCTCTTTCCACTGCACTTTATAAAAATTGTGCAGATGTTTCTGGCTATCTCGATCCCCCCTCCCCCCTCAGTTTCTCACAGAACTGGAAAAGAGTTTGAAAAACCCGAGATTAAAAAGATGGAAAATATAGGTTAGAAATAGCTGCCCTGACTGACTTGCAATCTCTGAAGCCCTATGCAGAGATCACAGATCATAAATTACTTTTTGGTGCTTGTGATTTTGAATATGAGAGTAAAGGTGAAAAATAAAGGCTAATGTATAAGAAAAAAGCTTTTGTTAGCCTTGACACTTCTCTGAACCCCAATAAACATAAACATGAGCCCGAAATTTCAGACCCATCTATAGAAACATCATTATTTTGCTACCACACCCCTTAATGCCCTCAAAGAAGGGAAAATATAGGTTTGGGGGAAGTTGCTTTTGGACAAAAAAGAGGAAAACCCAGTAAGATTGAGACACAGTTTGACACATCAAATTAGAATGAACAGCAAAACAGTTATTTTGCCTTTGCATACAAGAAACTGAAAGAACACAAAAAGGACATTTTATGTAAAATGTCCTTTATTATTTGTCACAAAGTTGTCTAGAAAGGAACTGCTAAGTGATGTCAAATACATTGTGACAATTTTAGGTCACATGAAAGTTCAAAATGTTCTGAATGTATTATTGTGTTTTGATGTTAGTGATGAAGTTAGTGATAAAGTTACTATAAGTAGAACTCAGCAAAATCATATTTTGGAAATATAGAAAGTTGGTGAACCCTTGGCAGAAAATGACTTTGTTTTAGGTTCATCGTGTTTCCAAGGAAGATCACTTTTTTATTAAAGCAATGATTGATGGCTTCCAGCTTATAGAAAAAGAGGGGAAAAGTACAACAGAAAGGTAAGAACCTTTATAAGGATATTGGATTGTGGAGTGGAAAATTTTCAGTTTTGATTTACTGATGAAATTTTGGGACCATAGAAGGAGAATCAAACTGATTTTGTTTAAGTGAGGAAATGGGCTTTATAGGTAAGCAAAACCACACTTCTCAGAAGCGGAAGTAGCAGTAAGCTTTGAAAAGGTAACAAACAGTGGAAAATTGATGGAATTAGATGTGCATTTCCAGTTTAGATGTGACGTTTGTGGTTTCACTGAGTTTCATTGACTTTCTTTTATTAGGTCAGCTTAGACAATTACATGTGGCTGGCATTGCTGAATCTATGCTGCTCTGAGTCAGTTTCCTTCTATCTTTATTACGGTAAGTGATATTTCTTTCTTCTTGGTAAGAAAAAGAAAAAAGAGCTTTGTCTTGGGAAAAGAGTAGGTTTTTTGGACATGACATGATTGTATTAAACTGGCAACTGTTATGTCTGCAGGGGTAAAAGAAAACGTCCTAAAAATAAAGTTTTCTTTCTGTTTCAACCATAAAAGACTAAAACCAAGGACAAATGAAATTGTAGAGATGCATTTGTCTATTACTATTCATCTATAATGCCATTTCTCCAAGAAATTACAATGCACATCCCCTATCCATTCAATTACATGTTTGTTTGACTTCAGATATAGAGAAACAGTATAAAAGGCCAAGGAAAGAAGTGAAACTTCTAATTCCAGAGTTCCACCCTCCTAATCACCCCCATCAAAAAAGCGTTATTGGACATAATACAGTTTCCTTCAGTATCCTCTCCATCGGAATAATTATTTCCTCCTCGTTGCCTCTACTATGCCAGAAAATTGGGACAACCTTCCTTTCATTCAAATGCACAGAGAACTATTTGATGGCGCTAAAGATTTGGTGGAGGTAATATCCTGTACTATAACTTTCAGACAGAGTGATGCCAACAAACGTAACATTGGGCAACCAAGCCTTCACAAGTAAACCATTTTTTTCAAGGGCTTTCCCTCTAAAGCTAAATGTAGTTTTCCCCTGTTCAGTCATGTCTGACTCTAGGAGGCGTTGCTCATCTCTATTTTTTAGCCGAGGATCCCAACAAAGTCCAGAGACATTTTCTGTGGTCCTGAGGCCAGCATGACTATACAATGAGATGCACGGAATGCTGTTACCTTTCCACCGAAGTGGTACCTATTAATCTACTCACATTGCATGCTTTCAAACTGCTAGGTAGGCAGGAGCTGAGGCAAGTAACAGGAGCTCACCCTGTTCCTGGCACTTGGGTCTCAAACCTGGGCTGCCAGCTTTCCAGCTGACAAGCTCAATGTCTTTAAACTACTGAGCCATCACACCCTCTTGGTGCCTCTAAAGGACTTATTAATAAGCATTCTCTCATCCTGAGTCTGTAGATAAGTATACCATCGGCTGAAATGCTCCCAGTTCACCTGTGGCTGTTGGTCATCGGGCAGCCAGTCATGAAGGGAGTACAAGGCTCTGCCCACCTGCCTGGACACCACCATTTGGGTTCTTTTACCCTTTCTGCATGCACAAAGCATTCTGTGCCTGCGCAGAGGGTAAAAGAACCCAAATAGCAGTGTCTGGGTGGGTGGGCGGAGCCTCTCTCTTCACGACTATCTCTCCAATGACCGACAGCCATGAGCAAACCAGGGGCATTTCACCCCTGTATACCACCATATATGGCACCCAATGGCAAAGCTTTACCAGGCCTCGGAAATAGGGGATATTCTTATAGACTTAATGCAGGACAGATTCTAGCCAGGGATCGTAGATTATTATTATTATTGTAGATTATTCAATTTCATTTCCCTTGAGAGAGAGAGAGAGAGCTTGAGCTTGATGAAAGCTCAGACACGCTGGGCAGCCCATGTTGCTAGGATGCCAGACCATCACATCCAGTGAAGGGTTATCAAAGTTTTTACCACCACACTGTGGGCGTGGCTTTTCTTTCAACATCTTCAGTGCAAATTGGGTGCTCTGGGGTGGAGCTCCATTTTTGCTACCCCACTGTGTTCCCCACATCCGGGCAGCAGCCCACCCCTGATCGCATCCCTAAACAGTTCCTCTATGGTGAGCTGTCCCAAGGAAAGTGATTGCACGGGGGAGGGGGGTCAAAGGAAGTGTTACAAAGTCATGTTGAGAGCCTCCTTCAAGTCCCTCGATATCGACACCACCTCCTGGGCAACCCTGGCACAAGATCGACCAACATAGCGCATACTGATCCACCAAGATTGCCAGACATCTGAGGCCATTCAGAGCAGTAGAGAAGCTAGCACTCTGCAAAGCCAGGTTTGCAAATGCAAATGATGTGACAATGGTGCCCACACATGTCTGCCCAACATGTGGCAAACATTACGTGTCCATGTAGGCCTTACAGCCACCGGTGGATATATCGTGTACAGCCCACAAACCATTAGATGTCAAGGTCCTCCTCAAACATGATCAATGAACATCATATCTATAAATTATTTATATTTATATAATATATAAATATATTTATATAATATATAATATATCAATATTTTATAAATACATTTACATATATTTACCAGTAGTGGAGGCAGCATAAAGCTCTGCCCACCTGCCCAGATGTTGCCATTTCTTGTTTTTAACCTTCTGCACATGCGCAAAACATTCTGGTGGCGCGACTGCAGAGCATGCAATTCTGAATTGGTAGTGAAGGTTGCTGTTTTAACCCTTGAACAATCCATCCCCACATGTACAAACAAGACTAGCCTTTCCTTTCCATGTCTCTGCTGTCAAGCCTCCATGCCTTCTATGAAAATCAAGCTCTGCAGTCCTTCCTCTTCCAGCTGCTCAGAATATAAGCTCTCCTTACCATTTCAGAATGAGCAATCCATCCTTTGGAAGCACAATCAAAGGGTATGATGATGCCTTTACCTTTGCCAGAAGTGAATAGCCCAGCTTACTACTGCTCTCATTTTACAGAGAGAGAAATAAGGATCAGATGTGCTTGTCCTCATGCAATGCAGCTGCAATTCAACCTCAACTCTCCAGTGCCAATTCCAACAAATTGTTCCCTGTGCATATACTTCCTAGTCTCGCTTCCCCGAATAGTGGAGGGTCTAAGCCACAGAACCCCATCCTGTGGGCTTCTGCTGTGGTGATATGAGACTAAGTACTTTGTAACTCTTGGAATTATTCTTAATTGCATCTTCTCCTCTTGTCATTCAGCTTCATGCACTGCTGATAAATATCCTTGCACTTCCACATTTATTAACAGTGGCATATTTTATATTAGACGTGTGGCCATGGCAACCGCTCTCTGGCAGCATTATACACACATGATATTAGTTTACAAATTATATCCTGGTCCTCTTCCTCCTTTCTCTCTCTCTCCCACCCCTCCCATTTAGCTTGGTGACCTTTGACTTTGTTAGAGCTGATGCCTAACAGAAACATTAATCTAAACATACTTATAAACATGCACATCACAAAAATGAGTACACCTTTCTTAATGTGCTAATAGTCATTCTGGATCCTAGTTTCCCTTTCTGCTTCACAAGCATGCATACATACATACCCATAACGTCCCCAAAGTGGTACTCTGCATTTCAAATATAGACTGCACAGCTTTCAGGTCCTGGATTTTATTTTGATTCCAACTTGACAGTTATTAAGTGGGTTAGATTTGCTGAAATATTAATATTAGTAATTTTTCCCTTCAGTGACATTTTTTTCTTGTTCAGATGGCTTCACAATCCAGTTATAATTTCCTTCCTATTATATGATGTGTCCTGTGAAGCTTAATGGGCTAACGATGCATCATATTTCTATAGTATTTTAAAGGGAGACTAGCTTATCATTTTCTTTCTTGAAAGGACCCTGAACCCTCATAAAGAAAGGATCTGCATGACCTCAGCTGATGGGCAACAGCAGAAAAAGCAGGGGATGCCCCACATCCTTTGCTTATCCTGCCCTATTGTCCAATATCATATTTATTCCCTTTTGGCACCTTTTTCCCTCGCCCACAACTATACCCCACAATGGGACAGACTACTAGGAAAGGGGTCTCCAACCTTGGCAACTTTATGATTTGTGGACTTCAAGTCCCAGAATTCAACAAAGCTGGCTGAGGAATTCTGGGAGTTGAAGTCCACAAGTCATAAAGTTGCCAAGGTTAGAGACCCCTGCTCTAATCAAAGGTCTGAATTCCTTGCTGGCAAAGCCTTCATGAGATTGGGCTAAGAACTGCAGAAAATTAGGATGAGAGCTGAGATTACCCATTCCTGTATTACTGGATGCTCTTGAGAAAAATGTTGCTGCAATTGTCTTTAAAACAATCCTGATAACATATAAACAGAAAGATAGGGTGGAGATTTTCAAGATTGTTGACTCTTTTAGGTTGGGTGTTAAAGTAGTCCAGTATATGGATGATCTATTCCAGGAATGAGTTCTAACTTATCTTGCCACTGGTTCACGTCCTCCCACGCTGTATGGCTATGCCTCGTGGGCATCCACATGCTTCACATGCATTTGCAGTGCTGAAAAATTAAAAAAAATGAAAACGGGAAACAAGATGGTAACTGCATGCACAGTGCTGGAAATTTGGCTTCTACGCATGCTCAGAAGAAAAAAAATTAAAATTTCAAAAAATATTTTTAAAATAAAAAATGGCGGCATCCACGAACCAACAGCAACTGAACCAGTTCCGTAAGATCATTGTAATGTCACCAGCGGGTCACTACCTGTTCAGGCAAACCAGTATGAACCAGGAGGAACCCACCTCTGGACTATTTTAGTTTGTGTATCGACTGTATCTATCTATCTATCTATCTATCTATCTATCTATCTATCTATCTATCTATCTATCTATCTATTGGTATCTCTCTCTCTCTCTCTCTCTCTATCTATCTATCTATCTATCTATTTATCTAGCTACTGTGAGAGCGAGAGAGGAGGGGGGTTATTGGTCCTTCATAGTTCATCAGCCATTGTAGAAGTGATATAAAATTTGCCCTCGTTAATAGTCAAATAACTCTAGGAGAGCCTGTTAGTCAATAAGAAACAACCTTATGGATAAATGAGAATTTAATTTAATTGGAAGATTTCCTTAAGTACATCTTACATTTTTCTGATTCTGTTATAAATAAAGTGAGAACTGAGGGAATTATTTAAAAAAATAAGGTAAACTGCTTCAAACTCAATTGCAGAAAATACGACTTCAGCAACAGAGTGGTCAATGGCTGGAATGCTCTACCCAACTCTGTTGTTACTTCCTCAAAGCCCCATAGCTTCAACCTCAAAATTTCTATCATGAACCTTACCCCATTCCTAAGAGGTCCATAAAGGGGGCGTGCATAAGCACACAGGCTTGTCTACCATCCCTATCCTACTATCCCCACTTATTTGTATTCATTTCCTTCATTCATGTCCATGTTCATACTTATACCTGCTATTTTGTACATGTTTGACAAACTAATAAATAATTGAACAAAACTGATGGTTTTACCAGCCTATTTATAAGTCTTGGAAGGATTATTCTTTTAAATACATAGTTTTGCATTCCTGTGTCCTCAACCATGAAAGTAGAATAGCATGCAAATCTCTTTTTCTGGAAATTTTCATAAGCTATGGGAAGAATTTAATTTTTTAATACATAAATCTATTCTTGCACAGATCAAAAAAAAATGTCTTCATGAAATTGAACTTTAGTGCATCTTTTTTTTAAAAAAAATAATATATTTCCTTGAGTATAGGAATATCCTGATAATTTTCTGTCCATGCAGTTTTTTTCAGCAATAGTTTGGAAGTGAATGGTTACCATCCAGTCAAACCTGCAGTCCTGGCTCTAGTTAGTAATCTTTGATCAAAGTTCAAAACAGATTTGATCTTTTTCCAAAGTCATCAAAGATTAGCAAAATCCTGTCACTTGAATCCATTTCTAAACATTTTTTACCTAAAAGGTACTTCTGGAATTTCTTTTAATATGGGCTCCAAACTGTTGTGGTTGGCTCTGGCCCAGCTCCTGCCCCAGGGAATGGGGAGGTGGATGCAGGAGAAAATTCAACATGTCACAGGCCTGTGTTATTGCCGACAGAATCAGTTCAGAGTTTAGTTTCCTTGGACAAAGAAGAAGGTGGGAGTGACTCGGCAGAGGAGGGCTTGGCACACAGCCCAGGCAGTCAATCTCCCTTATCTTGCATTGATTCAGATGATGACATTTTGGACCCACGCAAGCGCAGAATTATGCATAGAAGAAACCAAGTAAGAACTTATTACAGGAAATAAGGGAGGCCACCTGTGTTTGGGTGGGGCTGCAGTAATTAGGGCTGCTGCTATAAATAGCAGCATGTGGGTTTGGCCGTTGTGGAAGAATATCTGATCGGAGTTCGTCAGGAATCCTGGGTTGTCTGGACTTTGTTGCTTTTTCACACCTTGGAAAACGGGTGTGAAGTTTCTTCACAGCTGCTAGCTAAGTACTTAATGACTGCTTAAGGGAAATCGTACAGACTGCCCGGTTGTTTTTGGGAAGAGTGCTCTTTGCAATACAAAAAGAGTGCTTTGTTTATTTTGAATTTTGTGATAAAGAACATTTATTTATTACTTATTTATTACTTAGATTTGTATGCCGCCCCTCTCCGAAGACTCGGGGCGGCTCACAACATGTAAAAACAAATCATAAGCAATCAGACAAATTTAAAATATTTAAATATTTTAAAACCCCATATGCTAGCAGACACACACACAGACATACCATGCATAAATTAAACGTGCCCAGGGGGAGATGTTCAGTTCCCCCATGCCTGACGGCAAAGGTGGGTTTTAAGGAGTTTACGGAAGGCAGGAAGAGTAGGGGCAGTTCTAATCTCCGGGGGGAGTTGGTTCCAGAGGGCCGGTGCCACCACAGAGAAGGCTCTTCCCCTGGGGCCCGCCAACCGACACTGTTTAGTTGACGGGACCCAGAGAAGGCCCACTCTGTGGGACCTAATCGGTCGCTGGGATTCGTGCGGCAGGAGGCGGTCTCAGAGATATTCTGGTCCGATGCCATGAAGGGCTTTAAAGGTCATAACCAACACTTTGAATTGTGACCGGAAATTGATCGGCAGCCAATGCAGACTGCGGAGTGATGGTGAAACATGGGCATACCTAGGTAGGCCCATGACTGCTCTCGCAGCTGCATTTTGCACGATCTGAAGTTTCCGAACACTTTTCAAAGGTAGCCCCATGTAGAGAGCATTACAGTAGTCGAACCTCGAGGTGATGAGGGCATGAGTGACTGTGAGCAATGAGTCCCGGTCCAGATAGGGCCGCAACTGGTGCACCAGGTGAACCTGGGCAAACGCCCCCCTCGCCACAGCTGAAAGGTGTTGTTCTAATGTGAGCTGTGGATCGAGGAGGACACCCAAGTTGCGGACCCTCTCTGAGGGGGTCAATAATTTCCCCCCCCCAGGGTAATGGACGGACAGATGGAATTGTCCTTGGGAGGCAAAACCCACAGCCACTCCGTCTTATCCGGGTTGAGCTTGAGTCTGTTGACACCCATTTTTGTTTTGAAATTTCAAACGTGTGTGTGTCTGAAATTTGTACCCTTGAATTTTCGGGAGGCTCCTATCAGAGAGCCCGGCAGAACACAAACCAAAACCTCAGGCACACAATTCAGAACTGTGCAATCTGAAATACTAGAGTGGTCTTATTTGCACATGATTCCAAGAAAATAAGATAAATTCAGATGTATTTTACCCCTTGGTATCCTTCCCTTGAGTCTGGAATTTTCCACCAATAACATGCTTGGATTGCTAGAGCCATCTGGCTGGACAGTGAACCATTTTCTTCACCTCTCTGGTTTCTTCAGCCTAAAAAGGCTTTCAAATTGTTATCTAAGAGGAATATTTGTTTTGCAGTGAGTTATACTGACAGATCTGGTACCATGGGAGAACAAAGGCAGGGTGTTTTCTAACTACTGATGGTAAGCCTGCATTATTGTTAAAGTTGTTAGAGCGACCATAAAGTACAGAGCCGTCCATTTCTCCTGCTCTTTTTCACTTCACTCTAGGAATGGAGGAGAGAAACAAAACACACATTTCTGTGCTTCAGAAGAGAAAGCCTACTGAGAACTTCACAGGCACAGCCAATTTTCTGGCAATCTTGTCAGAAAAGAGCATTAGTGTGATGAGAGATTATTAGTAACAACTCCATCTCTTCTTCACTGCCATTGATATTGCCTAAGTATCTTCTCTGGTTCTTTATTTTTATTTTTAGTAAAAGGGGTTTTTTTACTTAATTTTTTTTATTCCCTTACAAACATTTTCATATATTTATTTCATTTTTCATTTCATTATTTTACAAAAGTTCCATACACATATTCTGTATTTATCTTATTGCTTTATTAGTTCAAGGTTGCTTTTTTTACCATCCTCCCTTCCTATCTCATACAGCCCTTCCTTCTCTTCTTCCCTTCCTCTTTCTCTTTCTCAACCTACTTCCCCTTCCCACTCTCCTTCTCCTCTTCCCTACTTCCCCTCCTGCCCCCTCTCCTAACCCTCTTCTCTTCTTTCCTCCTCCTCTTCTTTGTTTCTTCTTACTCCTCTCTTCCCTTCCTCCTTCCTTTGCTGTACTTTCTCCAATTTTCTAGGATGGTATTCCAACAACCTTGAAACCTTTTACATAGTCTTACATTTTTCATATATTCCATATGTTCTCCTTTAATTTATTTATTTTATCTTCATGTGTTTATCCAGGGGTGAAATGCTCCTGGTTCGTTTATGACTATTGGTCGTCAGTGAGCTGGTCATGAAGGGAGCGTGAAGCTCTGCCCACCCACCCAGACACTGCCATTTGGGTTCTTTTACCCTCTGCACCTGCACAGAATGCTTTGCACATGTGCAAAGGGTAAAAGAACCCAAATGGGGGCATCCGGGCAGGTGGGTGGAGCCTCGCACTCCCTTTGCGACCGGCTCTCCGACGGCCAATAGGCACAAACAAACCGGGAGCATTTCACCCCTATGTTTATCTACTGATATACTTCAATTTTAGATGGGCCGATTTCACAGCCCCACCATCTAAGAGAAAAGCAAAAGGAAGCATGAGGTTGTTTCTTCTCACTCTCACCATTGCTTACTCAATAGACTAAGCAAACAGTTCATCTGAAGCAGAGCTTGAGCCAGAAGGAGGCAACTATATCAAGCAATTGAGATCAAGTAGTCCTTTAAGGGCAGCTGGTTGCTAGATGTATTATCAAAGAGATCATACTGTGGAGATTCCTTTGTGCCCTCTGAGCTGACTTGTTTTATGGCAAATGTTTCATTACCAAACTAGGCAACATGATTGGTGCTAGCAGGGCCACCATCAGGAATTTTGGGGCCCCATACAGCCTAAGTGTCCCCCCCCCATTTTAAAACTACTGCCCCCAAATCCCGTGCCATGCCCACCATGGCCACACACCCTGGGCAAGCCAGTACTTCTGCGCCTGTGTGAGTGAGGAGCTGGAGCTCGGCATCGGCGCTGCTCACTAGGCACAAATTACTGCGGGCGCCAGGGGGCCGGCAAAACCATCCAGGCCCCCCCTATTTGTCAATTTGTCCGGGCCCCTGACGCCACTACCAGTAGTACCCCCCTATCGGCGGCCCTGGGTGCTAGCCATCACTAGCGCTGATGATGTCACCTCATTTGGGCAATGAAATGAATGCAGGAAAACAAGCAAGATCAGAGAGCACCAAGGACCCCTCATATCATCTCTGAGCTACAAATATTATCCTTTATTGGTAGGTCATACTGTTGGCTTGCAAACTCCCTGTCGGGATGTGTGCTTGTTACTCAATGTGCAAATCCTGAGTTGCACTTTCACTATTTTATGGCACCTTCACCCCGGGCAATGAAAAGTCCTACCAGCTCTGAACAGAAGCAGCCAAGAGAAATGGTTGAATGAGACCTTTCTAGTAACTAAGAATGAGACACACACACCTCCTCTTGTTGTGGAATAGACTTCAGCAAATCTTTGGCAATACCTAGTCCAATGCTTGCGCTACAATCTTTATTATGCTGGAGTCAACTGTCAAAGAGAACACCCACCAGCACCCTCCAGGAATAAGGGACATGAAAGTCATCAACTGATCACTATCACTTACCAAATGACTTTGTTTTCAGTAGCATCTCATACACAATGTTATATGGTCTAATTACCATAGCTTCCCCAATCTCTCTGGAAGTTTTAGAATTAGAGTTGAATGCATCAAGAGAGTTGAGCTTGGGCTCCAAGAACATTGAACACAAGAAATATTTCAGCCTAAATAATAATGGAAGTTAATAAAGCCTATTCCAAAATAAATGAATGGAAGCAATTGTCCAACTTGACTCCATTAATTTCTCAAGAAGGCTGCAATGACTATAAACATAACGAATTATCAATAGAATAGAATAGAATAGAATACAATACAATACAATACAACACAACTTTATTGGCCAAGTCTGGTTGGACCCACAAGGGGCAGTCACTATGTAAACAATTAAATATATTTCTTCTTTATTAAAATGTTCTGGCATTATGCCAAATAAAAATATTTCAGGTTTTAAGTCAATACTTTGTTTCAATATCTTCTCAATCCATATTTGGACCTCTGACCAATATTTGTTTGGTTTCCGTGCAAGTCCACCACATCCGAGTCCCCGGAGAGGGACGGCATATAAATCCAATAAATAAATAAAATAAATAAATATGATAAAAAGAGCCAGGTGTGTGATTCTAGTTCCAACACTTCATCGATTTATTCTTAAACATTTTGCTAATCTCTCTGGAGAGATATGCCATCTACAAAACATTTTATACATATTTTCTTTAAATGCTGTTGTCATTGTCATTATATAATTCCTTTCCCATAGTTGCTGCCATATATTCATATCTATTTTATATCCTATATGTCTCATCCATTTTATCATCCTCTTTCATTTGTCATTCCTGAAGATTTTTTTTGTGAGAGATAAGCAATTCTAGCTTCCAATAATAAAATTGACTTTTACTCAGCTTCTCCATAATCACAGGAAGAAAAATGTGAAAGTAACAGATCCAAGTAATATTCACTATTCAGCAGAGAACAAAGCTGTTCAATATTCCTCCAAGAAAAGAGAAATGTTGTAGGACAGCTCTTCATCGGAAAACGCAAGTTGTTAACCATCAAACTACTGTATATATGTTTCCATACAAACTTGGTTTTTCTAAGTTTTGTCTTTGACATGATACCCATGACTTTTATCTGCAGATGGGCATTTCTCTTGAATCAAGTTTAAGTTCGGTAGCCCCCGAGGTGTGATCTGTAACAGAAGTATCTCCTGCTTATTTATATAATGATTGATAACATTTCCCCCCAGTCTTTTTCTTTAGTTTGTATGCCCATATGTTGCAATAATAAAAAGCTCTTAGCTTGCTAACTGACCTTGCTAAGTTAAAAGATGGGGAGAGGGTCAGGCTAGTTCTGGACCTCATGCTGATGTTTAACTACATTGACCAGGAGAAAGACACGCTTATGGGCAAAAATCCAGAGGTATTGAATTTAGATGCTGCTGCCATGCTGTAAAGTTGCACAGGAAACACTACAAAAATCACCTGCAACATTTGCTAAACTTGCTTGAGGAGAGCTCCCTTGCCAGGTTCATTTGATTTCAGCAGCCAGCTGGAATCCTAAATCAGCTTCAACAGCTGATTTGAATTCCCAAATAATGTTATCATCTTGCAACATTTCACAAAGTGTAATTTACCTGGTAAGCCTCAAAGTTAAATGTAAGACAAGCAACTCAGCAGTGTAGCTATCCTGATGCTCCTGTACCTTCTAAACAAAGAGAAACTTTCAGGAAGAAAGTAAACCAAACACCCTAAATAAACAAACAAACAAACATCAGCCCCACATGAAAAAACAGGAGTCATCTACACCATACAGTCTAAGGACTATAACAGTCACTACGAAGGACAAATAGGCAGAAGATCAGCAGAGCACATCCATGAACACCAACTAGCAGTCAGACGACATGATGAAAACTCCTTAATTTCACAACACATGGACAGATTTAACCATAGTTTCAACTGGAACAGTGTTAGCATCCTAGACTAAGTCAAGTCCAAAAACGCTAGAAAACTCCTTAATTTCACAACACATGGACAGATTTAACCATAGTTTCAACTGGAACAGTGTTAGCATCCTAGACTAAGTCAAGTCCAAAAACGCTAGAA
This sequence comes from Erythrolamprus reginae, assembly GCF_031021105.1. NCBI lineage: Eukaryota > Metazoa > Chordata > Lepidosauria > Squamata > Dipsadidae > Erythrolamprus > Erythrolamprus reginae. Next base: position 245,839,809 of record NC_091950.1, read on the forward strand.
AACTCCTTAATTTCACAACACATGGACAGATTTAACTATAGTTTCAACTGGAACATTGTTAGCATCCTAGACTAAGTCAAGTCCAAAAACGCTAGAGAGTTCCTGGAAACCTGACCACTTCAGACAAATCATCCATAAACAAGTACATAAACAACCCCTACATACTATTCAAAAGAAACAATCAAAAGCCAAAGAAGAAAACAAAAGGACCCAAATATCTCCACACCAAAAATCAACACCCAGATGAGTCGACATTAACACCAAGATTAGCACAAGATCAACAATCAAGATGTAAATAATAACCCAGTCAAAACCATCAAGCCTGAAAAATGAGCTAATAATAAATAACAGCACCAGTCCCACCAACACTGATAGTGTAAGCCACTGGTAAAAAAAATAAGTGCAAACCCCACTCTACTCTATCACATGTGATATCAAAAACCCACAGAGTACTCACAGTCTGTCTGCTTGCCGTTTCATTGTTTTCCTACCCCTCCCCATAATCCCCCACATTCCCATAGAATATAGAATCCTCTTTTCAGTGAGCTTCATTTGTCTCTTTACTGCTACACAGGAAATTCCCATTATGCATGAAAAGCTTTGAAAGAAAATGCAATCCTTATTTACCCTCAACGTTTCGTCTACAGTTTAGTTTGGTGTAATGGAAATTGTTGTATGAATATATAAATTCCCTAATTCTTAGAATATTCTCTTATGTTTTCAATATAAGCTTAGCCGTGTAGTATGGCCGTAGTACTATAATTACCCTTCTCATTTTCTCTACTAGATCATCTTATTGATATCATTATTGTGATTATTATTACTCTGTTGTTTTGTATGTACACTGAGAGGTTCTCCACTGGAAATCTAAATCACACTTGGCCAAATTAAGTATAAAGTATTCCATTCTACATATACACATACAGTATATCAATTACCAGTTCAGCAATCTGCCCCTAAATATGGACAGCAAATCCAAGACATTTACTGGGGTCCACTAATCCCTAGTGTTTTGTCCTGAAGAAGTTGGGAAGTTTTCACTCTGGTCCAGCAGGGAAGTAAAGTAGGAAAATTCTGATTGGTTTCCTGCTGGGAACCAATTGGTTTCCTTTTTAAACCCCCTGCCTTTTGTATACTGCTGCTGGAAGTTACTGCCTGTAACCTAATAAAGAGACTCCACCAGTTATCTGTCTCTTCAGTAACTGTACTCATCATCATCTAGTCCAGCATCTGAATCTACTTTTTTTTTAGTTCATCTCTAGCAATTTCTGACAGACACTAATTAACCTGAAAGACATTAATAAATGTTATGCCTCATGAGAATAAAATAAGAAGTCACTCTGTCCTCACAGTCAGAAAGCTGACATATTTATTTAGTGTTAGAGGAATTTCTCTTCCTCTGTCTTTCATGTTTTTGTTTTTCTGCTTTGGCACCAAACTTGGTAGCCTCCCACTCACAATGAGTGTCTCTTGGCAGCTGTTAATCTTTCTCTCAGACTGCCCAAAAAGCAAAAACATTTCACATCTCACCTGAACACGTTTTGCAAATTTGCTTGTGCGTGTGTATATATATATATACAATAAAAATAAATGGCTTAATAGAATAGAATAGAACTCTTTATTGGCCAAGTTTGATTGGACACACAAGGAATTTGTCTTTGTTGCATACCCTCTCCATGTACATAAAATAAAAAAATAAAATATATTCCTCAAGAATCATAAAATAGAACGGTTAGTGATAATCATAGGATACTAATAAGCAATCAAATCATACTAGAATAGAATAGAATAGAATTTTCATTGGCCAATTGTGATTGGACACACAAGGAATTTGTCTTGGTGCATATGCTCTCAGCGTACATAAAATAAAATATACATTTGTCAAGAATCATGTGGTACAACACTTAATGATTGTCATAGGGGTTAAATAAGCAATGAAGAAGCAATATTAATACAAGTCTTAGGATATAAGCAACAAGTTATAGTCATACAGTCAACATGGAAGGAAGTGGGTGATAGGAATGATGAGAAAAACTAGTAGAAGTGCAGATTTAGTAAAAAGTCTGACAGTGTTGAGGGAATTATTTGTTTAGCAGAGTGATGGCGTTCGGAAAAAAACCTGTTCTTGTGTCTAGTTGTCTTGGTGTGCAGTGCTCTGTAGCGACATTTTGAGGGTAGGAGTTGAAACAATTTGTGTCCAGGATGTGAGGGGTCAGTAAATATTTTCCCCGCCCTCTTTTTGACTTGTGCAGTATACAGGTCCTCAATGGAAGGCAGGTTGGTAGGAGACAATAAAACCAATATAAGTTGTAAAGATACCAGCATCATACATATAGCCATAAGTGGGGATAGGTAAAGATGAGAAGAATAATACAATCTTAGTAGATAATTTGACAGTGTTGCGGCAATTAGTTGTTTAGCAGAGTGATGGCATTCGGGAGAAAAATGTCCTTGTGTCTTGTTGTTCTGGTGTGCAGAGCCTTATTTTGAGGGTAGAAGATGAAACAATTTATGTCCAGGATGTGAGGGGTCTGTAGTAGCAGTGGGTTGCTCCCAATTCGGCCCAGTTCTCTGAACCAGTAACTCCAGCGGCAGGAGACTCTGCCCACCCACTCAGAACACTCCTGCTTCAACACATGTGCGGACAGGGTGGGTTGCTGGTCCAGCAGCTTACTTTATTCAATAACTACGGTAAAAATAAATATCTTTCCAAAGAGAGGGAAGTCTTTCAAGGTGCCTGGCCAAAAATATACTGTCAGACTGTGCTGTTTCAAGCAAACCTATTTTTAAAACTGAAAAGCTTTCTTTTTGGTCTGAATTTCATTTCTTTTTAAAAATGTGAATGTCTTGTAAAGATCTGAAGGTACTTTTTTTTTAAAGTCCCTGAAAGCTTTTTGTGTTACCTTCCTTTTTCGTCTTGGGAAGAATGGTACAAGGGGGTGGAGAGTCAAAGAGAATATAGCACCAGCCTTTGTATTTCTTATTCAGAACTGGTCTCATTCAATGGAATTTTTGCCCAAGTAATAATGCTGATGAATTTTCAATATTATTTCTTGTAACCCGGTTGGAGTCAAAGTAAAAGTGAAGAGTCAATTTCATAAAAAAAAAATCTGTTCAATGGTTGGGTCAGTTTAACCCATTTATAGTCAGGTTGTAGCTCTAGCAAAACACGATTCGTGCAAGAAAGATACTATACCCATCGAGCAGAACTTTCCTAGGCTGAGCTGGATGAATGACTAAATACTGCATGGGAGTTAATTTTCCCTTGCAGGGATCAGCTTATTCTTGAGTCCTGGGTTGTGCCAATTAGCATTACTAGTGGGTGGGTGGCATGATTCAGTGTCCTTCAAACTAAGCTAAGCCTAGCAAAGCTAAATTATATTAAGGTAAGCTAAAAAGCTAACCTAAACTCCCTCTCATTTGTTTGGAGAGGAGTTTTACACTCACTGTCTTCCCGCACCTGCTTCCTATACATTAAATGAGCAAAAACAATTGCAATGACCATCTATAACCATGATGACAAACCTATGGCACATATGCCACAAGTGACAGATGGAGCCATATCAGTGGGCACGCGAGCTCAGCTGATTTTCAGGCCTCCTGGGCCCACTGGGAGTCAGGAAACAGCTTGATTTAGCCTCTGGAGGAGGTGAGAAGGCTTTTTTTTTCCCTCTCCCCAAGCTTCGGAGCCTTTCTAGGAGCCTGGGTAGGGGGGAAACATCCTCCCTCCCCCAGGCCAGAAATGGCATGTTTCCCAATTTGGGAAACTTCAAGTTGGAAAATGGGGCATTTCCAGCCTCTGGAGGACCTCATCATCCCTGGGCTCCTAGAAAGGGTCTTGGAATGGAATCCAGGAAGTGATCACGTTGGCATCCTTAGCAACTTGCCGGTATACATGATGTCAAAGCTCCACCCCCGAAATCTCTTCGTGGGAGGGATTCCCCAGCTCCTTCAAAGGGAGGTATTTTCATGTAAAAATATTTATTTTTATTTTTATGAAAAAGGACGCCACAGCGGCGCTGCAAGCAAAGAGGGAGGGGCGGAGAGGGGCGGCATAGAAATATAAATAAATAAATAAATAAATAAATAAATAAATAAATAAATAAATAAATAAATAAATAAATAAATAAATAAATAAATAAATAAATAAATAAATAAATAAATAAATAAATAAATAAAGGGAGGTCTTTTCATGTAAAAATTAAAAAATATATTTTTTAAAAAAATATTTTTATTGATTTTCATAAAATAGACGAACAGACATACAAACATTAAACACAAAGTAGGGATACATTTTCCCCGCTTATCTCGAAAGTATAGATTCAAATACAGAAAAAGAATACATAATTAGATATATGTTAAATATTAAAAATTTTGCTAAATTTTAAATTGAAGTTTTTCAAATTTACTCTAAAACAAATATAAAACTAAAATTCTTACCATATTACTTATATATAAACTAATGCTAATGTAATTCTTAAACAAAATTGGTTTAACTAATACTAATATAACCCAAGGCAAAAATGAATACCTTATGCTTACTAAAAATAGATTATATATCTTATTTTTTTCTTATCTATCCATGGATACATGGATACATGGAAAAAAAATATTTTTATGTGAAAGGACCTCCCTTTGCTTGCGGCGCCGCTGCAGCGTCCTTTTTCATAAAAATAAAAATAAATAAAAATAAAAAATCTGTAAAAATAAAAAAAAACAATGGGATTCCAGGGGCGGAGCTTTGATGCCACAGACCGTTCGTTTGGGTTTGGCTGAACTTTGTGTGAAGTTCGTCCGAACTTCCTGAACCCGAACACCGTTGGGTTCGCCCATCACTATCCATCAGCATCTACTCCCTGGATTGATCACACAAAATCCACAATCCACAATCAAATCCACAATCCAAATACATTTATGTTGAAAAGATGCATTCTACTTCCAGTATGATCTGATAATTATTTTTAAATGTACAAGAATAAAATTTCTATGGAGATTCTCAGTCATCCAAGTCATGGTTGTCCCAAAGGACAACCATACTTTTTCAAGAGGCAACTGGACTTTCTTTTTCTTTGAAGACATTTTACTTCTCATCCAAGAAGCTTCTTCAGCTCTGACTGGCTGGTGGAGAATGGAAAGATTTATATTCCTTGCAGATAGATGGTCATTTGAATTTTTTTTACAGAGTCAATCCAACATCCATATCTTTGGGATGGGCACCTTTTGAATGGTGGAGGAGTATGAACAGATTTTCAACAATTGCAGACTACAGCAATTATTTGTGCTTCAGTGTGAGATGCAGGCAAGACAGACCCATCCCCAACAGCCTGCCTCTGTGTTCAACAGTGAAGGGACACAGGACACAAAAACATCCTGCAGAAAGCAAGCTCTACAACATAGTCCTTTCAGCAGTTCCAAGAAGGCTCGACACCCATTTGCACTATTCAGGTGACCCTGAAGACACAGATAAACCTTCAAGTGCCCTCAATGACTCTCTAAAAGTATGCAAATGACCAAGTGTCATTTGGAGATTAGATAGATAGATAGATAGATAGATAGATAGATGGATGGATGGATGGATGGATGGATGGATGGATGGATGGATGGATGGATGGATGGATGGATGGATGGATGGATGGATAGATAGAAAGAAAGAAAGATAGATAGATAGATAGATAGATAGATAGATAGATAGATAGATGATAGATAGATAGATAGATAGATAGATAGATAGATAGATAGATAGATAGATAGATAGCATTTTTCACCAGCCAGTCAAAGCTAAAGAAGCTTCTTGGTTGATAAGCTAAACATCTTCAAAGAAAAAATTAAAAGTCCAGTTGCCTCTTGAAAAAGCAGCTTTGAGATGTACAAGAATACATATACTGTACTGTAAATTAGTACATGAGAATGTTGTGGACATGTGTGTGTAACCCTTTGACCTCTTTGCATATTTCCTTTTTTGTGATGAGGCATATGTGGCCATCCATTTCTCAGTGAGTATATTTGCAATTAGATCTTTGTCTCTGTCTCTGTCTGTCTGTCAGTCTGCCTGCCTGCCTGCCTGTCTCTCTGTCTCTCTCTGTCTCTGACTCTCTCTCTCTCTCTCTCTCTCTTTCTCTCTCTCTCTCTCTCAATTTCTTTAAAGCAACCATAGGGAGGAGAGGTGATTGAGATTTTCATCAGCTCTGAAAGAGGAAACATTAACCTTTATCCTGGGTTGTTTTTTTCTGATCTTAACCAGATGTCTCCAGAACCTACCATTAGTCCCACAGCAGAGAAACAAAAACATGTGAAATTAGTAACACTTTTCACATTGTGAATTCAAGAGTAGCTTCAGGAAAAGGGTATATAAGGAAAAGGCTAATGTATCCTTCCTGGGCACAGTGTCTCTGATGAAAATTTTATCTGTTTGCAGCTACTTTTGAAAGGAAGCACAAAATGGAGAAGATCTGATCAGAGTACTCCCACATTTGAACTGTTCGGGAGCTCATTGCAATGTTTTTCTTTCATACATCTGTTATTGATTGTATTCTTTTAAATCACTGTAAGTTTTTAATAAAATGTACAAAATTAGAAAATACAGCATATGAGATAAAACAATCCTGTACTGTACAACTTCATTCAGGACTTGTCCTGCAAGCCAACTTTCCTCTTAAAGATGAAAAAAAATATCTAGAATAGCTTGGTACACTCATTTTGGAAGGTAAACCCTGGCAGCAAATTAAAGCTGGAAAAATCTTTTACCAGAGGCAACCACTTTGAGATAGGATGATAAATACACTCATTCAGAACAGGGGCCAAAAACAGAAGTTTTCATATTGGACAGATCTATGAAATAGGGGTCTGTGCTGAAGCTGATACTTTTTAACTTCTTTACAGACCAGCTAACCATACCAAACTACTGCTAGTGAAAATCAAAAGAGGGTTTTGAGGAGCTGCCAAGAACTCCAAAGGACTTGTCTGGATTGGGCAAAAAACATAAAAAATGTCAAACTCTGGTCAACATAAACAAGCAGAGATATGAACACCAATCTATAAGGCAGAACTCCACATCTGCTTTAGAATCAGAGCTGGCTGTGACTAATCAGGAAACTATAACTTGGAGTTAGAGTGATAAACCAGGGGAAATTCAACTCAAGGTCTGGCTGCTGTAAAAATGGCAGTGGTTCTTCCTCTTTCACAGTGATAGTGCTTAGGTCAGGGATGTCTGCAGGAAAAAAAGCTAATACGGTGACCACTGAGTTGTAAGAAAAGGTGGTGATTCAGTCCCACAGTGGAGGCTGCCATCTTGGCTCTTTAGACCTGAGTCATGGCCGACACTCCTAAATCAAAGCATCCATTAAATGTAAATTAAACAAATGTAGGACCAACGTGCAATGTCCATTCACAGATGATGAACTTCTGTACACTCACAAATATACATTTATCTCTATTACTTATACTCCTGAGGAAAAGGAGAACTGACTATAGGCGTTATGTCCTAAGAAGCTGGGAAGTTTTCACTCCAGTCCGACCAGGAACTTAAGCAGGTAAATTCTGATTGGCTCCTGATTTAAAGGGTTCCCTATTTAAGCCCCTGCCTATAGGATGGCCTTGCTGTTGTTTGCTAGCTATGGCCAATAAAGAACTGAAGTCACTAAACCGTCTTTTGCCACTTCAGTAGGGGAACATAACAATATGCATGGAGGACCAATTTATCCATCACTTCATTGTATGAGGGAGATGGCACATATTGATCACACTTAAGGAGATGTTTAGCTCCAACCTTCTGTAGCTTTACCCAGTCAGCATATTCATACATATGAAGACAAAACCCTGTCATGGAAGTCAGAAATAAAGGGAAGCCATACTTGTGGTGGCCCAGCACATACATGACACCTGCTAGAAGTCACTAGATTGTATAGTATGTGTGCTGTCGGGCTCTCTGGTAGAATCCTCCCAAAAATTCACAGGTACAAATTTCAGACACACACACGTTTGAAAATTCAAAACAATGTTCTTTATAATGAAAATTCACTTAAACTAAGCCCTCGTTTGGTATAGCAAAGAGCACTCATCTCCAAACAAACTCGTAATTTGTACAAGTCCTTTATCAGTCCTGTGATACTTAGCCTGCAGCTGTGAGGCAATTCAAAGTCCTTCTTTCACAAAGTGAAACACACTTTGCTCTGGTTTAGTTTCAAACCAGGGAAAAATCAGCACACAAAAAGTCAAAGTCAGTAAAGCAGTCATGAAACACAACGATCAGATAATCCTCTACAATGGCCAAACCCACAGGCTGCTCTTTATAGCAGGCTCACTAATTACCACAGCCCCACCCAACCACAGGTGGCCTCATTTTCTTTGATAATAAGCTCTCAGTTGTTGCTGCCTATGCATCGCTCTCCGCATGCGTGGCTGTATCATTAACTCTTGTTCTGAATCCAAGGAGGAGCTAGATAATTGATCTCCTTCTGAGCTGTCTGCCACACTCTCCTCCTCCCTGTCACTCATGTCTTCTTGGTCAGAGGAGCCTTCATCAGCAGATTCCACCGGGGGCAAAACAGGCCTGCAGCATGTGGATGTCTCCCCCACACCCACAGTCCTTGGGGCAGGAGCTGGGCCAGAGCTAACCACAACAGTATGGAGCTCAAAACCTATCCCAGGTCTGAAAAGTGTCATCAATATATCATCCATGTTGAAATAAGTGGTTATTTCACTATTTATGTCTGTTTACTAGGCATGGAATTTGGCTGAGTTCCTAACATTCCAGATATCTAAGAAAATGGTTTCCTGCTTTAGAAAGAAGAAAGAAATCTGACTTAGCAACCATATGGCTTAGTAACTGGCTACTGTTACCGAGACAACCAGCCAGATGCAGGAGAATGAGAGGTTGTAGATAAGATGAAGGAATGTAGCTTTATTGAAGCAACATCATGAATAAGGCCAGTTCTCCCTTGCTTGCCATTTGATAGGTTTCTCCATCGATGGTAGATGGTAACTTTACAACTTGGCCTGAGTTAAGGTAGATATATTTTCCTGCCTTTTTCCCCCTTTGTGGTCTTTTGCAATCAGTTTGGTAAAAGAGAAATTGCTTTCAGATCTTTCTTGCATAGTAAAGAATTTTGGCCATTTTTATGGGTTCTATTTTTGTATTTTTACACTTATTTATTTACAATGTCTCATCTTTTTCCCCTTCAGCGATCTGCAAATTCCTGAGCTTCGGTTCTTTCATATACAGGCAGATCTGCCTGTTCAATGGAAACCTGACCTTGGATTTTGCTCTATTATGTTAGGTTCTCCATGTGTAGTGATAGGGGTTTTTGATTCCCTGCAGATTTTTGAAAATGAATGGCACCATTTCCATTTGAGTGGGGGGGGGGGGGTGATTTTTTTTTTCCAAATAAAAGGAATCCCTCTCTACATTTAGGATATTTTTTAAAAAGTTGTGGCCCTTCTCATGTGTGATATGGCCCCATCTATTTTGTAGGTTGACCCTTCATAAAATTGTTCGGGGCAGCCCCTAGACATAGACAGACTGCTCCCTCTGTGATCAGACATGTGGACAACCTTTGGGAAACAGCTTCCAAAGGGCAAATCACAAGTCTGCCCTTCAGTAATTAATTCAATTTTGTTTTGCTAAGGCAATTGGCAGTTTTAAAAGCCGATGACCCCAAACATTTGCAAGCCATCAGATTGAAAAGGGAGGATATGTTATTCCTCCATATCTAAAGTGCAAAGGAATATATATAGTCCTAGGAAACATTTGAAAGAGATTAACTTGCAGCTAATACCCATTTCTCCAGGAATAGGAGCTTCTGAAATTAGTGGAATTTACTTGTGAATAAAACCCTCTGAAATTACTGCAGTTTGCAACTGGATTTACCTCTCAGCAGACAGGGCTACCCAATGCCCTTAAATAAAATCTGTGTTCCTATACACCCTTTCTTGGGAGTGCCTTCATTTTCATGGGAGGGTTTCCAGTAAAACCTGCTCTATCGCTTCCCTTTCTTCCTTCACATCTTCTAGTCTACAACCAGATTATGTCACGTTTTAGGCAGCATGCAGGGGGCCACACTCTGATCAGGAGGTGGGGGCCAATCAATTAACCCCATTGTAATGTTAACCATGTATTCTAATCAAATATGAAATTAACCAAATTAAAGTAATTGATTTTCCCAGTTGATTTAACCTTTTAATTTATTTCTTCCCTTCAAGGAACAACTACCTCCTAGGTTTAACAGGAATTAATTTCCCACCTGTAAGATTAACTCCCCGATTTATCTCCCAACTGAAGAATAAACTTCTCTTAATTCATCTCCCACCTCTTTAAAAACAAACACTCCTGTGATATATTTCCCTTCTCTTTAAAATAAATTCCATCCGATGAATTTCACAGCAGCATCTGTAGCATACACTGGGTTTATTCTTCACTCTTAAAAAATCAGTGACGGCAGTAATAGCTCCCTTGAAGTCAGTTTACCTGCTGGTTGATTTCCTGGGATCTTCTGCAGTAATAATAAGGTTTGGTGTAATCCGCTGCATAATGTAGGCTGACTGTACTTCCATCTCCTATTCTATCTTCTATCTAAACCAGAAAGTGGGGTGGTGGTGGAGAAAAGTGGACTAGAGAAGGCTGCTATTGGTGCCAGACCTGCTACACCGGTAGTCCTCAACTAAAGACCATAACTGAGTCCAGAGTTACAGTCATAAGACATTGTGGTTGTAAGTCAAGTCATCGTGTGACCCCAGGGGGAGGTTCCACTTACCTTCGCCACTGGTTCGCATCGCAACATTTCCCATGTGTCCCCACATGAATTTTCACTTCTGCACATGCTCCGTAGTGGGACAGAGCCTGAAACACAGCTGAGGAGTTCACCAGCTGTGCTCCGGGTGAAGAAATAAAGGTGAGTATTAGCTCTGGAGTGGGCAGGGAGGGCTCTTTTTGAAGTAGAGAAAGAAGAGAAGCCATCCAAAGATGTAAAATTCCACCAAAACAAGATGGCAGTTCTCACAGACCAGTGCCACCCAAACCAGATTTGTGATGCCATTTTCACATCACTGGCAGGCCATTAACAGTTTGGGCAATCTGGTCTGAACTGGGAGGAACCCACCCCTGATGTGACTAGATCCAACTTTTCAACATTTTTTTTACAGTACAGTGGTACCTCATGATACGAATTTAATTGGTTCCAGGAGGAGGTTCGTAAGGTGAAAAGTTCGTAAGACAAAACAATGTTTCCCATAGGAATCAATGTAAAAGCAAATAATGCGTGCAAATCCTTCAGGAAAATCCCAAACTTTACAAGGGAGGTGAACAGAGGGCAGGGAGGAGCAGCTAAAGGGGGCGGGTGGAAGAAGCAAGGCTAGGCTAAAGGGTGAGTAGGAAGGAAGAAAGGCAAGGGGGCGCCCCTCCCTTTTCTTTCTTCAAAAGACACCCTTTCAGTGCCTCTGCAAGCACGCTGTTCTTTGCAAAGTCTGTCCCTCTCCAAGCCGCCACTCCCTTTTCTTTCTTCAAAAGACACCCTTTCAGTGCCTCTGCAATCACGCTGTTCTCCTACTTTTGTTAATGCAAAGTCTTTCCCCCTCCAAGCCGCCCCTCCCTTTTCTTTCTTCAAAAGACACCCTTTCATTGCCTCTGCAAGCACGCTGTTCTCTGCAAACTCTTTTCCCCTCCAAGCCGCCCCTCCCTTTTCTTTCTTCAAAAAAGGGGGAAAAAAGAAACCTCTTCATCCCAGCAGCAGTGGCTTGGGTTCGTAAGGTGAAAATAGTTCGGAAGAAGAGGCAAAAAAATCTTAAACACCGGGTTCATATCTTGAAACGTTCGTTAGAAGAGGCGCTCGTAAGATGAGATACCACTGTAATTGTAAACGTCTAGGCTAAGAGCATTAAACAGATCTATTTCCCCCAGTGGACATATTTTTTTATGGAAACTGGAAGTAAACAGTGGAAATTGGCAACAAAAAAAAATCACAAATCAAAATCATTTCACCATGAATGCTGCAAATGGCCATAAAGGTGATTCAGTTACCAAGTACTCAAAAGATAAACATGTTATCTGGGGGGGGGGGGGCTCTTCTAATTTTGAAAACAGATTGTAAGTAGCTCTGTGAAAGCCTGTCATAGCTTACAATGGTGGTTAAGCGATTGGTCGTAAATCAAAGATTACCTGTAACGATAGAAGAGAGTAACTTTTGGGGAGACAGGAGAAATTGCACAGTGCAGTGATGGTGAACCTTTTTTTACCTCAGGTGCCGAAAGAGCATGTGCGCACACTATTGCACATGCATAAGTGCCCACACCCATAATTCAATGCCTGGGGAGGACGAAAACAGCTTTCCCCAGACCCCAGAGGCCCTCTGGAGGCCAGAAATGGCCTGTTTCCCAACTTCTGGTGGGCCCAGTAGGGTCGTGTTTCACCCTCCCCAGACTCCAAAAGCTTCCCTGGAGCCGGAGGAGGGTAAAAACACCTTCCCCCATTATTATTATTATTATTATTATTATTATTATTATTATTATTATTATTTATTAGATTTGTATGCTGCCCCTTTCCGAAGACTCAGAGCACCTCACAACAACAAAACACAGTACAAATCCAATTATTGAAAAAACATTTAAAACCCTTAATATAAAAACAGTCATACATCCCAGACAAACCATACATAAAGCGGAAACGGCCCAGGGGAATCAATTTCTCCATGTCTGATGACAGAGGTGGGTTTTAAGAAGTTTGCTAAGCTTATAAAAACCCTATCATATTTAAAAAACCAAACAGCACATACATACCAAACATAAATATAAAAAGCCTGGGGGAAGGTGTCTCAACTCCCCCATGCCTTGCGGTAAAGGTGGGTCTTGAGTAATTTACGAAAGACAAGAAGGGTGGGGGCAATCCTAATCTCTGGGGGCAGTTGATTCCAGAGGGTCGGGGCCGCCACAGAGAAGGCTCTTCCCCTGGTTCCTGCCAGACGACATTGTTTCGTCGACGGGACCTGGAGAAGGCCAACTCTGTGGGACCTAACCGGTCGCTGGGATTCGTGCGGCAAAAGGCGGTCCCAGAGATATTCTGGTCCGATACCATGAAGAGCTTTATAGGTCATAACCAACCGATGCAGACTACGGAGTGTTGGTGTGACGTGGGCATATTTGGGGAAGCCCATGATTGCTCTCGCAGCTGCATTCTGCACAATCTGAAGTTTCCGAACACTCTTCAAAGGTAGCCCCATGTAGAGAGCATTACAGTAGTCGAATCTCGAGGTGATGATGATGGCATGAGTGACTGTGAGCAGTGACTCCCTGTCCAGGTAGGGCCGCAACTGGTGCACCAGGTGAACCTGGGCAAACGTCCCCCTCACCACAGCTGAAAGATGTTTCTCTAATGTTAGCTGTGGATCGAGGAGGACGCCCAAGTTGTGGACCCCCTCTGAGGGGGTCAATAATTTCCCTCCCCCAGGGTAATGGATGGACAGATGGAGTTGTCCTTGGGAGGCAAAACCCACAGCCACTCCGTCTTATCAGGGTTGAGTTTGAGTCTGTTGACACCCATCCAGACCGTAACAGCCTCCAGGCACTGGGACATCACTTCCACTGCTTCATTGACTGGACATGGGGTGAAGATGTACAACTGTGTATCATCAGCATACTGATAATACCTCACCCCATGCCCCTGGATGATCTCGCCCAACCGTTTCATCCCCCCAGAGGCTCTCTGGAAGCCAAAAACGCCCTCCCAGAACCTTTGTGTGAGCCAAAAATCAGCTGGCCGGCACACATATGCCTGCTGGAGCTGAGCTAGGGCAACAGCTCGCATGCCAGTAAATATGGCTCCGCATGCCACCTATGGCACCCATGCCATAGGTTCGCCATCACTGACATAGTATATAGTATGTATAGTATTCAATTTACAAATTTAACTGGATCCTTAATCCCTTTAAAATTTTTGTATATCAAAATGTTACTAACTTTTTGCTTTTTATTTCACATTCTTAAAGTCCTTAAACTTTTCTTGTTCACAATTGAACTAAATTTACTCAGCAACTTTTTGAACTTTTTATTCCAAATAGTTTCAGATAATTAAGAAGCCATTTCTGAGAATAATTACAAAGGGAGGCTTATGAACTTAGTGTGCTTTAAAAGGTTCAGGTTCAGCCAGCCCCAGTTAAGGGAAGCGAAGAACAATATGCAGAAAGCGTATTGGATCGGGGAAGAAGGGAAACCAAAGAGACCTTTATACAAAAGGAACAATACAAAAGACTTAAACACAAAAGTGAAATGTAAATAGGCAGAGAAAGGAGCAAAGAAAGTGATTTGGATGGATGGAGAAAGGATGTGATAAGAAGGTGGGAAGAGACCAATTGTTGAGCTTTGACTTTGGTGGTTAAAACGTTGGAAGAGATTGCGAAGAGGAGGAAGAAAGATTGTTGGAGTGACTTACTGGAAATAAAGTGAGAAAGATTTTGGTCGGGTGACAAAAGAGCATTAGAAGAATGGACGACTACCAGACAGAGCCTAACTGTGCCGTGACTGGGTGTAATAGAGGGACGACATCTTGGAAGTGCAAAAACATTCAGTGAAAGCAAGAAGGGGGAAGGAAAACAGAATTAAAGAACTTAAAGAAAAGAAGAGTGAGCTATTAAGGGCTCTCTCCCCTACATGTTTTGTTCTCTTTTCTTGTCCTAAAGAACAATCTGAAAACTGAGACTCTTTCTTTATTTTTTTTTCTTCTCTTTTTCTCTTTTAGTCTGTGCTAAGAAGTGTCTGATGTAATAGCTTCTAAGCTTTCTCTCTGGCCTCTGACTTCTCTTGTCTCCTGGATTTTTCTAGTGAGATTCCTTTTTTTTCTTTTCTCTTGACTTTTTCTATTGAATTGCTATTTTCCTTTTGAATTTATCATATTTCCTTTTGAATTTATCATATATATTGGTATTTCTGATGGTGAAAACATTAGAACATACCTATATTTATAGCATACTTATATAGAAATATTACTGAGTAACTATTATAGTATAGCAATAGAATAATAGATTAATTATAAGTAATAATAATTCCATATATTTATATATTTTCATACTGTAATTAATGAAATAGCTTCCTTTGTTTGCCTTTCTTAATTGATTATTAAACTTAAAGGTGATAATTAGATAATCTATATATCATACGGTAGTTATATTATATTATTGAAATTAATATAAAATATTGATTAATTATCTATTATTTATCAACTAATTAGCTAATCTTAGATTAAGTAATTGGAGTGAACAAGTGACATTATAGATACCAAGAAATACTGGAATCATATGCTTAAGTGGGATAGCCTATTTAAACTATTACCAATGTCATTGAGAATAATAACCCAGAACAAAGGAAGCAGAAAGTAAATAATGTTGCTATCACCCCCTGTGAGGCAAAGATTGCTCAAAAGCATGCTGACAGAAGATAATGTAGCTTCATTAACTTCACAAGGCCTACAGCCGTCAATGAATACTCTACAGGAAACACTAATGAAAATGCAAGACAACATCACAAAAGGCCTGGAGGGGGTCAAAAATGAAATGAACGAAGTAAAAAAACAACATGGGGAAGATAGAAGAGAAGGTAGGGGCTATACAAGTAGCATTGTTGAGAAATGAGCAGTAAATAAAGGGAGTCAAGAAGAGGACCGAAGTAACAGAAAAAAGAATAGGCCAAAGAGAAGACAGACTGTAAACTATAAATAAAAACCTGGAAGAAGCTATTCTTCACCTGGAACTGAAACAATCAGCATGTTACTTGAGGCTATAAAATATAGAAGAAACGAGAGATGATAACTTCCCAGATCTAATAATGGAGATTTTGGGTTTAGTACTAGATAGACCAAAAAATGAAATTATAAGACAATTCAATAAAGTCTACAGAATTAACATGAGCTTCACAAGACATCATAGACATCCTAGGGAGATTCCTGTGAGGTTTCTAAGGAGACAGTTGAGAAAGGAAATTTTAAATACGATAAGGGGGGGGGGGGGTCATTATCATATAAATTTAAAGAAATCCTAATTTTAAAACAGATCCCCTTAAAAATCAGAGAAAAAAAGGAGAAGATATGAATTTCTCTCAACTCAGCCCAAGTGTTCCATGAACTTTTTATGACAAGTGATGAACAATATAGTAAATAAGAAACACTGAGCAGAAGTCAAGAAGACATAACAACAGAATCTCAGTTGGAGGAGTGGGAGGCACGAGAAGTCAGAGAAGTGGAGGGATATGACAGAGGAGGAGTGA
Source organism: Erythrolamprus reginae (assembly GCF_031021105.1). Lineage (NCBI taxonomy): Eukaryota > Metazoa > Chordata > Lepidosauria > Squamata > Dipsadidae > Erythrolamprus > Erythrolamprus reginae. The sequence goes on from NC_091950.1 coordinate 245,856,048, forward strand.
GAGCGAGGACACCAATTGAAACAAAATTAAAAAGGTGCACTCAAAGCAAACAACAAATAAAGAAATAGAGGAATGGGAAACAAATATACTGTCGGTTAACATAAATGGTCTAAATTCAATCATAAAGAGAAAATTAGTATTGTTGGACTTAGAAAATCAAAAAATGGATATAGTTTGTCTGTAGGAGACTCATATAAAAGAGAGATATAATAAATTATTGGAATTGCCAAAATTGGGAAAATTATTCTGTGCTTCAGCCCAAACAAAGAAAAGAGAAAATGTGGTGTACATGAAATGGTGGCTAAATCCAAAAGTAAAATACGCAGACAAAGAGGGGAGAATTTTAATAGTCAAGATAACAAATGAGGGGAAAAATTTATTAGTAGGAATTTACACCCCAAATCAAAGACAAAAAAGATTTTATTTAAACTTGCACAAGAAGATAATTGAAATAAACTAGCAAAATATATGCGTATTGGGGATTTCAATGCAATAGCAGACAGTAAAATTGACTACAAAAGTATACATAATTCCTGACTACTTATACGGATATGATAAAAGATAAGGTAGTACGTTTTCCCAAGCTGTAATTTAATTCTCTCTTTCAATGTTTTCATTCCTGTAGAAATTCTATAATCCACCAAAATTAACTTCTACTGTGACCGACTAGAGTAGGGCTGTCAAACTCCCGGCCCTTGGGCCAGATGCAATACGCGCTGGCCATACCCACGCCCAGTTTAGTAAAGGGTGAGAAAATCACAATGTCACATGACAATGTCCTGACGATGTGAGTTTGACACAAACAATTAAATGATTCTAATGTTCTCCCATTAGAGAAAAATGGAAAAAAATAGCTTATGTTTTGGAAAACATAATTTTATTCATAATAAAAATGTGCTTTGTTTATAATAAAAGTTTTGTTAAACAAGAGTAACATCACTGTAGCTACATCAGTATTTAGCTGTGAGTAAATGAGTTACATAGGAGAAGCTTCCATTAGACCAAATGACTAAGTAAAAGATTGTTTATTTCTTTTATTTTATAAAAATAAAAAAGATATATACTGTATGTTTAAGATATTCTGATATAAAATTTCTGAGTGATTGTAGCTACTGAAACTAAACAAAGAGCATTCTGATATGATTATCTAACTAGAACAATTCCAGAAGAAATTCATTTTTTAAAAAGGGCTTGATTTTTCCCATGATTACCACAGGAGCAAAGCTACTAATCCTCTCAGAATTGCAGGAAACTTCAAGAATTATGAATAAGTATGCTAAATTTCAATAAAATTAGTGCTCTGAATGAAAACCACCCTGCACTTGTATTGTGATTGCAATAAAGTTTCGAAGAGTGAGTAATGTAAAAGAAGAAATAAGACAGGTACTAGTCAAATTACATTGTTGAGGCACTTGCTAATTGAGGAAAGGTCTCCTCACAAGAGAAAATTACAAAGGGAAGATAATTGAAGACATCGATAAAAGCTTCTCCCTTGATAAACGGTGACTCAAACTCAAGGTGAGGAAAAAAAACTGAAGGAATCAAAGAAAGGGTCGGAGACTAAAAAACTTGGATGCTCCTCAAAAGTTTTCTTCAATTTTTAATCTGTTCTATCCTTTAACTTGGTTTGGTCACAACAGGTTGTTACATGACTATATCATACCAAGAAAATAAATTTGAGCTTATGCATTTCATTCTTTTATTTTTCCTCTCTAGATTAGAGCCTTCTCTGTGGTGGCCCCGGCCCTCTGGAATCAACTCCCCCCGGAGATTAAAACGGCCCCCACCCTCCTTGTCTTTCGCAAATTACTCAAGACCCACCTATATTGCCAGGCATGGGGGAACTGAGACACCTCCCCCAGGCTTTTATATTTTATGTTTGGTATGCATATGTTGTATGGTTTTAATTGTTGGAGTTTTATATGTACTTTTTTAATATTAGATTTGTATTACTATTATATTGTTTTTGTTATTGTTGTGAGCCGCCCCGAGTCTTCGGAGAGGGGCGGCATACAAATCTAATAAATTATTATTAATTATTATTATTAGAATACCTGAATCAAGAGATAGGCAAAATCAGCTGCAGAAAGCTGGACGTACTAAAGGGGGTTGTTCCAGGCCAGGGGTGTCAATCTCAGGGCATCACATTGTTGCCACGTGCCATATTGTGACTTTTACCCCTTTGCTAAACTGGAGGTGAGCGTGGACAGCACATGACACATCTGGCCCATGGACCTCAGGTTTGACTCCCCTGCTCTAGGCCCTTATGCACCTCTACTTGCATCCTAGCCATGATATCAAATGGAAAAGGGTGGGGCCCTTTCTCAGAACTTTGATGAAGAATAAAACTTTCCTGTGAAAGCAAAGAAGAAAGTCTTATTCCTAGGGAAAACCATCCAGGAATTGTATTAAATGAATGATTTAATGCTTGACTCAGAATGAAATCAAGTCAGGTTCATCTGATCTGTCTCATGCTTTAACGTTTGTACAAAACAGATCCATACTCTTAGTAAGCACCATTGTTTACGTGCCCAAATTGTTCCATTCTTTGCTTTCCTGTTACATCATGAGCAGCTGTATCCTACTACTTCATGAATGGCCAAATCTTAAAATATCCATCATGATTACATCTGACAGCTGCTGATAGCAGCCATCTTGGATTGGTGAATCAGCTGGGTGGGGTGTGTTAGTCGTGGTGGATGAGAGACGCGGAAGCACAAAGACATTCATTTACCCCACAGGTTTACACAGAAACCCTGCAAACATTCAGCCTGTATGAGTCAATGAAAGCTTGTAAATATTCAGCCTGTATGAGTCAATGAATGCCACAGCAGGAGCTCCTGTGAATCTCCTCACAAACATTATCTCCAGCCAAGTGGAATGAATAGTCATAAATTGTTTCCTTGTGTATATTGCAGCACTGCCGTTGTCAGCCATGGTCTTCCTGGTGCTTGCTTACAAGGCTATTGCTTTGCTCCAAGGGAGTGATTCTTCTACAGCAGTGAATAAGCCTGGGAATGGCTTTGTGGACCATCAGATAACTCCTTCTTCCATCTTAGATGGTCCAAAAAAAAAAAAGGACAAGAATGTTCAGACATTGTAAGGTACAATGCACATTTTCCTGTCTGAAGATTCAAATTTCCACTCAAGACCATCTAAGACAGGGGTGTCAAACTCGCATCGTCACAGCTGCATCACGTGACATATTTGTCATGCTGAATATTGCCAGCCCCAGAAACATTTAGTAATTAAAGAGTTAACTGTTTGTGCTTTACTAAGATCCTCCTATTATGATGTAATATCCTGCCACATCTAACATTACTTCCTTCTTCTTCATCCTAAAACTCCATCATTCTTCCTTTTTACCTCTATCATGTGAAGACATATTTGTTATGTTGTCCCTTGAGACATGTTTTATTTTTTTACTTTTATAATAAAAGAAATCTTGTTTTGAACAAATGACTAAAGGGCTTCCATCCATTGCCTTCGCGATGATTAAGGTTCTAATGGACTTTAGTTATTTACAGTACCGTGACAATATTGTCACATTCTTCCCCTCTTTGCTAAACCAGGCATGGGCATGTCCAGCTGGCCTGTGGGCCGCGATTTTGACAGCACCGATCTAAGATCACTGAACTACAAGCATGAAGAAATAGGGATGGACAGACTTTCCTGTTTTCATTTTTTATTGTTCCTTTGATTTTGTTCCTTTGTGTTCCTCCCTTAAATTCTAGTTTAATTAGGAAAATTGTTAGTTTCCAGAAATAAAATATGAAGTTTTCTTATCTTTTGATTCATTTGGAGGGGGGGGGGTTAGGTTTTATTTTTGTTTTTTTAGACAAACAAATGTACAATACATAATTAATCTGTCACAGCATCATCTGTGTGCATCTTTTGTGTCTTCTACCTACTCCTCAATTATTTCTCATCTCCTAATATTTATCATTTCATTTACCTTTTGATTTATTTGTATGCTTCATCCCCATTTTTGTGTCATTAATGAGTATGTGTGCATTACAGAAAAAAGGAGGCTAGTTATGACCACGCTCAGTTGATTTCTGAACGCTATTTTATTGAGGTATGTATGCTCCTCTGAACTGATTAGTATCATGTCAAAATAATCTTGACACAGAGGATTGTAGCAAAAATACCTTTATTAATTTGCTTTAGAATTTCATCAATATACTCATTTGCATGGACAGACGATGAAAATATTCTAGGGAAATAATGGAACGCGGCTGTTCTCTGTGAATATTCAAAGCTAGGATGCAGAAAAAGTTAGAACTGTACTGAATAGTTCTTATGCCATTCATTCCATAAATTAGACCAGGAAATTCAGATTAGGTGAATGCAGAGAGAACTTTGGAAAAGAAGGAACGTCCGCTACTTGAATAGAATCAGAGAGAAACTGAACATATCCTTCTACAGAGGCAGATACATTCTGAGTTAGCAAATTGGACTTTTTCTGATTTTGGTTTGAACTCTTTCACATTCCATCTCTTGATTCTCATTAGAGCTGTATGAATCATGGAGCATGTATGCTTCATGGAGCCTCATCAACTCTTGGAATGAAAGAAGCAGCCAGTAAAAAAAAAAATAAGGCACTGTGCCTCAGGGACTCCAATCAAGCTTCTTTCAGCCATAGTTTCATCCCATAACCGAAGCGGCTTAAAGTCATACCAAGTTGGTTCAGTTTTAAATGAGTGCTTTCCTCTTTTCCTAGCACAACGCACCGATCATTACTGGTTGAGGGGTGTCAAACTCAAGGTACTTAGATCTGACCCACAGGGTCACCCTGGAAATAGAAAAGGAGCAGGCCGTGGTGCCTCTGCCAGTGAAAATGGAGTTTCGGTGGCCCCCGTGTTGCCCTCCTGAAGTCCATTTTCACTGGCAGAGGGTTGCAGGAGGCTGCCGCACCCAAAAACAGAACTCGGGAGTCTGTTTTTGCTGGCAGTGTTCAGGCCACCACCAGTTCCCCTGATACAAGTGATATCATTTCATTTCATTTCATTTATTAGACTTGTATGCCGCCCCTCTCCGGAGATTCGGGGTGGCTCACAACAGTAATAAAAACAGTACATAATGACAAATCTAATAATTAAAATCTAAAATAACGATGGTACATTTAAAAGTCTAAAAACAAGGAACCCCAATATATAAAAACATACATACAATCCTCTCATACACAAATACTACATAGGCAGGGGGAGATGTCTCAGTTCCCCCACACTTGACTACAGAGGTGGGTTTTTAGGAGTTTATGAAAGGCAAGGAGGGTGGGGGCAGTCCTAATCTCTGAAGGGAGCTGATTCCAGAGGGTCGGAGCCACCACAGAGAAGGCTCTTCCCCTGAGTCCCGCCAGACAGCATTGTTTAGTCAACGGGACCCGGAGAAGACCAACTCTGTGGGACCTAGCCAGTTGCTGGGATTCGTGCTGGCCACGCCCACCCCAGTCTCCCAAAGTGAAACATAACCCTCATGCTCTCCTCAATGAAATCGAGTTTGACAACCCTGCTTTAGAGCAAGGATGTTCAACCTTGGAAGCTTTTAAGACTTGTGGACCACTTCCAGAATTCCCCATGTCTTAAAGCTGACAATGCTCGATACTCTTGCTTTAGAGGTTGAGTTCTGTTCAGCTCCAATTAACCACATCAGGATGCTACAAGGATGTCCCTCCCCTCTGATCCCTGGATACTATCCTTCCCAGACAGTTTTCTTTGGACTGCAGGAAAAATTGGATGTCTGGCTTCTGCAAAGTAATTTCCGGTATCTGTTGCTTTCACCATTCTAAGGTGAGCTCCTTATAAATATTGACTTTAGAGGTCTTTTGAAATCTTGCTAGAAAGCAGGCCAGATTCCTTGAATTGTTTTCTACTGCTACCCTAGTTTTAATTTAATTTAATTTAATTTATTTGACTTCTATGCTGCTCGATCCCGTAGGAGGCAGGGCGGCTTACAACGATACAGAACAATACACTCTGCTGTTAACAAAGTATTTGGGTAGTGTGTTTTTATTGGCTTTATCACTTCCATTATTTCCAAACACTGCATACCAGCACTACAAGTGTTGCACTCAATGGTTAATGCTCCTAGGAGCAATCATCTTGCAATCTTTCCTGTACATCTATTTTCTGTCAGCCAGGTTATTTTTTAATGTGCGTGTCAAGCAGGTGCAGAAGTTGGTTGTAAATTCATGGCTGGCGACACTATCTATAGAAGGGCTGATGTTTATGGGAACTTGGGAGGGGGGATTTTCAGGGGGGAACAAATGCAGCCTCAAAGCATTCTTACAAGTGGTTCAAGGCCATCCTATACACACCCACCTGGGTGGAAGCGGAGGAAGGACTTGCCACCTTGGCACAATCTGAGTGGCCAACATGACAGGGGACAAGGCATGTGAACTTTCACCTGAGTGGGAAACTTAGATTTAGGTTTCCCAGTGTCGGTGCCTGGATGGCTCTGGAAATAAATCAGAACTTTGAGGAGTACTTTGACTTGGACTCTGATTTATTTTGGATGTTACCTGGAACCTTGACAGTGTATTTATGCTTATGGGGTGAGGTATAATCAGTACGCAGATGATACCCAGTTGTACATCTCCACCCCATGTCCAGTCAATGAAGCAGTGGATGTGCCGGTGCCTGGAGGCTGTTGGGGTCTGGATGGGTGTCAACAGATTCAAACTCAACCCGGATAAGATGGAGTGGCTGTGGGTTCTGCCTCCCAGGGACAATCCCATCTATCCATCCATAACCCTGGGGGAGGGAAATTATTGACCCCCTCAGAGAGGGTACGCAACTTGGGCGTCCTCCTCGATCCACAGCTCACATTAGAGAACCATCTTTTAGCTGTTGCAAGGGGGACGTTTGCCCAGGTTCGCCTGGTGCACTAGTTGTGACCCTATTTGGACCGGGACTCACTGCTCACAGTCACTCATGCCCTCATCACCTCGAGGCTCAACTACTGTAACGCTCTCTACATGGGGCTACCTTTGAAAAGTGTTCGGAAACTTCAGATCGTGCAGAATGCAGCTGCGAGAGCAATCATGGACTTCCCTAAATATGCCCATGTTACACCAACACTCCGCAGTCTGCATTGGTTGCCAATCAATTTGTGGTCACAATTCAAAGTGTTGGTTATGACCTATAAAGCCCTTCATGGCATCGGACCAGAATATCTCTGGGAAAGCCTTCTGCCACACGAATCCCAGCAACCGATTAGGTCCCACAGAGTTGGCCTTCTCCGGGTCCCGTTGACTAAACAATGTTGTTTGGCGGATCCCAGGGGAAGAGCCTTCTCTGTGGCAGCCCCGACCCTCTGGAACCAGCTCCCCCCTGAGATTAGAACTGCCCCCACCCTCCTTGCCTTTCGTAAACTCCTTAAAACCCACCTCTGCCATCAGGCATGGGGGAACTGAGATAACTTCCCCAGGCCTTTATTGTTTATGTATGGTATGTTGTGTGCATGTTTTTTAAATTATGGGGTTTTAGTTTTAATTATTAGATTTGTATTGTACTTTGTTTTTCTATTACTGTTGTGAGCCGCCCTGAGTCTATGGAGAGGGGCGGCATACAAATTTAATAAATAAATAAATAAATATTCAGAAACAGTCCAAATGACAGGTAATAGGTGCATAGATTACAAGGATCATGGGGAGAGCTTCTTTCCTACTACCTTTTAATTGGACAAGTGGCTACACCCATTCTTCTAAGCATCCATTTAAACACTCAGAGTATTAAGGAGAATGACTGATGATTGCTTAGCCTCTATCAAGTGATGCTCCTGTGAAAGACGAAATGAAGACAAGGAGATCCACCAATTCATTTGCTTAACTCAGTCGGCAACAACCAACTAAGGGCAGCACCATCCACTGGCCTCATTACTGTGCCGAATAGAGGTCCAGAATGCCATGATTGTGGTCTTTTCTGCCAGCTCAAGAATCAATGGAGAGCACTCTGACTGACTATGTGGAAGAGCTCTTAATTAGGCCCACAAGGTCTTGGCTAAACAAATCTAGACAATTGCCAGGTGAGAGTAAAGAGAATTTTCATCACATCTCTGTTATCATCTGGGCATCCTTCGATATATATATTTTTTAACCCTAGATAATTCTTGTCTACCTCCGTAGCCCGGCTACAGCTACAGCCATTAATGTTAATCCTTCCTTTCTTTCATTATTCTGACAGGCTGCTTTAAAATGGGAATCTAAATTATTAATTTCTCATAGGATCATTTCACATTGTGCAGAAGGCATTCTGCGAGGTTTGGGGGGATCCAAATGAGCTATTTCATGATTTAGAAAACGATCATCAGATCGGCACGGCAAACCTGCTGCTGTGCCAGGGAACCCAGCAACCTGTGATTTGTTGAGGTAAAGTTTTCTCTTTTTTAAATTCTACCTTGCACTCAAGTTGATTGCCGTTTCGTGATGAAGCAATCAGAGAACATGTTTAATTTCAGAAAGGCATTGATGAAGAAGCCTAACTTTGCCTTTAATTATAATTATAAAGGAATATAATTCCTGAATCATAATACATTGGCTTCTTTATGGAAAACACTGTAGGGTATTAAGGGAGATTGTCTTGAACGTTCAGGAGATTTGTTTTAAAGCATCACCTCTTAAGGCTGTGATTTTTTTTATCTCGAAAGAAGTTCCACTGAACTTAATTAGAATTACCTTTTGGATATCATTGCAAAGATAACCAGGGATGATGGAAATTGTAGTTTAACATATCTAGAGGGTGCCAGAAATGAGAAAGCTCATGCAAAAGATTGCACTACATACGTAGCTTTATTTATTATTCAAGAATCGTCAGTGCTAGAACTACGGTAGCTGCAGGAGCTATTTAATAAAGAATTGGTATATTCAACAACTTACTTTGCTGAAAACAAAGTTTTACCAATAGTTCTCAGTTCAAACTTTTTGAAAGTTTTGAAAAGTATTGCACAGTTTTAAATTACAATAATACAATTAAATATCTAATTTAGATCATGTTAAACTGGAAAGGCCTAACTCAAAATCAAATCCCACATCTGTCCAACAGACAGTAGTTTTAGCTTGTTTAATCTGCCTGATATATTTTACATATTGCTAGAATAAATGATAAGTATTTTTAATTTCTGATTTTAACTATTATTACTCATTTGCTTTTCAACTTTTTAATGTAGTACCTTTAAAGCCCTTCATGGCATTGGACCAGAGTACCTCCGGAACCGCCTGCTACTGCACAAATCCCAGCGACCGATAAGGTCCCACAGAGTTGGCCTTCTCCTGGTCCTGTCAACTAAACAATGTCGTTTGGCGGGCTCCAGGGGAAGAGTATTCTCTGTGGCGGCCCCAGCCCTCTGGAATCAACTCCCCCTGGAGATTAGAACTGCCCCCACCCTTCTTGTCTTTCATAAATTACTCAAGACCCACCTTTACCACCAGGTATGGGGGAGTTGAGACACCTTCCCCCAGGCTTTTTATATTTATGTTTGGTATGTATGTGTTGTTTGGTTTTTTAAATATGATAGGGTTTTTATATGCTTCTTTTTAATATTAGATTTGTTCCACTATAATATTGTTTTTATTATTGTTGTGAGCCACCCCGAGTCTCCAGAGAGGGGCGGCATACAAATCTAATTAATAATAATAATAATAATAATAATAATAATAATAATAATAATAATATATTTACCCATATCCTAAATTATGGGAGTTTTATACATTGATTATTTTCATATTTATTGATATTTAGCATTTTTTATTGAGTAAACGCTGATATCTAATCACAGAACAAGTCCTATGTCAGACCAAAGCCATCATTTAAAGTTAGAGACTTTGACCTTCCACAGTAAAATAGTATTGTGAATTTGGAGGTGTAGTTGCATGAGAGGGAAAGTTACTAGCTACAACAAATTCCTTTCTTAGTGTCCAAGGTCATCTTTTGTTCTGCACCAGCGGATGTAAGGAAGAGGTCAATGAAATCCCTGCACTCGGACTGGTCCTCATGATCAACTTGTGGGTGTGGGGATGGGGGATGACTCTTAACTTGGTTGGGGTACTGGAAGGGGGTTAGTATTGGATTGGCAACGGTGTGACCAACATGGCTCTACTAATAAATTGAACCTTGGAGGAGAGAATTGGACTGGAATCTGATTTATTTCTCAGATGCTATTTGGGGCGGTGACATCCTATTTCCCCCCAGAATAATAACTCTGTGAGGTAGTGTTACATACGTATATATGTAATGATTATTTGCATAGCTGCTGCTGATTGGCTAATCTAGTGGCGGGAGAAATAAACTCCTGCCAGTGGCTAGCAGGCTTCAGGGAAGCTCTTAAAAGTGGCTTTCCTGCAGCCTGCCAGCAGCCTGTATTAGTTCTAGCTAATAGAAAAAATAGATGCTGAATTGTTCCTGTGATTCGCCTCTTCATTTACACATGAAACTAACAGGCTGGTTAATCGAAGAGAGAGAGAGATTAGCCCAAAACCCCACTTAATTTACAAAGGAATGTTTGGATTGAAGCTAGGCATTCCTGTTCTTTGCCCAACACCTCAACCACTATACCCCACTGTCATTCAAGAGCAAATGAAGAGAGGAAGAGTTGGCCTGAGCATTCAAACAAGGACAGTTCTTCTACCATCCACCAAGAGTCCTTTTATTTCAAATGCACCTGGTAGATAGATAACCCAAATTCGATCAAAGATGTGGCACTCCAGACCTATGTGTTGCTATACTAATATCCTTGCTAACTAATAACTGTTCATCAAGACCTGGAAGATCACAGTTCCCCATTTTGAAACTTGCTATGTAGACTGATGACTGCTAATAAACCTGAAGGAAGTGGAATAAGGCATTAATTCAAAGGGGAGAGTAGGTGTGGGAAGATATCTTAAATGGAAAGAAAATGAAGGGACCTGTATCCTGTCACATTCTGATCCCATATTTGTGGATCCACTCTCATCTAGTTGAGATCCAAAATTTAATCTTTTCTTAGCCTCCCAAGTTTACGAAACCTTATTTGCAACTAAAAAGACCACCAACATGGCCCTGGCTCCACTAGCTTAGATGTTAATTATGCTTTTAAGTTAAACAAAGTCAAATATTTAATGAGATCCTTTATAATGTACTTGAAGACAAATTTAAAAAGAACTTAGTCCACTTAAAAGTTTGAAGAAAATATGACAGAAAATCAGCTTAGAAAACAAAGGAAGATCAAACATTTTCTTTCGGCTGAACTACCTTTAGGAATAAGATATCCTCAACAAAAAGGTATTTTAGCAAAACCTCAAGGCTGATTTATATGTTCTATGTATAACACCCCACTGATTCTTTGAAGTATACATCTTTTCTAGACAGGACCACCAATGCTAAAGAAGAAAATATCTACAGGCTCGAAAAAAACTCAAGGTTTGCAAATGTACCAAATATTGATAAGGGAAAATCCAATTCAACAAAGTGGGGTACTCAAAAGTAAGTATTGGCAACTGAGAATTCTAAGTGGCTGCAATGCTTGAGTGACAGTAGTGACAGTAGTGGGTTCTAAAATCCATTACTACTGGTTCACCTCTGCTTGTGCCGCTTCTACACATGCGCAGAAGCGTTTCAGGCAGGTGGGTGGAGCTTCCCGCCGCCAGCGCTATCGGTTCATAGAAATATAGAATGGAATATCCTGGAAGGAGCACAGATACGTTCATCTTATATCAGAACTAAATTTCAGAACTGGGCTATTCAAGACAAGTTTCATGTCTCATTTCTATCAAGCTTGTCACCTTTAAAGTTTTGGACTTCAGACAAGTGATCTACTTCCTTTATGTCGTCTTCTTCTGTGTATCATTTTTCTATATGATAAAACTGTATGTTAAAATGGAGGAAGTAGTAATAACCTAAAAAAACAATATATAACTATTGCTATCTAGGGATAATTTCATTTTCACATTAAGCTACCTTCTCTAATCCCATGAATACTTAAGGTTTCATTGAAAATTATATTCTCTTTCATTGTTATGAAATGCAGCAAGGCTGATGTCATGAAAGAAAACCTTTTTTTCCCCTTTCCCTTTTTATTTTAAATATGGAAATATTAATATTATATTTTACTATCTGTAGAGGGCTAAGTCAAAGGAATGAATTCAGGGCTGACCCCTTCTTTTAAATGGATATGCATACAGGTGTGCAAAATATTTGTGCAAACCTTCCTGGATGTCATTGTTTGCAGGAAATGAAGGAAAGACGTGAGAAGAAAAAAAAATAGTGAAGAACAAGTACCTATACATCAGAGTATTTCCTGCCATGAACCATCTGTTAATAAAGTGGGTTTCTTTGCAATAATATACCAAAGAGAAAGGAAATGTGTGGCTATTCCATTGCAGCTCCAAAGGCTGTGGTGACAGAAAAGCTGTGATATAATGTAGAAGAATCCTGTCCTACTCATAGTAAAACACATACATTTCCTCCCATGTTGACTGTATGACTGTAACTTGTTGCGTATATCCTAAGATTTTTATTAATATTGCTTCTTCATTGCTTATTTGACCCCTATGACAATCATTAAGTGTTGTACCACATGATTCTTGACAAATGTATATTTTATTTTATGTACGTTGAGAGCATATGCACCAAGACAAATTCCTTGTGTGTCCAATCACACTTGGCCAATAAAAAATTCTATTCTATTCTATACAATGTGGATTATACACTGCTCAAAAAAATAAAGGGAACACTTAAACAACACAATATAATTCCCAAGTAAATCAAACTTCTGTGAAATCAAACTATCCACTTAGGAAGCAAAACTGGTTGACAATCAATTTAACATGCTGTTGTACACATTCATTTTTGTACAGAACAAAGTATTCAATGAGAATATTTCATTCATTCAGATCTAGGATGTGTTATTTGAGTGTTCCCTTTATTTTTTGGAGCAGTATATAAGCAAGGGGCCTTTAGATCAGGGCTATCAAACTCATGGCCCACAGGCTGGATGTGTCACACACTGACCTGAGTTTACCGAAGGGGAGGAAAGTCACAATACGTCACATGACACCACTGTGACAAAGCAAATTTGACTGCCCCTGCTTTAGATAGTTTTCAGAATGCAAGGCCTTCACATCAGTGAATGAATCCTGGCGCCAAAATAAAGATGAACTTATATTTATTTATTTTTTATTTATTTATTTATTCATTCATTCATTCATTTATTGGATTTGTATGCCACCCCTCTCCGGAGACTCGGGGCGGCTAACAGCAATAATAAGACAGTGTACAATAACAATCCAATACTAAAAACGATTAAAAACCCATCATTATAAAAACCAAACATACATACAGACATACCATGCATAAAATTGTAAAGGCCTAGGAAGAAAGAGTATCTCAATTTCCACATGCCTAACGGCAGAGGTGGGTTTTAAGTAGCTTACGAAAGGCAAGGAGGGTGGGGGCAATTCTAATTTCTGGGGGGAGTTGGTTCCAGAGGGCCGGGGCCACCACAGAGAAGGCTCTTCCCCTGGGTCCCGCCAAGCGGCATTGTTTAGTTGAAAGTTAATAAGTCAAGCAAAAGAGGATCTAGAACAGGGTTGTCACTATTAGTTATTAGCAACACACTCTACATTCCTATGTTCTGCAGAAGACTTCTCTACATTATTCATGCAAAATACAAAGATAGCAAAGTCTCTAGAAAGTTTGGATAAGTGCTCAAAAGCAAGATAAGGGGATCACTAGGTTACTATCAGCTCCCAATATATTTTTAGGAATGTATGAGCTATAAGGACCCACTTTGTAGAATGAGCAAGACAGCTGCTTTTTGCTGATTTCCCAAAGGTAAAAAAAAAATTGTTACATTGCTTCACTAAGCTGTACCTTAACCAACAATGTAAGGCAAAATTAACTGCATATCAGCTGTGACAGATATGAAGATATCAATAGTACACTCAGCCCATCTGTTTAGGGCACTTATCCAAGTCTGTCTGAATGATCTGATTGCAGATGTTGGCAGGGCAAAATAAGCTGTTCTTCGCATCAAACAGAATTAGCTTTTGAAAATAGCTGCCTTGAGATGTGATAGTGAATGCTGCCTTAGAAGTTTTAGAAGGAAGAATTGTGCTTGCCCTGAGTGGAATTATTTCTCTGATTCCATTGATTCAGGAAATGGCCATCGAAGATTTGATTAGAAGTGTCCAAATCAGTTTAAAGTATTAAAATACATTTGATCGCTCAAATCAAAGGGATGTTTTGACTAAACTCACCTTTAGTCAAATACTGTAATCAGACAGTTAATGTAGCCCTGATTTCAAAGGAGAATTCAACTAATTGTGTTTTTGTTCAGAATAAAAGCTATTTGGTCAGATTGTCACTTATTATAATGAAAAATATTATGGGGAAAAAAAATCAATGCATAACTATAGAAGACCAGGTAGTATATAGAAAATTCAGTGGTTTTATAAGGAAGCAATTACATTTTACCACGAGAATAGATGGGAAAGGTACGGTAGCATTTCTTCAGGTTTGAGTCAGAACATCCTATTGATGTAATGTTTTTGGGTTTTTTTATTTATTTTGTGATTGGGCCATTGTTTTGTCCTGGGGTTATACATTGTGGTTTTATTCCTTGTGTGCCACTCAAGGAGATGGATGGCTCTATAAACTCTATAAACCATATAAATCAAAACTGAAAAGTTGAGAAGACAGAAACTCAGCCAGCCTTCAGAAAATGGCTGCCATCCTAAATCAGACCATTCACCAGATCTTATCCCTCAAGGTGCCTTTTATTCTCTCTTACTCACCACCGTTATCTTTCTGGTAAGATGGCTGCTGAGTTCCAATACTGAAGAGGCAGGTTGAGTAACTTCAGCTCTTTATTGGTCACAGTGAAAAAAACATCAGCAAAGCTCCCAGGTTTGACTTTAGTTTAAATAGAGAGCGCTGGCTGGGAAGAACCAATCAGCAATCTCCTGCTCTACTCAAAAGAGCGGACCTTAGTGGATTTTGTGTGCACCAACCAGGTGGGAAGGGGTGTTGTGTCCAGAGGACAGTTAGGCCTTGTACCCGCCCCATATTCCTTGGGCGGGAAAATACTGTAAGGTGATTGGTTGGCTCAGCCTGGCAGCCCAGTATATATATAGCTGCCAGGCACGGCCATGTTTGTCTTGTTTTAGTTCTGTAAACCGTTACCTCCTGTTCAATAAAGAACCGTTACTTACTACAAGATTGCAGTCCTTCATTCCAGCAAGGATTCAACACTTCCCAGCTAGTATGCAGATCTCAAGACATTACAATGGCCACATGCAGAAAGCACAGCAGTTGTAGCCACCCATTTTATTTATTGATTGGTCTTCTAAGAACACCAAAAAGGCTCAGAGATATTCTTGTAAATAAACATGTTAGAGATTGATAATAGATTTTTCCACAAGCCAACCGTATTTTTTTAAAAAAAACAATACTCAAACATTTAATATTGAGATTTGATGATTGGAAGTCTTGGGTTGGAAAGTATTATAGAAATACTGTGTATTGCTGATTTTAGAATAAGAGGTTAATTTTTATTTTTAATGTCAGTACCAAAGAAAATTGGATGTTGTTCTTTTTCCCCCATTTCCACTTCAGCTTTCTTTTTGCCCTGCCCTCCAGATTTTGCTTTTTCTTTAACTCTTTTTCCCCTGACCCCCTCTCCTTCTTTTTATTTTATCCTTTGCTGAAACATAATTTAAAAGAAAATCTAGAAATTAAAATTAAAGTCAGGTAGAGCAAGAATCCCGGTGGGAGCAAAGGAGTTGACAAGATCCTGGAGAGCCACAGTTGGTCAGAAAAGCAAAATAAACCTAAAAATTACCTCATTCGGATGTGACCAGACCACAAAATAACGTGATTCTCACAAGCTGATTCAGCAGGGCAAGCAAAGACCCAGGGGCTATAAACCTACATGCGAAACTTGGTTGGTTTCAAGAAACCAAGGTTTTTGTAAAAACTTGGTTCTACCAAATTTGGGATAAATGGTACAATTGGTTGCAAAAAATAACAAGAATTAGCTTAAATACATCACATCAAGGAGATTTTATGAGAACGAAGATGAAAAGCTTTTTTAGATATGCTAGAATATAGATAGGCAAGAATCAGTTAAATGTTAGACATTCCAAGATTAGGTAAGATACATTTATTTCATTTAGAATGATTTTTATCTGCTATTAACAATTAATTCTTTGTTATGAATTTAAGTTATTACTACTACTATTATAAGAAATAGAGCTAAACTGTACAAGCATGTATGATACCGATGTGAAAGTCTGCAAACAACGTAGAAATATATAAGTGATAACACATAAGGAAAGAGAGAGCAAGGTCATCTCTCTTGTTTTTAAAGTTGTGTGTATATTTTTGTTTGTTATTTATATTTGTATATAAACTTACTTTTTTTCTAATAAAAAATATTTTAAACAAAGAGAAACTTGGTTGGTTTCAACATTGGTCAGGTTTTAAGTTTGTTACAGTTGTGTGAAACCACCAGCTTAGTTAATGATCTATGCTTAATCAAAAATCACTTGATTCTTGGTGAACTCTTTATCCAAAATAAGCATGTCGAATAAACCCAAATGAAGAATAGCGAGGATAAAAGGTTTCAGTTACAACTCCCCTAAAGCTGGGATTTCCAGATTAACAGTCAGATATTGATCATGAAGCTGTGATAAACAAAGACATGAATGAATGACCAGAAGCCAGATGGCAATAAATTTTTGCTCTAGGGGAGAGGGGGGGGAAAATAGAAAAAAAGATAGATGACTGTCAGTTGCTTTCCAAATATAATTGGGATTTTGTTTATGAACAGATATTTTTAATCAAGTTGCCCTTTGCTTTATTCTTTTCCATTAACAACATTCTTTTCCCATTCCATCCCTTTCACATGTCTCCTTCTGTTCTTGAGGGTCACATGGACAAACAAAACAGCAATATTTTCAGAAAAGAAACATCAGCAGCCACAAACAAACTCTGGGAATTGATGCCTTCGTCATTTGGCTGTATGAAGCGATTATTTCACAGACCTGAAATGCTGCCTGCCATAAGGGGCTTGACCTAGAGGTGACTTGTGTGACAAAATTATTTCAAAGGCAAACATCAAAGTAATTCATTGGCAACTCACAGCCAGTATTAACTCTGCAGAGAGTGACCTCAATAGAAAAATGGTAGATTGATCTACCCAGTAGCCATTTGGCTTTCTAATCATTTAAGAGTCCTTAAACTGTAAAGCCTCGTTTTGCCTGCCAGAGTGTAACTCAGTGGTTCTCAACCTGGGGATCGGGACCCCTTTCACAGGGGTCATCTAAGACCATGGGAAAAGACAAATTTTGGTGTTAGGAACTAAAGCTTCTCTTCTGGTACCTTAGAGCATATTTTTACAATCTGGCCAGTCAGGCGTTTACAGTGGGAGTGTCCCTCTGACCTTCCTGCCAATCAGGTTAAATCAGGTTTAATCAGGTTAAATCGGGTTTAATCAGGTTAAATCAGGTTTAATCAGGTTAAAGCTGATTGATTAAAGTGCTATTGCTAAAATGTTGTAAGCCGCCCTAAGTCTAAGGAGAAGGGCGGCATAAAAATTGAATGAATGAATGAATGAATGAATGAATGAATGAATGAATGAATGAATAAATAAATAAATGGCGCTAGACTTGTGGTCGGGGGTCCCCACAACATGAGCAACTGAGAGAGAGGAGGGAGATAGATGAGAAAGAGAGAGATCCCAGAGAGAGGAGAGAGAGATGGGGGAGAGAGATGAGGGAAAAGAAAGAGGGAGGGAGAGAGAGAAAGAGGGGGGGAGAATTGAGAGAGAGAAAGGGATGTATGTATATAAGAGAGAGAAAGACAGGGGGAGAGAAAGAGAAACAGGGAAGAAAGAGATAAGAGAGGGAGGGAGGGGGAGAGAGAGAAAGAGATGAGAGACAGACAGACAAAGGGAGGGAGAGAGAGAAAGATAGATGAGAGAAAGAGAAAAAGAGAGAGGGGGAAAGAATCCCTGAAGGGCCCCATCCCTAGAGAAGGAAGAAGGAGAAGCAGATGTTAGTAGGAAAGGGGTAGAGAAGGTATAAGAAAGTAAGTATTAGAGGTGGAATAGCCACCTGAGATGGAAAAAAGGAAGTGGAGGGAAGATTGAGATGGATTGAATAATAAAATTAAAATTGGAATTTGATTTTATTTTGATTTTATTTTATTGGATTTGTATGCCGCCCCTCTCCGTAGACTCGGGGCAGCTAACAACAGTAGTAAACAGCATATGACAATCCAATATAAACAGTTAAAAACCCCTGTTGTAAAAACAACATACATACAGACATACCATGCATAAAATTGTAAAGGCCTAGGGGGAAAGAGTATCTCAATTCCCCCATGCCTGGCGGCAGAGGTGGGTTTTAAGAAGCTTACGAAAGGCAAGGAGGGTGGGAGCAATTCTAATCTCTGGGGGGAGTTGGTTCCAGAGGGTCGGGGCTGCCACAGAGAAGGCTCTTCCCCTGGGTCCCGCCAAGCGACATTGTTTAGTTGACAGGACCCGGAGAAGACCCACTCTGTGGGACCTAACTGGTTGCTGGGATTCGTGCAGCAGAATGTAACTTAGGTTATTGTATTATTGTTTTTAAGTGATAATATATGCATGTTGAAGGTATATGTGATGTTATGCATGTTTTTGATGTCGAGAAAAATATAAAAAAGGACCCCATCCTATCACTGGGCGTCTAGAAACTTCAGCAAGTGGCGGACTGGATTCGTATTAGTGGTCCACAGGATTTAAAATTATAAATGTAGTGGTCTCTGAGGTCCAAAATGCTGGGGACCCCTAGTTTAAAACATGGCTCTGTAGCCTTGCCTGAGAAAGCCATAGAAACACACAGTTGGGTTGATTAGTGCCATGAGAGTTCTCTCTTTGTGACAACCAATTTTTAACAGGGCTAATTATTCTTGCCTCCTTAAAAAAAATTTTTTTTTTAATGAAGTCAAAATTTTAACTCCTAAAATTTTAATTATATATATACTGTTTTAAATTTCAAGGTTTTATTCTACATTGCCCAGAGTCCATTCATTCATTCATTCATTCATTCATTCATTCATTCATTCATTCATTCATTCATTCATTCATAAATCTATCTCGGTAGCCAGGAGCACTTTGTATGTTATGCTTCTACTCTGATCAAAGCATCCCCTCTTGGAACAGCACTTAGCAAGAGCACTTAGACTTATATACCATCTCATAATGCTTTATAGCACTTTCAGGGCTGTTTAGAGCATATCGCCCCCAACAATCCGAGTCCTCATTTTACTGACCTTGGAAAGATGGAAGGCTTAGTCAACCTTGAGCCGATCAGGATCAAACTCCTGGAAGTGAGCAGAGCCAGCCTGCAATATTGCATTCCAACTACAAATCACAGCTCATTATGTAATGGGAGAAGAACACTGATAAGTGAGAGGGACATTATTGGATCATGGATCCCATTTGAAGCCTGGCTTCCTCTGCCTGGCTTCAACTTCCCTTTCTGTAATGGCCTGTGGGAATGACCTTGGGAAACAGCAGGAAGAACTGCAGACTGGATAATCATTGTGGAAAAAGTACTTCTACCCATATGGGGGGGGGACGATCTGGAAACTGAAACCGAATTTTCTTTAAAATTAGTGTTCTGGTTTGGCGTTTGTGCCGAGCACCGTGAAGTGCCGCCGTCCAGCTGTCATCTGCTGAGAAGAGGAGGAGGAGACGGGCACCAATGGTGGCGAAGGAAGGCGAACACCGGGGAGCTGTCGGCCGGTCAGGAGGCTGGGAGGGAGGCACAAAAGGAGCTGGGGAATCCCATGAAGGGATTCCAGGGGTGGAGCTTTGACATCACTTCCTGGATTCCGGGGGCGCCCGCAATTTTGGGCTTTACCTCCGCACGCCACCGCTTACAGGCAGGTTGCTAAGCACACCAAGGTGATCACTTCCTGGATTCTGTCCTCCCACCATTACTCTAGTGCCGCCCCCGGAATCTTGAATGGACAGGCGTGCACTTCCGCCGCCGCCACATCAGACAGCGCAGGACCTCCCTTTGCTTGCGGTGCGTCTGGGGCGTCCTTTTTCGTAAAAATAAAAATTCTGTAAAAATAAAAAAACCATGGGATTCCGGGGGTGGAGCTTTGACATCACGGAGTGCTTGGAGTTTAGGTTCAGGTTCGGACGAACTTCACGCAAAGTTCGACAGAGCTCGCTGAACTGGGTTCGCCCATCACTACTTATTACAAAGGTGCAAGCCAGCTATTGGCTGGGGAAGGTTGCTCTACCCACTTACCTGGAAGTAAGTCACACTGATGTTAGTGGAGCCTGTTTTTGGTTAGAGGATATTCCTCCTTGTTCAGTAACAGATTCGCCACACAGTTCATGGCTACTGTGGATTGGGATTGGGCAGCATAGAAAAAATTAAATTAAATTAAAAAATTAAATTAAATTAAATTAAATTAAATTAAATTAAATTAAATTAAATTAAATTAAATTAAATTAAATTAAATTAAATTAAATTAAATTAAATTAAATTAAATTAAATTAAATTAAATTTAATTTAATTAAATTAAATTAAATTAAATTAAATTAAATTAAATTAAATTAAATTAAATTAAATTAAATTAAATTAAATTAAATTACATTAAATTACATTAAATTACATTAAATTACATTAAATTACATTACATTAAATTTAATTAAATTAAATTAAATTATTAAATTTTAAATCAAATCAAATCAAATTAAATTAAATTATTGTGGTGCCCGCCAAGAACAAGAAGAACCCACACAGCCGCCCTGCCTGGCCACCTTCTCTTCCAGGCTTGAAACAGTGTTCAACTGAGAAAAAACTCCCCATCCGGGAAATCGATCGAGAGGGACCATGCATGTTCCCTGGGGTCACACGTGCCCCCTGGCATCGCTCTGTGCCCCCCAGGTGGGTGCATCCCACTATTTGAGAAGCACTGCTGCAACGTGACAATAAAGCCAAGGTGGCGCAGTGGGTAGAGTGCAGTACTGCAGGCCACTAAAGCTGACTGCTAGATATGTAGGTCAGTGGTTCAAATCTCATCACCGGCTCAAGGTTGACTCAGCCTTCCTTCCTTCCAAGGTGGGTAAAAATGAGGACCCGGATTGTGGGGGCAATATGCTAGCTCTGTTTTAAAAAGTGCTATTGCTAACATGTTGTAAGCCACCCTGAGTCTAAGGAGAAGAGCGGCATTTTAAAAAAATGAATTAAATAAAATAAATAAAATAAATAAAATAAATAAAATAAATAAAATAAATAAAATAATTAAAATAAATAAAATAAATAAAATAAATAAAATAAATAAAATAAATAAAATAAATAAAATAAATAAAATAAATAAAATAAATAAAATAAATAAAATAAATAAAATAAATAAAATAAATAAAATAAATAAAATAAATAAAATAAATAAAATAAATAAAATAAATAAAATAAATAAAATAAATAAAATAAATAAAATAAAATAAATAAAATAAATAAAATAAATAAAATAAATAAAATAAATAAGGGCTTATCCTTTCAGCATAATCCAGGTGTTCTTTCTTTGATCCCATTTCCCCCAAATTCCCCTGCACCTGCCTATTGCTTCTTACAAGGGAACCTGGCCATCGGCTTTAATGACTTTCTAAAAAAATGCCGCCTCAGTTTTTTGAATGTGTGTGTGTTTGTAATCAAATTTCCAAAAGAAAAAAAGGGGGGGGAGACACCGAGAGCCTCCCTCCCTTTCCGTGGTTAATGGCTACCCTCTGCAAACATTTATTTTATAGCCACTTTGTGGATTGTTCCCTGGCATTTTAGCTGGCAGGCAGTCATTTGAACCATGATATATGCAGTCTGTGTTTGCCGGAACGAGGAGGTCTCTGTGTCTGCAGCTGCGATCTTTGCAAGGGAAGCAGCATCCACAGCACTGGAGCTCCGTCTCTGTTTGCTTGCTGGAGCGCTTGGTCTGGAATTCTAAAGTAGGAGGCTGGTCTGTGTGATGGCTAAGCAAAGCACGCCCAAGAAATAATTCAGCTGCCGATGGAGGAAAGGTGGAGGGCTGAAGCCCAATCCAGCCACAGCAACAGGCGACGCATAAAAATGGCAATGGCTGCCCTTGTAGAGTCTGCCGGGGCCATTAAAAACTTTTTTGCAAAATGGGAGAAACCCTGTGAAGGCACGTATTAGACTTGAATGTTAAAAATGAAAAGGCGTATAGCCACAGTAAAAGCAACAATGCAACATGTTTCCTCCAGCAAATCATACTTTGCAGGCCAACAAACTTCACAGTATTTTGCTGCAGAAAACTTAACTTCAGAATTTGTGAATTGTGTGATTCTTTGTGTGTGTGAGAGAGAGAGAATGAGTCAGACAGACAGACAGACCAACAGACAGACAGACAGACAGACAGACAGACAGACAGACAGACAGACAGACAGACAGACAAAGAGACAGACAAAGAGACAGAGAGAGAATGACATTTTGCTGCCTAAGGCCAAGAATCAGAGGCCTCATTCCAATTCCATATGAAAGAAGATGGCTACAGGGGGAACTATATTTCAATATCAACCATCTAACCACTAACAATGTCACCTTGTCATAGTAGTGGAGCTGAATGCCCCCAATGTAACCAAGGCCTCTCTGTGTTCAAGACCTGAGTGCTGTTATGGGGTGGGGGTGAGCTCCTGTCCTTTGCTCCAGCTCCTGCCTGGGACATGAAAGGAACCCCCAACTGGGCATCCCTCAGGCAATGGTGATGTCAACGCTAATCCTTACAACACAGAAATACCTTGATGCTTCTAATATGAATGCTGTGCTGTGCTATTGTCAGTCCGAAGCCATCGTTTTGAGTTAGAGACTTTGGCCTGCCACGAGTAGAATAGTACTATGGGAATTGGGGAGGGGTGGTTGCATGAGAGGGAAAAATACTAGCCACAACAAATTCTTTCCAGAGATTCAAGGTCATCCTTTGATCAGCACCAGCCAAAAGTACAGGAGAGGATTGTGAATGTTGAGAAAACCGGAGTGGTCCATGTGATGAACTTGTGGGTGTGGGCAGAGGTGGCCAACAGGCAGGGCGGGATGGAACGCAGTTCCACCGGTGGAAATGAAGATGCGTGTGCAGCTCCAACTGATCGGCAGCTGTCACTTCCTGGATTACTGGTCTTCGCTCTGCTCTTCTTTTTTTCCCTGCTGCTGCTGCGCTCCTTGCTTTTTTCCTCTTTCCTCCTTCCTGGCCTCGGATGAACTTCCCTCTTTCCTGCCCGGCTCCCCTCCAGCCTCCCATGGCCACCTCCCACCTGAGGTGCAAGCAGAAGGCGTGGCTGGAAGCGGCACTGGCAGCATTTATGTTTCTGGCAGTATTAGTTCGCCTAGTTACCCAGCCTGAGGTGGGGGGGTGACCCAGGAAGGAGAGCACGGGAAATGTGAAGCAAATTGTCAGCCCAGTGAGTGAAACTGGTAATTTATGCTAGCTCAGGAATTATGGGAGTTGAAGTCCATATGTCATAGAAGACCCAACTTTGCCTACCCCTGGCCTGGACCAATCTATTCTACCTAACAAAGATCTACCTCCTTCAGACAGCCATATTAGGAATTGCCCAAAAGCACTTTCATTACACCATCACCCAGCAAGGCTCAGCCAAACTTGTACTCAAAATTCCAGCCTACAGAGTTGCCCCTACATGGCCTCTGGGAGTCTGACCACCAATCAGAGTGCATTTCTTGCACAGGAGCAGGAGGTCCCTGGGCATAAAGAGAGGGCATAAAACAAGGAACTCTCAGCATCTCAGCCCTTTTTTTGTCTTCACCCAACATCTGGAAGCGTGTGATCTACCTTTTCTGTTCCAGAACTCATGCCATGTACTCTTGTCCACCATTAAATCTTCTTTCCAAGCAACTCCCATGAATCCAGTGTGTTTTTTCCCACTTGGAACTGAACCCACAAGAACCATCCTTACAACAAAAATTTAAAACAGCAAATCAACAAAAAAAAATCAGAAAATAAAAAGAAGACTGAAACAAAATGCATTCTAGACAGCAGAACAGTTGTCAAAGTCATGAAGGAATGAAGAGATTGGCAGTAACTTCTAGTAAAATTGAATGATCTTAAAGTAGAAGCCAGCAATTTGAGATAACTAGGCAATTAAAGGACATTATTTTTTCATAGCTTAATTGAAAATATCAAAATCAAAGTAAACACTAAAAAAACAAAGGAGAAATATTGGTACAGTGGTACCTCGGTTCTCGACCACAATTCGTTCCAGAAGTGTGGTCGAGAACCGATTTGGTCGAGTACCAAATTAATTTATCCCATAGGAAATAATGGAAATGGGTTTAATTGGTTTCTAGCCCCTATTTCCTTTATTTCCTATGGGATAAAGATCTGAGGTCTAAGCACTCCAAGCAGTAGTAAGGGTGGGGGCAGCTGCAATACCGGCAGTTTCTGGGGGGCTCCTTTCCTCAGTGGTTCGTCTTCTTCCCTTTAAGCAGCTACACCAACTTTCTCCTTCCTGGCGGTGGCGATGGCAGCGGCAGCTTTCCTTCGAGCAGCAGCAGCACCGGGAACGTCACATGAGAAAGGGAAGCCGCTGACGTTCCCAGCGCTGCTGCTGCTCGAAGGAAAGCTGCCACCGCCATCGCCACTGCCAGGAAAGAGAAAGTTGGTGTAGCTGCTTAAAGAGAAGAAGACAAACCACTGAGGAAAGGAGCCCTCCCGAAACTGCCGGTATTGAAGCCGCCCCCACCCTTCCTACACCCTTCCGCTCCAAGCTGTAGGAAGGGTGGGGGCGGCTGCAATACCAGCAGCTTCGGGGGCCTCCTTTCCTCAGTGGTTCGTCTTCTTCCCTTTAAGCAGCTACATCAACTTTCTCCTTCGTGGCGACGGCGGCGGCAGCTTTCCTTCAAGCAGCAGCAGCGCCGGGAATGTCACATGAGAAAGGAAGCCGCTGACGTTCCCGGCACTGCTGCTGCTCGAAGGAAAGCCGCTGCCACCGTCGGGAAGGAGAAAGTTGGTGTAGCTGCTTAAAGGGAAGAAGACGAACCACTGAGGAAAGGAGCCCCCCCGAAACTGCCAGTATTCCAGCCGCCCCCACCCTTCCTACAGCTTGGAGCGCTTAGACTAGAGACTGGGAGGCTATTTAGTGGGCAGCCAGGATGGGCGTGTCGGATTCCGACTCCCATTCCGTCTCACCCCATCCCCTCAGATCTTGTAGCATTTCGGATAATAAACAAAATTTTCTGTGGCTGTTCAGTATCCGAATTTTTGTTCAGATACCGAAGCAAATTTTTGCCGAAAATTTTGTTCAGTATCCGAAATGTACGAGAACCAAAGCGTTCGAGTACCGAGGTACCACTGTATTTTGGAAAACATTTGGTACATCTAGTACATAAATATCTGATATAGAAAAACAAGCTAAACCTGAACAAATGGAAAATTCTGTGACAGTAGAAATTTGGGGGTGGAGAGAGGCTTAGAAAATGAAGAATTGGAGCACAGCAGAATAAGATGAGTTGATTTTGGTCTGCATTTCATACTCTCGCCTTGCAAATCATTTCGCTCACATGTTGAAACAAAGATCAATAGAGGACTGGCTCATTACAGATCAAACGTTTATGATCACGAAAGACAAAATAAAAGCAAGGCCCAGCCATTTTTGTCCTAACAATTTTCTATCTACAACATTTCAAGTTGTGGACAAGAATAATTGCCAGTTACATGTATCCAGTATCAAATTCATTATACCTGTATAGAGGAGATCCAAAAGCTCTAGATGTACAAAAGATCAACTGTGGATTGCTATAATAACATTTAAACATTCTAAAAGTATAAAACAAGGCTTTATTTGGCGTGGAGTAATAACTAAAATATTCCAAAATACTCCATAATTGGATTTTTAAAAAACGATTGGAATCTTTTGATACTGATGAGAAACTATAAAGTTTTTTAAATGCATTTTAGAACAATGAATAAAATTCTTTATCGGCCAAGTTAATTGGACACACAAGGAATTGGTCTTTGGTGTATATATTCTCAATGTACATAAAAGAAAAGATTAGATTAGATTAGATTAGATCAGATCAGATCAGATTAGATTAGATTAGATTTATTGGATTTATATGCCACCCCTTTCCGCAGACTCGGGGTGGCTCACAACAATGGTAAAAAACAGTACATAGTAACAAATCTAATATTTAGAAATCTAAATTATAGTTTTAGATTAAAAAGTCCAAAAAAGAAACCCCAATATATAAAAAAACAAACACACAATTGAATCATACACAAAAACTACATGGGCAAGGGGGAGATGTTTCAATTATTTATTTATTTATTTATTTATTTATTTATTATTTGGATTTGTATGCCGCCCCTCTCCGAAGACTCGGGGCGGCTCACAACAAGTGAAACAAATCATAATAATCCAATTAATTAAAATATTTAAAGATTTAAAAACCCCATATACTAACAGACACACACACAAGCATACCATGTATAAATTAAACGTGCCCAGGGGAGATGTTTAATTTCCCCATGCCTGACGACAGAGGTGGGTTTTAAGGAGTTTATGAAAGGCAAGGAGGGTGGGGGCAATCCTAATCTCTGGGGGGAGCTGGTTCCAGAGGGTCGGAGCCACCACAGAGAAGGCTCTTCCCCTGGATCCCGCCAGACGACATTGTTTAGTCGACGGGACCCGGAGAAGGCCAACTGGGACTCGTGCAGCAGAAGGCGGTCTTGCAGATATGCTGGTCCGATGCCATAGATATATTTGTCAAGAATTCGATGGCCATAGGGCACAAATAAGCAATTAGAACAATCAATATTAATATAAATCATAAGAATTCCATTATTTTAGAATGGAAAACAATATTGATGACAAATGTAGATGAATTTGGAAAGATCAAATTCAGAAGAGGAACTTTTCTAGCAGACTGTTTCTATTGATGGCAATTTTGAATAAAACATTATTGAGTTATGAATTATCCAAGCAAGAGGCAAAAGTCTCACATTTGCTCTAGATGGATGATTTGAAACTGTGAAAAATTCTCTAGAGAAATAAAATTGCTTTTAAATACAGTGATGACATAAGATTGGCATACATACATGACATTGGAAATAAAAAAAGGAAAAAAATAGAATATTCAGGAAGAATGGAACAATGAAGTAGCAGTAAAATCAGAACCTAACAAATGATGAAAGCTAGGAGTATTTGTGTGCTTTAGAACCAAATTTTGTATGGTCGGATGGCAAAAAAAAAAAAGAGAGAAACAAACCAGCTCTTAATATGTAGAATAAATTATAAAATAAAATGTGAATGCAAGACAATTATTGTTTGGACAATCCCTACTACACAGTAGATATTACTGACTAGACATAAGCTGAACCAGATGCTTTAGATGGTAAAATCTGAAAATCCAGAAGCATACATCTTGCATTACATCACTAAAGTTACATACATTATTTAGCCTTAAGATGGCAAAATGGTGGACATAGCATTTTGGAAGGGAGGTGTTGTACATACCCTTGATCAGTTGGAGGATGATGAAGATATTGAGGACTCAGATTCAGATAGTGTTTATGAAGTAGTGGGGGGCCCGGGGTTACAGGTAGAACAGGTGGGAGGCCAGCCACAGGATGGGGCTATGAGTTCAGAATCTAGTAAGGGAGAATCAGATGCACGCTGGGTTAACCCTAAATTCAGAAGGATTCAGAAACGTAGAGAGCAAAGGTCTGGAAGAAGATATTAAGGAGAGGAATGGGTTAAATATTGTAGTGAGGTATTTGGCACATCAGGGGGCTAGTGGAGAAGAAGGGTAGAGTTTCAATGTTGCTGACAAGAAATATGGATGTGTTTTTGCCACGCTAAAGTAAGCCAAAGTATTTTGTATTGTATTTAGTCAGTGCTGCTGTTTTTAAAGCTATGTAGTTAGGACAATAAATCTTGTCTAAGTGAAGCAGGAAAAGGAATGTGAGAAATGCGGCTAAGAGAGAGATAACAGACCGAGTGATGTCTGGAATGTGTTGAAGTACAGGAGAGCAGAGAAATAAATGGAGTTGCTTTATTCATGAAATGATGCATTTAATGAGAGTTATTTGTAATTACTAAACTTCTACCAGAAACCAGGACAGGGGGGAGATATGTAGGAGGTGATCAGAGGTCTAAATCAAAAGTTCTCAATTAGGGCCATATTAGGGGGCCCTTAGATGCCCCAGGTGAAAAAATGTAACAAGGGACCACAGTACACATAAGGAAGTTACAGAAAATCAAAGGGTACATTATGCAAATACTGCCGTTAAAATAAATTTTAAAACATACTGAGTACTGTTGGACAAACCAAACTTGCAAAGTTTGGGTTCGTGCCGAACTTTGCAAAGTTCGGCATGCCGAACCCAAACTTTTTAAAAAGTTCGGGTAAAGTTCAGGTTCGGCGTTTGGCCAAACACCGTGAAACGCCGCTGTCCGGGAGGAGAGTGGGGAATCCCATCATGGGATTTCCTACCTCCTTTTGCTTGCGGCGCTGCAAGCAAAAGGAGATGGGAAATCCCACAAGGGGATTCCGGGGATGGGGCTTTGACATCACTGGCCGAAACAGGAAGGAAGTAGCCTCTGTGACATCAAAGCCCCG
This sequence comes from Erythrolamprus reginae, assembly GCF_031021105.1. Classification (NCBI taxonomy): domain Eukaryota; kingdom Metazoa; phylum Chordata; class Lepidosauria; order Squamata; family Dipsadidae; genus Erythrolamprus; species Erythrolamprus reginae. The sequence continues at coordinate 245,884,669 of NC_091950.1, forward strand.
CCCCCGGAATCCCCTTGTGGGATTTCCCACCTCCTTTTGCTTGCAGCGCTGCCAAGCAAAAGGAGGTGGGAAATCCCACGATGGGATTCCCCACTCTCCTCCTGGGCGGTGGTGTTTCGTGGTGTTCGGCCGAATGCTGAACCCGAACTTTGCCTGAACTTCATGCCGAACCCGAACTTTACCCAAACTTTAAAAAAAAAACTTTTACAAAGCGCTGCTGCTGTTCAGGTTCAGGTTTGGGTAAAGTTCGGGTTCGGGTTTAGCGAACTCACCCGAACTTCACGGCAAAGTTCGGGTGAGTTCGACGAACCCGAACTTCCTGAAGTTCATCCAACACTAACACTGAGTATGCTTGATTTACAAGGCAAGCATTTAAGTGGCTATCTTTTTCAAAAGTAATGGGACTTGGATGGGGTGGGGCACAGGAGAAAGAAGATTAAGAAACACTGATCTTATAATTTAATGGCAAGCAAAAGATGTTTATAGGAAAGCTGCTTTTTGTATGACAAAATCAACGTTGTCATATAAAACCAAATAGTTACAACTACAATTACTGCCTTGCATTGAGGACATGTATACTGCACGAGTCAAAAAGACAGTGGTGAAAATACTGACTCTTTGCATCCTGAACATAAATTGTTTCAACTCCTACCCTGAAAACGTCGCTACAGAGCACTGCACACCAAGACAACTAGACACAAGAACAGTGTTTTCCCGAATGCCATCACTCTGCTAAACAAATAATTTCCTCAACACCATCAAACTATTCACCTTACTATTACTATTAGTCTTCTCATCGTTCCTATCACCCATCTCCTCCCACTTATGACTGTATGACTGTAACTTGTTGCTTGTATTCTTACGATTTATAGTAATATTGATTGTTTCCTAACTACTTCCACATAAAGAGCTGATAGATAAATTAGTGAAGATTGGACTTAATCCCTGGATAGTTCAGTGGATTTCAAGCTGGCTGAAGCATAGACATCAGAGAGTTATTGTTAATGGCGAGTATTCGGAGCAGAGACAGGTTACAAGCAGAGACAGCCACAAGGGTCTGTTCTGGGTCCTATCCTTTTTAATATGTTTGTGAGTGACATAGGGGAAGGTTTGGTAGGGAAGGTTTGCCTATTTGCCGATGACTCTAAAGTGTGCAATAGGGTTGATATTTCTGGAGGCATCTGTAATATGGTAAATGATTTAGCTTTACTAGATAAATGGTCAAAGCAATAGAAACTGCAGTTTAATGTTTCCAAATGTGAAATAATGCACTTGGGGAAAAGGAATCCTCAATCTCAGTATTGTATTGGTAGTTCTGTGTTAGCAAAAACTTCAGAAGAAAAGGATTTAGGGGTACAGTCTCAAAATGGGTAAACAGTGCAGTCAGGCGGTAGGGAAAGCAAGTAGGATGCTTGGCTGCATAGCTAGAGGTATAACAAGCAGGAAGAGGGAGATTGTGATCCCCTTATATAGAGCGCTGGTGAGACCACATTTGGAATACTGTGTTCAGTTCTGGAGACCTCACCTACAAAAAGATATTGACAAAATTGAACGGGTCCAAAGACGGGCTACAAGAATGGTGGAAGGTCTTAAGCATAAAACGTATCAGGAAAGACTTCATGAACTCAATCTGTATAGTCTGGAGGACAGAAGGAAAAGGGGGGACATGATCGAAACATTTAAATATGTTAAAGGGTTAAATAAGGTCCAGGAGGGAAGAGTTTTTAATAGGAAAGTGAACACAAGAACAAGGGGACACAATCTGAAGTTAGTTGGGGGAAAGATCAAAAGCAACATGAGAAAATATTATTTTACTGAAAGAGAAGTAGATCCTTGGAACAAACTTCCAGCAGACGTGGTTGGTAAATCCACAATAACTGAATTTAAACATGCCTGGGATAAACATATATCCATCCTAAGATAAAATACAGAAAATAGTATAAGGGCAGACTAGATGGACCATGAGGTCTTTTTCTGCCATCAGTCTTCTATGCTTCTATGTTGTACCTCCTGATTCTTGACAAATGTATCTTTTCTTTTATGAGGGCATATGCACCAAAGACAAATTCTTTGTGTATCCAATCACACTTGGCCAATAAGGAATTCTGTTCTGCTCTGCTCTGCTCTGCTCTGCTCTACTCTACTCTACTCTACTCTACTCTACTCTGCTCTGTTCTAAATGAAAAATTGGAAAGATAAAACACTGTGTGGTGAAAGCATTAAAGAATGCAAAGTAAGTAATAGAATTTGACTATGGCTTCAGACAATGGTGGGTTCCCACTGGTGCGATCCAGTACTTTGTAGGAGCCCAGTGATGATGTAATTTTCAGCAATTTCTTCTGGGTTTAGATGGCTTCTCTGCATCCTATGTTTTTTTTAAAAAAAAGCCCTCCCACCCATCCTCACATTAATGCTGACCTTTATTCTTCGTCTGAAGCACAGTCTAGAAACTCCTCAGCTGCCTTTCAGCTTGTAATGTCATCCTGAGCATGCGCAGAAGTGAAATCATGCGGCGGGACGTGCTGGCACACACGAATGCAAACCAGTAGTAAAATGTAACTGGAACCCACCCCTGGCTTCAGAGAGAATCCCTCTAGAAAGAAAGAGAAGCCTTAAGATTTACAACAGACGAGCAAGGACAAGCAACCACAAATGGCATTTACAACGAGCAAGGACAAGCAACCACAAATGGCATAAAGATGAAGCATCAAAAACCAGGAAGCAAACAGCTAATGCAGATTGTGAAAATGATGAAAGTGTGGATCACCTGGTAAGTGGCTGGAGCAAAATTGCCCAGATTGTGAAACAAGACACGATCATATGGAATCAGCAATGGTACATTGGAATTTATGTATGGATTTGATCTTCTCTCAAAAGTGCTCCAGAAAGACCATGTGTTGTTTTTTTTTTAAAGGGACTTCCAAATTGAGACATACCAAAATCTGAGACAAATTACAACGGCTGCTGGTGGGTAGAATTTGAGTGATTAAAAGTGACTGTTTTGCCTAGGATGCTATTTTTATTTCCAACAATATTGATACTGACAACAAGAAGATATTTCTGAGTTTGTATAGCAAGATTTTTTTTAAAAAAAATAAAGAATTAAATATAAATTGTTGCAACCTTAGGACAATGTGATCTAAAGTCGTACTTTGCTGCTTGCTGTCTGATATAGATGAAAATACTGGTGACTCTGAGAAATAGGAGGTTATCAGAGATGGAAAGACATGATTTGAGATTTGGGTGGCGTGGCTATTTATGGTATGAGAAATTTAAGTTTAACGTAAATTTTAAAAATGATTTTATTAGGAATGTCATATTGAGGTATAAAGCAAAACTGACTCCAAAATGACCTCTTTTTCCAGAACAGAAATGATAGTTACCCAGCATGCTGATTTATTGACTTTATTTCAAAGAACTAAATTAAAAACGAGAGAAAGATTGGAAACAGAAGGTCATACTTGTCAAATGTTTGCTTAAGTTCAGTTGACAGGAAGATTTAAGTTGGACAAGGAGACTTTTGATTCTACAAATGGGAAAACCAACTTTGAGTTGGATTTGTGAACTAATGATGACTATGCTATTGCTAAGACGTATAAACATCTACTAAAAACAAATATGGATGATGAATATGTCAAAGACTGTTTGATTAAATGGGGTAAAAATGGATAAAATGTAATGCTTGATCAATAGGAGAATATGTGTTATGGACTGAAAATTACATTGAGCTATCATTTGAAAGAGAAGTTTTGTAAGGTGATGTACTGTTATTTGGAACAGCTTACATCCTGCGATGATACCTACATCAAACAACATCTGCCTATCCCAGGTCTTGAGGGAGCACTCGCTAGGCGGACAAAAATGCCACTGTTTGATTTGCACGTAATTGAAGACACGAGCCACAGTAACAGTTCAGCACTTTATTTATTTTTATTTTTCTCCAGGTTGTAGCACTAGCAGAACTGCCGGCTGGCCTCAGGGAAGCCGCTTTTAAGGCTTTCCCTGAAGGCTGCTGGCCACTGACAGTCGTTCATAGTTCCCGCCACTTGATCAGCCAATCAGTGTCTAGTATGCAAATCAACAGGACACATGTCTGTATGTAACAGCCACAATTTCTAGTTGTGCAATCAACCATTCCCATAGCCTTCATTGTCATTGTGATAACACATCTCAAAATGTTTGGCAATTATATTTGGAATATGGTGTAGAAATGTGGGCAATGAAGTGATTCTGATTATGATCTATAAGGGACAAAAAAATGGACATTGCAGCTAGAAAGCAATAGGTGGCCTAATTTACAAATGTTGATATTCATCTGATAGTCTGATTCTAATGTATAGATTTTTTTTTCTCAAAACAATTAATGTGTTTCTGCAAAATCATCTCTCTCTCTCTCTCTCACTCGCTCTCTATCTCCCTCCCTCCCCCCCCTCTGAATTATGCTTGAAAAATAAAAGCAAAAATATAATTTGGCCACATCACTTTGGAAGCCTGAAACTACTGCCCAAGCCTCTCTATTTAAACCTCAAATCAGATTGTGAGGACTCATGTTGGCAGCAAAGGTTATTTCAGTAAAACAAGGCAGAGAAGGTCAAGGAAATATCTTAGTAATCTATCGTGCCAATGATGGAAAGCATCTGAGTTCACAATCAGGACAAGAAAAAGTAGGAATTAAAGCAATCAACCATATGGGGGAAGCAAGATGGTAACACAGTGGAATCCTCTGTGTATCACCTCTCTAACAAAACGATCAAATTCTCTTGTTCCAAAGCCTGAGATAACTATGGGACAATCTCCCAATGAAACATTATAAGACATCTGGTCAATATCTAGCTTAAGTCATGAGAGGTCATCCATATCCTTTAGAGAAGGAAGAGAAGGATTGGCAATCTTAGCCATTCCAGGGCTGGTTGACAAATTCAAGTCCATTATTTTTCCAATGTTTTTGCTTCCAGTGAGGTATTTAACAAGAACAGAGTTGGAAGGGACCCTGGAGGTCTTCCATTCAAAGCCCTTGCTCAAGCAGGAAACCCTATATCATTTCAGTCAAATGGTTCTCCAATTTCTTATTATAAACATCTAGTATTGGAATACCCACAACTTCTGGAGGCAAGTTATTCCACAGATTAATTGTTCCAACTGTCAGGAAATTTCTCCTTAGTTCTAGGTTGCTTCGCTCCTTGATTAGTTCCCATCCATTGCTTCTTCTCCCACCTTCAAGTGCTTTGGAGAATAGCTTGACTCCCTCTTCTTTGTGGCAGCCCTTTAGATATTGGAACACTGCTATCATGTCTCCCCTGGTCCTTCTTTTCATTAAACTAAAGTAAGATAAATGTTTCCCTCATACAAACGTGCTAGTCATTCCCAATTCTAGAGGGTGGTGCTCATCTCCATTTCTAAGCAGAAGAGTCAGTACTGTCTGATGACAATTCCGTGGTCATGTGGCTGGCACGGGACAAAGATGGTCCCTATTTTTCTACTTGCATTTTTACATGCTTTCAGACCGCTAGGTTGGCAGAAGCTGGGGCAGGTAACAGGAGCTCACTCCATTGCAAGGCGCTGGGGATATGAACCGCCGAACTGCCCACCTTTCTGATCAGCAAGCTCAATGTCTTAGCCACTGAGCCATCATGTCCCCTTAAGCTAGACATACCCAATTCCTGCAGTTCCTACTTGAAGGTTGCTGTGCCTCACATTCCCCACCAGTGACCTACAGAACTAGAGAACTGATAGGATTCAAGGGCAAGCATCTTGGTTTTGGTTGCTTGGCAACTGCAGGATGCAACATCTGGCTCAAAAAGCAGGTACGAGTTAGCAGAGAAGGCAGCTGTGCACGTGTTGCTAGGCAAGACGGTGATATAGGGGGGCTTTTCTTGAGAAAACTACAAGCGGAACTGCGGAACACAGCGGGGTGTTGTTTTTTTAAAAAAAAAATTGAAGTGTGCATTATAGCTCAACATAGTACAAGGCCTAATTTTCTCACTGCAATAAATCTCTGAAATAGATTGAACTAAGAGGGAAGGACTGGACCACCACCAGTGAGTGAATTTCAACAGCCAGGGAAAGGGTTGAATCTGCATCTCCGTTGCATTGCGTTCCTGGATTTGCAGGACAAAACCACTTGCAAATTCCCATAATTGTTCTCTTTCGCACACACACCTCTGCTGCAGAAACCGAGGCACCCTTTCCCCTCTCATCTTTTTCTTATGAACAAGAAAAACAGTTTTCTTATCTATTTCATGTTCTTTCCCTTGCAGCAAACTACTAATACAATATGGTGGTGTGTGCAGTAGGTATGTTTTTAATCTCCTATTTGGGGTTCTCTTCTCTTCGCTGCTTGGAGGGATCATTGGTCAACATTCGGCCAGGTTTAGTGGAGAGCAGCGCGCTGCTGGGCACAGACCCAGACAAATCGGCTGCAGCAGCAGAGGGAGAGGGAAACAGACAGACAGCCCCTCCACCGAGCGACATCCTCCATCCTCCCTGCACAAGTAAGACCACCTCTATCCGCCCCCCTCCCTTGTTCCGTTCCGGACCTGTGCAGAAGTGGGCAAGGAGGAGGCAGGATCTCACTCAGTGGAAGGGGGCTCTGTCTGCTCCCCTTACCCTCCGAGCAGCAGCCGATTCATCTGGGGAGAGCAGCATGATCCTACGCAGCTTCTGCTCAGGCAATCTCACACTACTCACAAGAGCCTACAAAACTTTTGCCAGACCCATCCTAGACTACTGCTCATCTGTCTGGAACCCATACCACATCTCAGACATCAACATCCTTGAAAATGTCCAAAGATATTTCACCAGAAGAGCCCTTCACTCCTCCACTCGAAACAGAATATCCTACGAAAATAGACTAACAATACTGGGCCTAGAAAGCCTAGAACTATGGCACCTAAAACACGATTTGAGTATTGCCCACAAGATCATATGCTGCAACATCCTACCGGTCAATGACTACTTCAGCTTCAACCGCAATAACACAAGAGCACGCAACAGATTCAAACTTAATACGAACCGCTCCAAACTTGACTGTAAAAAATATGATTTCAACAATTGGGTTATTGAAGCGTGGAACTCATTACCGGACTCAATTGTCTCAACCCCTAACCCCCAACATTTCTCCCTTAGACTCTCCACGATTGACCTCTCCAGGTTCCTAAGAGGCCAATAAGGGGCGTACATAAGTGCACTGGTGTGCCTTTCGTCCCCTGTCCAATTGTCTTTCCTCTCTTTCACCTATCATATATATTCTCTTCCTTTCATATATCCTCTCCTCTAAGTTCACTTTCACCCTTATATATATTACCACATGTCTATTTTCTTCCTATGTATTTGTGTATTGGATGAATGAATGAATGAATGAATGAATGAATGAATGAATGAATAAATAAATAAATAAATAAATAAATAAAATAAATTCAACTGCTGCACATGCACAGAAGCCGAATCTCATGTGCACAGCACATGCACAGCACATGAATGGCCAGTGGTGACGGTGGAACGGTGTTCCACACCATCCCGCCTCTTGCCCACCCCTGGTTTCAGGCCTCCGGGAGGGTGGGGGAGGCCATTTTTTTGCCATCCCCAGGAATTGAATTATGGGTGTGGGCACTCACACATGCACGATAGCACATGTACTTTCAGCATCCAAGGAAAGAAAGGTTTGCCATCACTTCATTATAATATTAAACTGACAGCAAACAGTATCCTAACTAACACTGATGATGTTACCTAGTTTGAGAAATGAAACATCTGAAAGAAAATAGGCAAGGTCAGAGAACATCAAGGATGCCTCATTTCAACCCTAAGTTGCAAATATTCTCCTTTACTAATTATTCTAAGAGTCAAGAAGGATGGCAGGTCATAGCCAGGGCCACCGATAGGCCAGTATTACTGGTACTGGCGTCAGGGGCCCGGACAAATTGAAAAATGTGGGGGCGGATTTGGCCCGCCACTGTGTGCCAGCCCCCTGGCGTCTGCAGCAGTCATTGTGCCCAGCACCGTTCCCCCCAAAACGCCCCCCCGAGCACCCTTTTCCAAGAGCGATGATTAAGGCAGAGAATGACAGGAAAGAGAGAGAAACATAGAGAAAAGTGACTCTTGATTTAAAGCATATGGTAAAAGCACTTAAATAATAACAGGGGGGGGAAACCAGCCCTCACCTGTTTTTATTAATAGTTTTGCTGGTTGTTTTAGTTTTAATAGTAATGGATATTGGATTTTTAAAATATTAATTTCTTTTAATAAAAAAGAAGGGATTGATTGATTGATTGATTGATTGATTGATTGATTGATTGGTTGGTTGGTTGGTTGGTTGGTTGGTTGGTTGGTTGGTTGGTTGGTTGGTTGGTTGGTTGGTTGGTTGGTTGATTGATTGATTGATTGATTGATTGATTGACTGACTGACTGACTGGTTTACTTACTTACTTACTTACTTACTTACTTACTTACTTACTTACTTACTTACTTACTTACTTACTTACTTACTTACTTACTTACTTACTTACTTACTTACTTATTTGTATGCCGCCCAGTCCCAAGTTTTTCCTTATTTCCAGATTGCATTTCCTCTTGGTGAGGTTCCGCCCATTGCTTCTTGTACTACCTTCAGGTGGCATGGAGAATAAATAGATGCCCTCTGCTCTGTGGCAGCCCTTTAAAGATTGGGAAACTACTATTATATTCCCCCTCAGTTTTCTATTTGTTGAGCTAAACATACTCGTTCTCTTAGCCTTTGTTCATAGGATTTAGCCTCTAGGCCAGGGGTGTCAAACTCAATTTCATTGAGGGCCACATCAGGGCTGTGTTTGACCTCAGAGGGCCGGGGGAGGGCTTGCCCAGGGTGTGTGGCCATGGTGGGCATGGCACAGGATTTGGGGGGCAGTAGTTTTAAATTGGCGGGAGGGGGCAGACACTTAGGCTGTATGGGGCCCCAAAATTCCTGATGGCGGCCCTGGTCATAGCTGTTCAGACCATTCTTCTTTTGCTGTTTTCCTTCCTCCATGAAGCTTCCTTGATGTTTTGACTTTACTATCAATGCATCAATCTGGGAATCTATTTTTCCAGGGAATTGCATGTCAGTCAGCCATCAACCATGACATTCACCTCTCTCGCTCTGAACTAATTACTTATTGAACTCAGGCTTTCCTCAAAGGCCTATCACGAATATGTGAAATTGTGTGAAATATACACACACACAGGGCATTGTCGCAAATATCTTTTGCCATTAGTTATATGAAAGCCACAGCTGGAGCCAATTGCTTTCTTTTCTACCACAATTGATTCTTTCACATATCCTCGCTCGCAGTTCTGTGCCACTCTCTCAGGTACAGGCAATATAGATTGGGAGTTTAATAAAAGCCAGGCAATTACATGAAGCAACGTTCAAGTCACAATTTTTTTTGTCCCTGAGAAAATGGACACTGCATTGTGCAAGTACAATCACGATTTAATGGCACACTCCCTCCACTTAAAACTTAGGTGCAAATCAAATTACAGCTATCTAGAAGGCTGTCCTCTCAACTTCCCATCTACACTGTCATGACAGGCAGGGATTTTAAAGCCTGTCAGGATGCAAGAAATGAAGCCTTACTGATGATTCAATTCCCCCTATTAGTTGGAGGAATTGGAGGTGCTTTGTCTTCTAAGAGAAGCAAAAGCAAAGCATGTAAATTTGCTGGATTCTGCTTCAAAGAAATGTCCTGCGCCCCTCCCCCTCCCATATTTGAACATCCTCAGTGCATGGAATAGAATAGAATAGAATAGAATAGAATGTATTGGGCAAGTGTGATTGGACACACAAGGAATTTGTCTTTGCTGCATATGCCCTCAGTGTGCATAAGGAGAATAAAATGAATTAATCAATAATAATAATAATAATAATAATAATAATAATAATAATTTATTGGATTTGTATGCCGCCCCTCTCCTTAGACTCGGGGCGGCTAACAACAATGATAAAAACAGCATGTGACAATCCAATAATAAAACAACTAAAAACCCTTATTATAAAACCAAACATACACACAGACATACCATGCATAACTTGTAATGGCCAAGGGGGAAGGAATATCTCAACTCCCCCATGCCTGGCGGTATAAATGAGTCTTGAGTAGTTTACGAAAGACAGGGAGGGTGGGGGCAATTCTAATCTCCGGGGGAAGTTGGTTCCAGAGGGCCGGGGCCGCCACAGAAAAGGCTCTTCCCCTGGGGCCCGCCAAATGACATTGTTTAGTCGACGGGACCCAGAGAAGGCCAACTCTGTGGGACATTATCGGTCGCTGGGATTCGTGCGGTAGCAGGCGGTTCCGGAGGTATGGTAATAGTCCTAGGCTGGAAGGATGTGACAAAATGGACAATACAAAATTGGTATCGGTATGTGGTGGATCATATTCAGTTTGAGATTATGGATAAGAGGATGAATTCGGCGAATGAAACTAATCTGCAGGAACTGATGGGATGATGGGACAAGGTAAGAGGATATGTGGTTAGTAGAATTCGAGACCAAGGTACAAAGAATAAATCAGAATTACTTTATAATATGTAAATAGATATATTGCTCTTAAGTTAAAATGGTATATAGAAAATATGCCCCCATCTTGGTGGAGGGGTATGAATGATGTTTGGTGGTGGGCACATTGTTATGTGTTGTGTGAATGTTTTATTATTACTATAAAAACAAATTTAAAAACTTTATTTTTAAAAAAGAATAAGATACAACATTTTGTGATAGTCATAATTTAGTAATAAGCAATCAAATCATACTAGGAAACAAATAAAACAATATAAATCATAGAGATACAAGCAACAAGGTTATAGTCATAACTGGGTGGAGATAGGTAATAGGAAGGATGAAAATAATAATAGTAATACAGTCTCAATAAATAATTTGACAGTGTTGTGGAAATTAGTTTTGAGGGTAGAAGTTGAAACAATGTATGTACAGCATGTGAGGGGTCTGTAGATATTTTCACAGCCCTCTTTTTGACTTGTGCAGGCTCCATGAGCTTAACTCAAAGCACTGGTGATGAGTGTAATTCTGGCCCTGGGCTCAAGTTGTTGCTACTCAATGCCAGGTCGGTGGTAAATAAAGCTCTCCTCATCCGGGATCTGATCCTGGATGAGGAGGCCGACCTGGCTTGTGTGACCGAAACCTGGCTGGGCCCGGAGGGAGGAGTTCCTCTCTCTGAAATTTGCCCAGCTGGGTTTCGGGTATGGCACCAACCTCGACCCCAGGGAAGGGGGGGAGGAGTGGCTATTATAGCCAGGGAGAGTCTTGGCCTGCGTAGGCTCATTGCTCCAGAGGTTGCGGGTTGCGAGTCCCTCCTGGTGAAGTTGGACTTAGGGGTTCAGGTGGGCTTGTTACTCACGTACCTGCCTCCCAGCTGCGTGTCAACAGCCCTGCCTGTGCTGCTCGAGGAGGTGGCCGGGCTGGCGGTGGAGTTCCCCGGACTTATCGTCCTGGGGGACTTCAATCTGCCGTCGCTCGGCGGTTCCTCTGGACTGGCACAGGAGTTCATGGCCACCATGACAGCCATGGACCTGACTCAAGTAGTTCAGGGTCCGACTCACGAGGGTGGGCACGCACCCAATATGATATTCCTCTCTGAGCAACTGAGTAATGATCTGAGATTAAGGGGCTTAGAAGTGCTGCCTTTGTCGTGGTCAGATCATTTCCTACTGCGGCTTAACTTCCTGGCTCCAATCCTTCCCCGCAGGGAGGCGGAACCAATTAGGAGGTTCCGCCCCAGACGCCTGATGGATCCAGAAGGCTTCCAGATGGCGCTTGGGGTTATTCCAGATACACTTGTCCACAGTTCGGCAGAGTCTCTTGCTGAGGCCTGGAACAAGGCTGCAGGGGAGGCTCTTGACCGGATTGCGCCGTTGCGACCTCTCCGCGGCACTAGACCCCGTAGAGCTCCATGGTTCAACGAGGAGCTCCGGGTGTTGAAGCGCCAGAAGAGACGTCTGGAGAAGCGATGGAGGAAGAGTAAGTCCGAATCTGATCGAACACTTGTAAGAGCTCATATTAAGACTTACAAAGTGGCGCTCAAGGCGGCAAGATGCGCGTATCATGCCGCCTTGATTGCATCAGCGGAATCCCGCCCGGCCGCTCTGTTTAGGGTAACCCGCTCCCTTCTTAATCAGAGGGGAGTTGGGGAGCCCTTGCAGAGTAGTGCCGAGGATTTTAACACGTTTTTCGCTGATAAAATCGCCCGGATCCGAGCGGACCTCGACTCCAATTGTGAAACAGAGTCGACTGACAATGAGTCAGTCGAGGTGACTGGGGCTAAACGTCTTTGTCCATCTGTCTGGGAGGAGTTTGACTTGGTGACACCTGATGAAGTGGACAAGGCCATTGGAGCTGTGAGTTCCGCCACCTGTTTACTGGATCCGTGTCCCTCTTGGCTGGTTTCGGCCAGTCGAGGGGTGACACGGAGCTGGGTCCAGGAGATTGTCAACGCCTCCTTGGGGAGGGGGTCCTTTCCGCCACTTTATAAGGAGGCGGTTGTGCGCCCCCTCCTCAAGAAGCCTTCCCTGGACCCAGCCGTGCTTAATAACTACCGTCCAGTCTCCAACCTTCCCTTCATGGGGAAGGTTGTCGAGAAGGTGGTGGCACTTCAACTCCAGCGGTCCTTGGATGAAGCCGATTATCTAGGTCCTCAGCAGTCTGGATTCAGGCCCGGCTACAGCACGGAAACTGCTTTGGTCGCGTTGATGGATGATCTCTGGCGGGCCCGGGACGGGGGCTTGTCCTCTGTCCTGGTGCTCCTTGACCTCTCAGCGGCTTTCGATACCATCGACCATGGTATCCTTCTGCGCCGGCTGGAGGGGTTGGGAGTGGGAGGCACTGTTCCTCAGTGGTTCTCCTCCTACCTCTCCGGCCGGTCGCAGTCGGTGTTAGTGGGGGGTCAGAGGTCGACCCCGAGGTTTCTCCCTTGTGGGGTGCCTCAGGGGTCGGTCCTCTCCCCCCTGCTATTTAATATCTACATGAAACCGCTGGGTGAGATCATCCAAGGGCATGGGGTGAGGTATCATCAATATGCCGATGATACCCAGTTGTACATCTCCACCCCATGTCCAGTCAACGAAGCAGTGGAAGTGATGTGCCGGTGCCTGGAGGCTGTTGGGGCCTGGATGGGTGTCAACAAACTCAAACTCAACCCAGACAAGACGGAGTGGCTGTGGGTCTTGCCTCCCAAGGACAATTCTATCTGTCCGTCCATTACCCTGGGGGGGGAATTATTGACCCCCTCAGAGAGGGTCCGCAACTTGGGCGTCCTCCTCGATCCACAGCTCACATTAGAAAAACACCTTTCAGCTGTGGCGAGGGGGGCGTTTGCCCAGGTTCGCCTGGTGCGCCAGTTGCGGCCCTATTTGGACCGGGAGTCATTGCTCACAGTCACTCATGCCCTCATCACCTCGAGGCTCGACTACTGTAACGCTCTCTACATGGGGCTACCTTTGAAAAGTGTTCGGAAACTTCAGATCGTGCAGAATGCAGCTGCGAGAGCAATTATGGGCTTCTCCAAGTATGCCCATATCACTCCAACACTCTGCAGTCTGCATTGGCTGCCAATCAGTTTCCGGTCACAATTCAAAGTGTTGGTTATGACCTATAAAGCCCTTCATGGCACCGGACCAGAATATCTTCGGGACCGCCTCCTGCCGCACGAATCCCAGCGACCGGTTAGGTCCCACAGAGTTGGCCTTCTCCGGGTCCCGTCGACTAAACAATGTCGTCTGGTGGGACCCAGGGGAAGAGCCTTCTCTGTGGGGGCCCCGACCCTCTGGAACCAGCTCCCCCCTGAGATTAGGATTGCCCCCACCCTCCCTGCCTTTCGTAAACTCCTTAAGACTCACCTTTGCCGTCAGGCATGGGGGAACTAAAACACCTCCCCCTTGCCCATGTTGTTTTGTTGATTGATTGACTGTGTGCCTGTTTTTTATATATACTGCTTTTTATGAGATTATTAATTTCAATTGGAACTGGATGGGTGGGCATTGGATTTGGTATTGTGTACTGTACTGTTTTTTATTATTGTTGTGAGCCGCCCCGAGTTTGCGGAGAGGGGCGGCATATAAATCCAATAAACCTAAACCTAAACCTAAACCTAACCTATATAGGTGCTCAATAGAAGTCAGGTTGGTGGCAATTGTTTGTTCTGTTCTAATTATCCATTGAAGTCTATGTCTGTCTTGTTGGGTTTCCGAACAGAACCAGACAGTTATAGAGGTGCAGATGACAGACTCAGTAATTCCTCTGTAGAACTGAGTCAGCAGCTCCTTGGGCATTTTGAGCTTTCTGAAAGAATGTTCTTTGTTATTCACCATCATTTTTGATGATGTTTTTGATCTTAGGTGTCCAGACATGCAAAATGGGTCTTTCGAACATCACACAGCAAATCCATGGCTAATTTATAGTTCTTGGGCTTAAGCATTCAAGGAGAACTATTGTCCATGACTGTATCCAAAACAAGATGGATACAAATGACCAGAAATCTAAAATCATGGATTTTGCTAAGATACTAAACCAACAAACCTAGATAACTGAGAAGAACAAGATTGAACGGGTGCAATCTGTTAAGTTAGTAGTAGTATTTTATGATGGAGGTCCTGGAAAAGCCATGGTGAATATATTAACCAAGTGGCATCAAAATCTACATAAACTAACTTGTTTTTCATTCCAAGGAAGGTGAATTGATACCTCTAGCACTAAAGTTTTTGAATCTAAAATACCAGTCCAAATAATCTACGTAATTTGTGTCGATCCACATATGAAGAAAAATATCCTAGAGATAATAATGTACAAAAAAGATTTTACTAGGTGAACCACAGGCCAATCCCAATCCAATAGTCAGGCTTGTTGTGAGATACCCAAAATTGAACATAATGCATGGAAAGTATTGGTGACATACTGTTTAAGGATAGTTTTTCTTTCTTTCTCACTGTATTGCAATTGCTAGTCTTAGCTGATTATTTTTCTCTATGGATAGAAGTCAGTAAAGCAAAGTGGCATATACATTCCTTAATTAGAACTATATTCGGGCTAAAAAGTTGAAGCTACCATGATTGGGTGACATTGAATATCCTTCTGAAGTCAGCTCACCCTCTCAAAACTCCAGACATACACTAGATCCAGGCTCTTGGGAACCTGCACGGTATTTGTATACTTTTATTTCCTTTGGTTTGAGGAAAGGATTTTTTCTGGGGCAAGGATTACATCCTTCCATCGCCACTCTTATTTGACAGCTGTGCTAATATTCTCCTATCTCAGCACATTTGCACTTGTGAATCCAAGAAAATCAATATCACTCAACAAGTCATTTTTACTGTAACACATATAATGATCTTCATAAGGACATCATAACCCTCTTTTAATAAGCGCACCTGGGCAAACGGATGGTTTATACCAATTTTTTATCCTTCAGAGTCAAATTGTGAAACTGCCTGCATGGCTGCTAAACTTATTCTTGCAGCATTTAAAACAAGGAAGGCTCTGACATTAAAAAAAATAATAACCTGATAATCTTTCTCTTTTCTTTTAATTGTTTGAGCGTCTTTGGGTGCTTCTAATGCCAATCTTTCATTAGGTATCAGATTTGGAGCATATCATGAAAGACAAGATGTATTAGTTCATTTATTAATTCATATTCAAACATGCTGGCTGGGATTTTTTGCAAACTCTGCTTACAAGTGTATAGACAACAGCATCCTGATAAGATTTGAAATTGGCAAATGGGACGGTGGTTTAAATGAATTGGGAATAATTAGCAAATGGGATGCTAGTAATATGGCAAATCACTTGGTTTTTAGTAACAGCCCCTGTTTATCACAAATCATACTCTCACAGCACAAACTGAGAAGTTACTGAAGCTTCTTCTCTAGCATAACTGTGATGTCTCCAACTGCCTTGAACTGCCATGTGAACAGAGCAGATGGAGTTCCTAAAATGAATGGAGTTTGGGGATTTGTCCGCAACTCAGGACATAGGTTGAAATGTCCTTTGGAGCAGAGAGAAAAGAGATATCAAAGTCCTTTAGGATGCTTCTGCTTCACCGGTTGTTTCTCAGGATGATCCAGGACAGCCTTCCTCAACTGGGTAACCATCTGTCAGGCCCAAGGAGACAACACAGCAAAATCCGATTGAGTTTAACCCTTTATTTGCTTCTACCTAATGGACAGAACCTTGCCAAACTAAAACTATAACTTTCTAATCTACTAGTTACACCCTGAGGGATTATTTTTATTCCTTCAATATTTGTCTCAAGCCATTTTGCTTAAGAAAACAGAAACATTGTTTTCCTTATGTAAATATTGTTAGGGAGTATGCAGAGTTATCTCTGAGTAGTCAAAGGTACACATACACAGAGAAAACGTGGAGGTCTAGTAGACATCCAGTTGATAGCTCAAAGATATAAGTAATAATTCAGTAATACAATCCAGTTACCATTAGGGTATAAAATATTATTTACTTTTGCAAATATCTTAGTCAAGAACAATCCTAGTCATACACAGTTAAATCAATTAAATCAATCAATAACTCTCAATACACATACAATACTATAAGCTTACTTGTTCAGCTTACAAATACACAAACCATCATTTGAATACACAGTTCTTACTACAGCATAGTCACAAAGACAAAACAGAAATAGCAGAGAATAGCTGAAAGAGTGAATCACTCTTTTGGCAATCTGTAATACTAGTTTTTAAAGCAATAACGTTCTAATACATGTAAGCATACATTGTTGGTTTATTTTATATATTGCCAAACCCAACTAGTTATATACAAAGTACTAACAGATAAACCTCTGATGAAATATGCACAGAAAAAGCGGGGGAGGCATAAAAGAAACAAAAGAAAAGCATGAACCACAACCTCAAATATGTACTAAATAGATATACCTGCTGACAAAGATGCAAACAATGTCGTTTGGCGGGACCCAGGGGAAGAGCCTTCTCTGTGGCGGCCCCGACCCTATGGAACCAACTCCCCCCAGATATCAGAGTTGCCTTTCGTAAGCTCTTAAAAACCGACCTCTGTCGTCAGGCATGGGGGAATTGAAATATTCCCTTCTCCTAGGCATATAAAATTTATGTATGGTATGACTGTATGTATGACTGATCTCTTAAATTGGGGGGGGGGGGTTTAAATTTTTAAATATTAGATTTGTTTACGTTGTCTTTTTACTGTTGTTAGCCGCCCCGAGTCTGCGGAGAGGGGTGGCATACAAATCTAATTAATAAATAAATAAATAAATAAATAAACAAACAAACAAACAAACAAGGGAAATCTTACCCATAGTTAGTACAAGATCAACAATATAATCCACTACATGAAAGTCCGAGTGTTATCATGTTTACCTGAAAATATGACCTACTCCAAAAATAAGCCCTTGCCTGATTTTTCATGCTGCTTGCAGTATAAGCCCTACCGCCCCACCCCCAAAAATCCCTGGTTAAGAACATTAATATGCCCCTACAGGCTAAGAAAAACTGCAGTGCTATAGAGCACTGCACACCAGAACTAGACACAAGAACATTTTTTCCCAAACGCCATCACTCTGCTAAATAAATAATTCCCTCAGCACTGTCAAACTATTTACTAAGGCTGCACTATTATTAATCTTCTCATTGTTCCCATCACCCATCTCCTCCCAATAATGACTGTATGACTGTAATTTTGTGGCTTGTATCCTTACAATTTATATTGATTAGTTCCCAATATGTTTGATTGCTTATTTGTATCTGGACTATCATTAAGTCTTGTACCTTATGATTCTTGATGAACATTTTTTTAATGTACATTGAGAGCAAAAGCACCAAGACAAATTCCTTGTGTGTGTCCAATCACACTTGGCCAATATAATTCTGTTCTGTTCTGTTCTGTTCTATTCTATTGTCCAGCTATTCCTAGCTAAGGACTATCCTAAAGAGAATAGTGGCTCCACTGTTTTTCAGACAATATTTGATCCCTAAGGAAATGCCAGAGACAAAACCTAAAACGTTTTCATGCAAAGAATATACTCTATTTCCAGAGCGACAGACTTTTTCCCTTATAGATTAATTAAAACCAGAGCAACCGAAAAGCCAATTTAAATGTTTCCGAGCTTCATTCCCTATAAAGATATGGAACCTCTAAAAAAATACAGCAGTGATGTGTTTTTTTCTGTAGCCTTATTTTACTTTGTTTGTTTGTTTGTTTGTTTAAATAGAATTGAATAAATGAATGAATGAATGAATAAATTTACTTTTTGTTCAGAACTTCTGGCTTCCGAAAACCATTCCTTCCTAAACAAAGTTGTCTTTAATTCACATTTGAGGCTCTTATGTTCAGTGAAATTAAGGTATTTATTCCGAGACCATTACACAACCTTCAGTGAGATTTACATTTTAGCAAGTATATATAGAATATCAGTTTTAATTAACATACTATTTTTAAAACTGAAGATACAGACTCCCCTTGCTGCTAAAAATTAAGTGTGTGTGCGGTCTGAGCAAAGAACAACTGTGGGAATTCCTCCTCATCTGTTTTGTGCAGACCTTGAGCAGATGGGAAGATTTTAATAATTCCATGCCAGAAATGTAAAAGAAGTCTTCTCTACATAGAAAGGCAGAAGTTGAAAGCATCATCTGTTGAATTTGTGTAGTTGTCGGGCTGTTGCTAAAGAAGCCATGGGAGATTTTGGGGGGTGGGATCTAGGGTACCAGAAGTGTCATGCAAAGGGGGACAATCAGTGATGGGCAGCCAAAAATTTTACTGCCACACTGTGGGTGTGGTTTATTTGGTGGGTGTGGCTTAATGGTCATGTGACTGGGTAGGAGTGGCTTGCTGGTCAGATGGGAGTGGCTTGAACGATCATCATCGTTCAAGTGAACTGTTAAGTCCTCAACTTACAACCTTACCAGTGTCGCTCAATAGGATGACAATTTGCTTCAAATTTCCCACACTCTCCTTCCTCAGGCTGGGTAGCTAGGTGAACGGGTGCTGCCAGAAGCATAAATGATGCCAGCGCTGCTTCCACCCACACCTTCTGCTTGCATCTCTGGTGGGAGGTGGCCACGTGAAGCTGGAGGGGAGCCAGGCAGGAGAGAGGGAAGCTTGTCTGAGGCCAGGAAGGAGGAAAGAGGAAAAAAGCAAGGAGCGCAGATGCAGCATAGCAGGGGGAAAATGGAGAGCCGAGCCGAGACCAGTAATCCAGCTTGGAATATAAAATCAAAATCTTTCATTTCCCATCAACTGTAAACACTTAGTTTAATCTAAAGTGACCAGATGTCCCTCCTTCAGTGGGACAGTCCTGCTTTTGAATGATTTTTCCCACATCCCGTGGCAGTTCAAAAATGTCCCAATTTTGGAGCTGGTTCCTCCCTCCCAGTCCTTAAGCCTGGCAAAGTTTGCAAAATGTTTGGAGCAAATCCGCTCACAGCCCTTCCAGGGAGGCGCTGAGCTTCTGCCCTTCAGTTATGGAGGTGGCCTCTCCTGCAGCTGCAGTGCCCCAGCCTGCTTCCCTGGCGGCGGCGGCAGGTAAGCTTTGCAGCTCTCGTGTGGCAGGAAGGGTGGGGCCAGGCAGTTCTGGTGGGCACAGGGCAGTGGACCAGGCAGCGAAGGCAGCGCCACCAAGCAGGGGTTGAAGTAGGAGCAGGAGTGGCACCGGGCCAGTGGGCCAGTGCCAGCCCCATGCCCATGCCCAGCACAGCGCCAGCATGTATGGTGTCTAGTAATACGTCCAGCCACCACCATCGGTGCCTCTGCCCTGGAGCTCCCGCTCGCAGCTGACTGCCCCACTGCCACCCCACGGCTACTGCCCCATACCGCTGCTGCCAGCACACTCCCACTCCTACTTCAACCCCTGTACGTGGTGTACAAGAGAGAAAGAGAGAGAGACAGAGAGAGAGGCAACAAGAGAGAGAGACAGAGAGGGGGGAGAGAGAAAAAGAGAGAGGGAGAAAGAGAAAGAGAGAAAGGGAGGAAGGAAGAGAGAAAGAAAAAAGAGGAAGGAACAGAGAGAGAAAGAGAGAGAGATAGCAAGAGAGAGAGACAGAGAGAGAGAAAGAGAGAAAAAGATTTTTTTTTGCGAATTTTTTTTGCAAAGATTTTTTAGCCTCCCCCCCATTGGTGTCCCCCTTTCCCAATCTTAAAATCTGCTCACTTTAGTTTAATCCCAAATATGATGGGAGTTTTACAAATCAGAATGTGTACATAAAGCAGGGGGATTGGAACAGAAGACCTCCAAGGTCCCTTCTAACTCTATTGTTATTATTATTAGAACTGTGCACGTCCATCCTTACAATAAATTAAATGCAAGAAAAAGAGTACATGGACTGATAAGAGCACAGGTATTGAATTTTGTCTATTACAACTTTTCTCTTCGGTAATTCCAACATATAGTTTAATTTACTGTTCTCTCCTTCCACTCCTGCAAGTCATTGTGGAAAAGAAAAGTTTTAATCAAGAAACCAAAGCTTCTCTTGGGCTAGAACTCATTTGTCAAGGAAAAATCATATAATTCCACAATGCCTGCAATAACATTCCCTCATTATACATCAAAAGCACCTGCACTTTTGAAAGTTTAATCAACACCTAGGTTCATAATGCAGGGATCCTGTAGCCAGGCTCCAGAATAATTTCACTCAAGAAAATGATTTAACTCAATCCTTGGTGAAAAAAAAGCAGGGAAGAAAAGCCTGTTTTTGTTGTTTTATCCCTAAGGTGCCTGGTACCTATTATTATTTGAAGAGCTATTCCTCTATTCATAACTTCACAGTTACCTGACATGTAATAATCAGTGTTCACGTAGCAGGCTTCCTGATTTTAGATTGTGTCCCTATTTCTAAGCTGCATTATTACTTTTGTTTGGTTGCTTATGATTTAAGAATCTCAACTCTTTCACTTGGAAAAAAGCTGCTGCAGAAATCTCTTTATTTGCTAGTGTATAAAGTTACAGATCATAATTGTCTGTCTGTCTGCCTCAGTAATGGGCAGCCAAAATTTTTACTGCCACGTTGTGGGTGTGGCTTATTTGTGGGTGTGGCTTGATGGTCATGTGACTGAATAGGAGTGGCTTGCCGGCCATGTGACCAAGTGGGAGTGGCTTGAACCATCATCATCGTTCAAGTGAACTGGTATTGCTACATGATACCTTTTCATCTCAGCTGTAGGCAGAGTGAGAGCTTCGCGAGGGGAAAAAGACCACAGCTCAGACCTCTGCAGCATGGCGTGGCTTTCCTGGCCTTGGGAGGTGGCCACGTGAGGCTGGAGGGGAGCTGGGCAGGAGAGAGGGAAGCTCGTATGAGGCCAGGAAGGAGGAAAGAAGAAAAAAGCGAGGAGCACCCAGCAGCAGCAGGAGAAGAAAAATGGATAGCTGAGCTAAGACCAGTAATCCAGGAAGTTACTGCCGCCGGTCAGCTGTAGCTATGCATGCAGCTTCATTTCCGCCGGTGGGAGCGCTTTTG
The DNA here is from genome assembly GCF_031021105.1 of Erythrolamprus reginae. Taxonomy (NCBI): domain Eukaryota; kingdom Metazoa; phylum Chordata; class Lepidosauria; order Squamata; family Dipsadidae; genus Erythrolamprus; species Erythrolamprus reginae. The sequence goes on from NC_091950.1 coordinate 245,906,122, forward strand.
TCCCAGACTTTCAGCCAGGGGGCTGCAGTAGAGTCAGGGCAGGCATTCCCGAAGCGTTCGGAGAAAGCACTCTCGCAGCCCCGTCGCTGACACAGAGAGAAAGAGAGAGAAGGAGAGAGAAAGTAAGTGAGAAAGAGAGAGAGAGAGAAAGGGGGGAGAGATAGCAAGAGAGAGAAGAGAAATCAAGCAAGAGAGATAGAAAGAAAGACTGAGAGAGAGAGAGAGAGAGAGAGAGAGAAAGAAAGAAAGAAAGAGAGATAGAGCAAGAAGGGGAGAGAGATAGAGAGGGAAAGAGAAAGTGAGAAAAAGAGAGAGAGAGCAAGAGGGGGAGAGTGAAAGAGAGAGAAAGAGAGAGAAATGACTCTTGATTTAAAGCATATGGTAAAAAGCACCCAAATAATTACAGAGGGGGGAAAACCCAGCCCTTTGTGTGTATGTGTGAACTCTTGAACCATTTCCAATAGCTCACCTGTTATTGGAAATGGTTCAAGATTTCACACACACACACACACACACACACACACACACACACACAAGGGGGGAGGAGACAGGGATGGAAAAAGAGAAGATAGTAATAGTAATAGATTTTGGTTTTGTTTTATTATTAATTTCTTTTAATAAAAAAGAAGGGGATTTTTTTCTTATTTATTTATTTATTTATTTATTTATTTATACATACATACATACATACATACATACATACATACATACATCTATGCCGCCCAGTCCCAAAGGGACTGCCGCTCAGACACTATACTTTTCCGCCCACACTGAAAAAAAATTAGAGGGAACATTGCCCACTACTGTTATTGACCCCCGAGACATTTTAGAAATGTGTTGTGGCTGTCCATTGTGTTGTGGCCCAAACCTGGCTCACATAAGCAACCATGGTTTTGGCTACAACACAACTTATGCTCCTACGTTCATATATTCACCTGTATTATGAAGACCAGACAAAGAAGAGAAGAAGACACTGTATACTACAGCATGATGCTGGAATGCTTTTAGTAAATGCATCTGGCTGACCTTATTATTATTTATCTCTTCCTACTAGGTCAGCATGGCAGTTACACCATTTCTGAGATATAGTCAGTGAATACAAATACCGGTAGTTGGTTTACTGGGCCCCTGGCTCGTCTCCCGTAGTCACTTGGGGTCCGTTCAGTTTTCTGTGAATATTTTATTACAAAGGAATTGTAAATAGTTCATATGTAATGTGTGTGTATAAGAGAGACAGAGATCTCATTGCATTTCATAGTGAATAAAAGTGTAGGTGTGGAGGAGAGATACGTTTTAGCACAACAGTTGCAATATTCAAGTTTTCTTCAACCCAAATGTTTTTGGGTGAAGTAAAAGTTCATAAAACGCCAACCAACCAGATCTCAGTAAGTGCAGCGTCTTTTGAATTTTGCATCAGCTGGAGAAATGGATTGTGTGTCATAAAGGGAAGAGCATTTCTGCACTTGGAATTGACTGGCTGTTCTTCAGCCAAAACTTTCAGAAGGTCTGAGGAACTAGGTCAACAAAAAAAAAAAGAAGTGAAGCAATCCATGAAGAGGGTTTAAAAGGTCAGAAGGGCAGCTATCACTCTATGATCAAAGCCTCACATCGTTTGTATGTGCATCAATGTCACACATGCATACCGAGAGGCAGAGCTTAGATTACACAGTTGCAGTCACCATCTTGACTTTTACACACACACACACCGCACCCTGCCCGTATCATAGGTGCCACTGGTAAAAGCAACAAACAATGCAATTAAAACAGTTGTAGCAGAAGCAGTGATGAAATCCAATTTTTTTTACTACCAGTTCTGTGATTGTGGCTTGGTAGGTGTGGTGTGGCTTGGTGGGTGTGGCTTGGTGGGTGTGGCTTGGTGGGTGTGGCTTGGTCGGTGTGGCTTGGTGGGCATAGCAGGAGAAGGATGCTGCAAAATCTCCACTCCCTCCTCACTCTGGGGCCCAACAGAGGTGGTATTTGCCAGTTCTCTGAACTTCTCAAAATTTCTGGTACCGGTTCTCCAGAACCTGTTAAAACCTGCCGCATTTCACCCTTGAGCAGGGGTGAATAAAATAGCAGTATGAAACAACACTTCCTAATTTGGTCAAGTCTTTTCAGGTCTAGGACAGGTTTACGACAGCCAACTCACTGAGGCCATCTTGCCATGGCCAGTTCACCATGGGACAACTCACCACAGACAATTCCATGCAGAATAACTCATTGCGATAAACACCATCTACAACTGTTTCTTTGACAGGATTTCCATTGACAGAAATGGAAATAATGTCGAAGAAACAAGGGGTGGATAACATTTATCGTATTGAGTTATCCCATGTGGAATTTTCCATGGCAAGTTATCCTGCAGCGAGATGGTCACAGTGAGATGACTGCAGTAGGTTTATTGTGGGAAATTGTCCCATTCAATGAATGGGAGAACCTGTGGTTCTTCAGACATTGCTGAACTACATCTCCCAGCAGGCAGAGCCAAAGTGATGTCTATTGTTGAGGGATGCTGATTTAGCAATATTTTGAGAACAAGAGATTTCCCCACTGTTGTGGTTGGCTCATGGTCCTCTGGTAACAGATTTTGAACCAGATGAGCTAGGTCCATCAGAGCCTCAGAGACCTGTGTGGCTCTCAGAGGGTGGAAGCTGAAGGTGCTGGAGAGCTAGAGGTGGAGGCCCCTGCAGTGCCTGTGGAACCCCCAGTTAGGGCCTCTTCTGGGTCAGATGAGGAGGGGATGATTAATGACCCCATCTTCAATGTGCAGGTACGCAGGATTATGGGACAACAGGAGCAGCTGCACAGATGCAGAAGAAGATCCTAATCACAGCTGGAGTAATTAGGGAATTCTGCAGCAGGCTTAAAAGAGGAGGTTTTTGTGGGAGTGTACTTTGCAGGAGTTATCGTTCATGGTTTAACAGAGAACAAAAAACACACCTGGAGTTTCGTCTCTAAACCAACATCTTGCGTCCACGGAAAAACCCAGCTTTTAGACAATTGTGTTTTGAAGACTATAACTCTTGAAACAAAGAGTGAGTACCTTTGCTGCAGCCCAGTTTGGAGGCATTCTTTACAAACTTTGGCGTGTGTGTGTGAGAGAGAGAGAGACATTCATTATCAGCTTGGCAGATAACCCCTACCTTTTGGTCCTAAACAGACATTCTTCCATCATCATTGCAGTTCTCAGCCAATTTATAAAGCAATATATTTTGTGTTTCGGAAGCCTCCAGTCTGTGTGCGTGATTTTGTCTTTCCTTGCTGCTCAGCTGGCCCGTCAGGCAGAACACCCACTTCCATTTTGAGGAGTTAAAGCAGTGGTTCTCAATATTTCTAATGCCGCGACCCCTTAATACAGTTCCTCATGTTGTGGTGACCCCCAACCATAAATCTAGCACCATCTCCCAACAGAACTTTAAGCTGATTGGCAGGAAGGTCAGAGGGACACCCCCACTGTAAACACCGGATTGGTTGGATTGTAAAAATATGTTTCAAGTCACCAGAATAGAAGTTTTAGTTCTTAACACCATGGGAAATTTGTCTTTTCCTATGGTCTTAGGTGACCCCCGTGATACAGTCATTTGACCCCAAAAGGCGTGCCAACCCCCAGGTTGAGAACCACCAAATTAAAACATATGCAGCTGATGAGGGAGAGGATCTGAACCTGGAATTAAACTCTTCAGATGTCAGAAATCAATTCAATGTCTCAGCTGAATGCTTACTACGTAGTTTTCAAAACACCTTTAAAGGCTAGGGCTGCTGGTGCCAGATGCATATTGCTTACGTACGCAGGGCTGCCACCAAAATCACCTCTGCCCCAAAAGTCTCCAATAAGAATGTCAATCTTCTAAAGTTTCCAATAAGAATGTCAATCTTCTAAAGCCTTGATCTCCTCTTGGAGATCAGGAGTTGAAGTGCAACTTCCAACTTCTCCTTTAGAGTTGTTGCTGATGTTTTTCTCTCATTTCCTTCTGTTGGTGAAGAAACATAAGAAGAGAGATCAAAATCTGTTCCTATTCCAGATAGTTCGGTCTCTCTCCTTCTCTTTCTCGCCATTGTCCTGTACCTGCCATGTCCAGATATATATAAGCAGAGTAATGCAGGAGGACTAAATATCAGACTCTATTGTGGCAATTTAATGAACCAGATGAATGAAGACACGCTTGTATAAAACAGTAGTTTACTCTTCAGTGAAAAATATCTTCATTTTCTCTATACACAAGAACTTTACAATAGCTATATTCAGCTTACTTACAAGTAGATATTCAACCAATCCAGGTTTCTAGTAGATACTAAATCTATCCAGGTTTCTTCATATCACTATTTCAGTTCTACTCAATATCTAACTCACGTTCAAACTGCTCCATCAACAGCAAACAACCAACAACCAACCCAACAAGATCAACCAAACTAAGAAGGAATGTTGAGGCTGATTTGAATATTATAATGCTCTGGCCCAATCACATTGCAGTTCACACCCAATGACTCAGCATTAGCATGCTTTACATCCTACATTGCCTTATGTGGTAATACATTTCTACTTTTTACCTTGTATGGTACTACAATGAAATATCACCCAGAATTACAATTCCTAACATGCCAGCACTAGGGGTCTGCTTCAGAGGCCATTCTTCCTCTTTTCCGTATACACTGAGCCGCCTGTTGAAACAGAGTCCCATTAAGGCTAATAAAAATTGACCCAGTATTTTTCAATGTAGTGGGTTGTGTTGATCACTCACTCTGCCAAACTGTCCGGTCTGTTTTTCTCATTAAATCTCTTTGTGTGTTGGGAAGCCTAGAAGTGCGTAGAGAAGGTCAAACTTGCAAGTTAGTCATTGTTACCTTTTGAGGCCATCGTGACAGTGTTTTGGGGATGATGATAAATGAAAGAATCATCGCAATCTGTACTAGAAACACAAACTTGCTGTTTTGAATGGATCAGGGCTGTTGTGAAGACATTCAGAAGAACCCATTATGCACACAAAAAGAGAAAATAAAAGGGGGGGAGAGAGCAGATATAAAACATTAGATGCAACCACATAATTCCTGCAGCTCTTTTCAAGATAACTTCTGAAGCAGAGCTGATACAAAAAAGATTGAATCATTTAGCTGCAGCCTTTTCAAAGACTTTGCTATTTATGGCAAAAGATAGACTCTTTATTCACTTAAGCAGGCCCCAGGTAGTCTAGATGGCAGTTGATTTGGGAAAACATTAAAGTAGTTCCCTGCAAAGCCTGATCTTATACTTCAGTTGGATCAAAATAACTACCACTGTGTCTTTGTTGGCAATCATGTAAGAAAGTTAAGTATCCTAGGGTTAGAAAATGGTGCCATGGGAAGGAAGAAAAGAAAAAACCCACCAAAACGGCAATATGAAACCAGGAACAAACAATATGAAACAATATAAAACAAACAATAAATTCAACTAACCCAGAGGTCTTCAAACTTGGAAACTCTAAGACTTGTGGACTTCAATTCTCCAGCCAGAATTCTGGGAGTTGAAGTCCACAAGTCTTAAAGTTGCCAAGTTTGGGGACCCCTGAAATAACGCTAAAGCAGTTGAATGGATCATTTACAAAATGATCGGTGCTGAGACACTCAAATCACAACCAAGAGTAAGCAAATTTAGTGCATTGCACCAACACAGATGCTTGGTCTTTTATGTGACTAGTTAAATGTTGTGTGAATAAGCCCTGTGAAGTCCACTGAGTTGCCAGCCAGTTCCTCTTCACCTAAACTTGCAATGATAAATTAATGATGTTTGAAAATACCCGAGTTTTTCTCCACTCGCTTATTGAATAAATGTGCATGAATCCACATCCAAGTAAAAAATAACAAGCTGGATCTCAGCCTAATACCATATAATCATGAAATATGATTGAAAGTTTTTTTTAACTAATGATTTATAACGTCTTACAACATCCCCCCCCCCTTCAGCTACTGCTGTGATGATAGATCACTGATGAAGACAAGATTTACATTACCACTGCTCTGGTTGGTTCATAAATCAATGTTAATCACTAACGAGCCAGGATTTAACTCCATACTTCAAAGGCAAAAAACATTATTTCAGGTGAGGCCCAGGTAAACTGGACTGCTTGAGAAAAGGCATTCTTGCTATTTGCATATGAAGGGAGATTTTTCTCCAAACTGTGAGGAAGACATGAAATGCATCTTAGATTAAAGAAGCGTAACTATATTCTCTCAGATACATAAGGGGAAACTAACTATTATATCTCTCTATGGCAGTGGTTCCCAACCCCATGGGATATAGCCCACTACCAAGCCTTGAGACATTTGGAACTGGGCTGCAGAAGTGGTGGGCGAGCTGTGTGCAATCATGGGCTTCCCTAGGTATGCCCATGTTTCACCAACACTCCGCAGTCTACATTGGTTGCCGATCAGTTTCCGGTCACAATTCAAAGTGTTGGTTATGACCTATAAAGCCCTTCATGGCATCGGACCAGAATATCTCCGGGACCACCTTCTGCCGCATGAATCCCAGTGACCAGTCAGGTCCCACAGAGTTGGCCTTCTCCGGGTCCCGTCGACTAAACAATGTCGTCTGGCGGGACCCAGGGGAAGAGCCTTCTCTATGGCGGCCCCGGCCCTTTGGAACCAGCTCCCCCCAGAGATTAGGATTGCCTCCACCCTCCTTGCCTTTCATAAACTTCTTAAAACCCGCCTCTGCTGTCAGACATGGGGGAACTGAGACATCTTCCCCAGGCCTATATAGTTTATGTATGGTATGTTGCGTGCATGTTTTTCAAATTATGGGTTTTTAACTTTGTAATATTAAAGTCTTCAGAGAGGGGTGGCATACAAGTCCAATAAATTATTATTATTATTATTATTATTATTATTATTATTATTATTATTATTATTATATTGTTTTCTATTGTTGCTGTGAGCCGCCCCGAGTGTGCAGAGAGGGGCGGCATACAAATTTAATAAATAACAACAACAACAACAACAGCAACAGCAACAGCAACAGCAACAGCAACAGCAACAACAACAACAACAACAACAACAACAACAATAACAATAACAATAACAATAACAATAACAATAACAATAACAATAACAATAACAATAACAATAACAATAACAATAACAATAACAATAACAATAACAATAACAATAACAATAACAATAACAATAACAACAATAAAAAGTATCCCCACTTATGTGAACAGTGGGCAAGCACATGCTCACATGCACGCCATTGGCTTGCCTGCACATAGAATCATCCCTTCTTCCCCCTCCAGCCGGTCCACAAAGGCAGAAAGTCTGCTCTATGGGACCCTTCCAGAGATAATTTGGATACCTCCTTCCAATGTCAGGTAGTGATGGGTGGCTTTTCCTTGGCTTCCAGTATAAATCTGTTCACAGCTTGCTTGGGAGCATTGCACTACCTGTATATTAAACCAAGGCCTAGGTGTTCCTTGCCAATCATAGAATACCATAAGCCTTCAAATCCTAGATGTAATGCTGCCTTGGAGCCCAAAGACAGCAACAGCAATAGCACTTGGACTTATATACCACTTCATAGTGCTTTACAGCCCTCTCTAAGCCGTTTACAGAATCAGCATATTGGTCCCAACAAAATGGGTCCTCATTTTACCCACCTGGGAAGGATGGACGGCTGAGTCAACCCCAAGCCAGTGAGATTTGAATGCCAAACTACAGCTAGCAGTCAGCTGAAGTAGCCTGTAGTACTGCACTCTACTAGCATTCCATCTCCTCCTTCAACAAATGGCTGAGAAAGTGAAGAATAGCTATAGCAATAGCATAGCTATTCCTATCTAAACCGGGACTCACTGCTCAATATCCAGTCACAATTCAAAGTGTTGGTTATGACCTATTAAGCCCTTCATGGCATCAGACCAGAATATCTCTGGGACTGCCTTCTGCCGCACGAATCCCAGCGACCGATTAGGTCCCACAGAGTTGGCCTTCTCCAGGTCCCGTCGACTAAACAATGTCGTCTGGCGGGTCCCAGAGGAAGAGCCTTCTCTGTGGCGGCCCCGACTCTCTGGAACCAGCTCCCCCAGGAGATTAGAACTGCCCCCACCCTACTTGCCTTTCGCAAATTCCTTAAAACTCACCTCTGCCATCAGGCATGGGGGAATTGAGGCATTCCCCCTCCCTCCCCCAGGCCTATATAATTTATGTATGGTGTGTCTGTGTGTATGTCTGGTTTAATAATGGGTTTTTTTTAATGTTTTTTAAATTTATTAGGTTTGTTATGAATTGTCGTATTGTATGCTGTGAGCTGCCCCGAGTCTGCAGAGAGGGGCGGCATACAAATCTAATAAATAATAATAATAATTTAGACTTGTAAACCACTTCATAGTGCTTTTACAGCCCTCTCTAAGCAGTTTACAGAATCAGCCTATTGGCCCCAACAATCCGGGTCCTCATTTTACCCACCTCGGAAGGATGGAAGGCTCAGTCAACCATGAGTCAGTGGTGAGATTTGAACTGCTGAACTACAGCTAGCAGTTAGCTGAAATAGCCTGCACTCTAACCATGGCACCACCCCGGTTCTAAGGGGTGTCTTTTTCATCTCACTAATGTTTGTCAATATGCACTTCTTTCCTTTTGGGCCGATGCCATAAACTTCTGGAAAACTTGGCGACGAATGTGAGACTGACAAGCAAGCTTAATCAATCTGCTCCCAGAATATTAAAGATTCCAATTGTCAATTAGGACAATTATCAGAGTAGGACAAATCCTATTCAAGCCACTACTGGCTCCGTTATGCTGCTTTCTTGAAGGTTTGAATGGAAGGGTAGCAGCTTGCCAGGGGTAGAGATTTGTGCGATTGTGGTCACTCTTGGTTTTGGGAAAGGGAACTGCTTCCTTGAGAACATAACCCGAAAGTCATTACCCAACTGCTGCTGATGAGACACACTTGCCGTGTAAAAAAGATGCTTGTTACCAGTAATTGTTGCAAATATAGAAACATAGAAACAGAAGATGGATGGCAGAAAAAGACCTCATGGTCTATCTAGTCTGCCCTTATATTATTTCCTGTATTTTGTCTTAGGATGGATATATGTTTATCCCAGGCATGTCGAAATTCAGTTACTGTGGATTTACCAACCACGTCTGCTGGAAGTTTGTTCCAAGCCTCTACTACTCTTTCAGTAAAATAATATTTTCTCATGTTGCTTCTGATCTTTCCCCCAACTAACCTCATATTGTGTCCCCTTGTTCTTGTGTTCATTTTCCTATTAAAAACACTTCCCTCCGGAACCTTATTTAACCCTTTAACATATTTAAATGTTTCGATCATGTCCCCCCTTTTCCTTCTGTCCTCCAGACTATACAGATTGAGTTCATTAAGTCTTTCCTGATATGTTTTATGCTTAAGACCTTCCACCATTCTTGTAGCCCGTCTTTGGACCCGTTCAATTTTGTCAATATCTTTGTGTAGGTGAGGTCTCCAGAACTGAACACAGTATTCTAAATCTGGTCTCACCAGCACTCTATATAAGGGGATCACAATCTCCCTCTTCCTGCTTGTTATACCTCTAGCTATGCAGCCAAGCATTCTACTTGCTTTCCCTACTTTCTGTTTAATACTGATGCTTGGATTCAGAGCTATCTTCTGAGCAGACACGAGGGGGCCTGCATTGTGAGAAGGGCTGATTGCAAAAAGCAAGATAGACCCTTAGGCTGCTCAGCCATTGCAACAGAGAACAGTGTCCCTCCCCCCACCCCACTGGATTCTATATTATGCAACCTTAATGAACTTCTCATAAAAATGCTTCTCTGCTGACCTATACACCAAGCAGCAATATCATTTCCAAAGATTCATATCCCTTTCCAAATGCAGGGTATGGAATGTTGTCTTTTTGTTCCCTTAAAATAGCTTCAGATCCTATTAGGAGTGACTCAGAGGCGGGTTTCAGAGACCGTTTGACATCAGCTGTGACTGAGTCCTGTCATTGGGACTGACCAGTCAGTTTTTGTTGTTGTTTTGCCAGAAAGAAAATCATGATGGTTCATCCTTGTGTGTGTGTGTGCGTTTGTGTGTGCAAAATCCCTGCTAGCTTTTCCTGCAGAGTAGGAAAAGAAAACAATAATTAGCTTGGGGTTTTGTTTTGTTTTCCAGCTAAGCTAACCAAGGGAGAGTAAGGCTGACATCTTGTTGCAGCTGTGTGCTTCAATCCCAGGGTTGGCAATTAATTGGGAGGCAGTTTTTAATTTTTGATTAAAGCATTGGTTGATCATTCTACTCATTGAGGCATATGGTTTATAAAAAGTAGAGCTGGCTGATTCAACAGATGGATTATTCTTCTTCTCTTCCTTTCTAGCATCAATCTCTTCCCACTTATTACTATAACCATGTTGCTTGTATCTTTCAATTTATATTGTTTTTATTAGTTTCCTAGTACAATTTGATAGCTTATTAGTAACTTTGACTATCACTAAATGTTGTATATTTTTATTCTTGATGAATGTATTTTATTCTCCTTACATTGAGAGCACATACACCAAAGACAAATTCCTTGTGTGTCTATTCTATTCTATTCTATTCTATTCTACTCTACTCTACTCTATTCTACTCTATTCTATTCTATTCTACTCTATTCTACTCTATTCTATTCTATTCACACAGAAATGTGTTCTGTTCTTATTAAGAAGGTTCCAGTCCAGGAGAATAGATTGTACATCATCTCTTCATCTTTTTTTTTTTGTGGAATTAGATTGCATTATGCTTCATCTTTTCTCCAGTCATTGATCCAGGGAGAAGATGTGAACTAACATAAACAATGGGGTTTGGTTCTGAGATTTCTAACTTGGTTAAGCGTTTGATTATATCGTTGTGGTCTGAATGGGTTCCCATAGGCTGATAGAGATAACAATAAAAACAGAGGGGAAAGAATGAAGATTGGTTTAATGCATGGTGTGACCCCAGCTATTGTCTTAGCATCTGTAAATCGGGTCATCCAATCAATGTGGTTATTACAGGCCAGGCAAGTTATGTGAAAAGAATTGTGTTTTTCAGCAGGGGTTTATATATAGCCAGGGGTGACGAGGAAAATAATCACATAACTGTAGATGCTTGTTTTATTATTTTTGCTCTAAAAATATTGTTTATTCTCCTGTGAATGCCTTTAGCATCAGGACTGCAAAAGCAAACTCAACTACATTTGCTGTAATGATAATGGCACTATAATTTAAGCAGTTTTGAAGCAGCATATCATGATGAGTTTTTCTTTCCTCCTTCTTCTTGAATTAATAGAAGTTGTGTTCATATTCCATTCAAACATCGAGGATTGTGAAGCAGTTATAAAGTATGAACTGGGAAATGGGAAGAACACGAATCCCAGCGACCAGTTAGGTCCCACAGAGTGGGTCTTCGCCGGGTCCCGTCAACTAAACAATGCCGCTTGGCGGGACCCAGGGGAAGAGCCTTCTCTGTGGCGGCCCCGGCCCTCTGGAACCAACTCCCCCCAGAGATTAGAATTGCCCCCACCCTCCTTGCCTTTCATAAGCTACTTAAAATCCACCTCTGCCGCCAGGCATGGGGGAATTAAGATTTCTTCTCCCCTTAGGCCTTTACGGGAACCTGTGCACCATGGGAGGGGGCGTAGCTTGGAGATCCCTTGATTTGTTTATTTATTTATTTATTTATTTTATTTAAAGGAAATCGTGACCCGCCAGTGATTCCAGCGGGTGACACTTCAGAACTATTGACAGTGCTGCTATCTGACGCCTGAACGTGTTAATGGACAGGCCTAAGCCTACACCCCATTTAGGAATCTAGGAATGACTATTATGGAAAGGTTTAAGGAGAGAAAGCCATGTTTGTGTACCACTAACAGAGGCTACTCCAGGTCGCGGAGTCTATGCGCTCAGTGGACGGCCTTCTGGCTGACAGTCTGATGTTAGAGAAGTCCTCTGGAGCCCTGTGTAGCTTTAGTGTGAGCCGCTCAAGCACCAAGCGGTCAGTAGATTTACAATTTTAATTGTATGCATGGTATGTTTGTATGTATGTTCGGTTTTGTATATTAAGGGGTTTTTAATTCGCTTTTAGTATTGGATTATTATTGTATACTGTTTATGATTGCTGTTAGCTGCCCCGAGTTTTCGGAGAGGGGCAGCATATAAATCCAATAAATAAATAAATGAAGGAAGGAAGGAAGAAAGAAAGAAAGAAAGAAAGAAAGAAAGAAAGAAAGAAAGAAAGAAAGAAAGAAATCAGGAAGGAAAAAAAGGCTAATTCAATCTCTCAGGGCTGGACAATTAAATCCAACTTTTCAAAATGGTCTAACTGCAGTTTTGGGGATTCTTTTAAAATCCTCTGTGCTTGGAGGATTGCAACTAGGGATGCTTAACGCACAACTCCACCTGTTAAAACAGCTTTAGTCATTTCCCATCCTTCATGCCTTTGTAACTCAAAGAATATGCTTGGTTATAGCGAGACACTTTTAATAAATCCAGCTTTAGAAATTATTCCAGCATCGGTGATGATCTCCCTCCTAGCAGCAATTTCATATTACTCCTACTGTTCTGTTGCTTCCACTCAATTTGGGTTTTACTCCTGGCATAATTCAAGATGCTGTTTTTAACCTTAAGATTCAAAATAGCTCGGGATTTACATAATGACGAACTAGACCAGAAAACCTGATAATGGTTAGAAGCTGCATGTAAAAAAAAACAACTTTGGGAAAAACTGAAATCTTTATTTTTTATTTTTGTTACTTTAAAAAAAAAAAAAAAAGGAATTGCAACCCTTAACAATCTCTACAGAAATTGTCAATATATCTTGAACGATCTTTGGACTCTTCCCTGATATCCCATCATCAGACATCTATTTCTTATATAGACAGTGAAGATATAATAGGATATAGGACTTTCGATTTCTCTGGAAAGGCTTTAATCAGTTCCTTGGATCCAGTGAATCACCAGTATATGTTTTGCGGCAATATCTTCTTGCTGAGAAGGAGAAGTTGAAGGTAACATTGTCTCTCCATTTCCTTCCTCCAGATGCCCTCATTGTCCCTCCCTTTGTATCTCTTGGGTAGGAGAAGCATTAGAACTGCGGTGGTGCAGTGGTTAGATTGCAGTACTGTGGGCTAATTCACTGCTCACTCCAGGAGTTCAATCCTGACTGGTTTCAGGTTGACTCAGCCTTCCATCCTTCTGAGGTCAATAAAATGAGGGCCCAGATTGTTGGGGTCAATACGCTGATTCTGTAAACTGCTTAGAGAGGGCGGTAAAGCACTATAAAGAGGTATATGCTGTTGCTGTTAGATAATTAGCAAACTATGAAGTTCAACCATCCTTCTGTAAACTTTTTGAACTGGCCAAATAGCAACTTTCTACTTTTCTAGTTTGAAATATTCCTGCAGGATCCAATCTGGGTTGGTCACCAGGACCAGAGTTGTAACTATTTTGTCCATAGTATTTATGTGGTGCTTGTCAACAGTCCGAAGCGCACATTCTGGTAGAGAGAAGTTCCCTGAGGAGGATCTCCAGCATGAGTCCGAAAGCTCGGAAGATTAAACCGCTGCTCCAGGTGACTGACTCAGATCGGATCTTGCAACATTATACCAGGATACATATATTTGCCTTCATCCATAAGAAATATTCCTGTTACTCATCCATTTCAAGTCTTCTTACAAATCCTCCCATCAATGATTAAGCTACAGTTTTTAATAGTACTCCTTGTTCATTTTGATTACCTCAATCAAACAACTCTGTCCTGCAAATATATATATATACACACACATTTGCTGCATTTCCAGGAAACAAGAAGCAGGTGAAAGGCATCAGATCCAATATTAGATGCTGGAGATCTGATTTGCAAATGCAATCTTCTCTGACAACGAAATATAATCAGTTAAGATTATTTCCTCCACTGTTCTTCTCTTCATTAGCTCTGCTATTTGGATAATGGTGATAAAACCATTCATTAGAAACAGCAGAAAATTAAGCAACCTATTTTGTGTCCAATTTACATACTTCTTGTTTGCACGATTATAACTTGCAGGATATTTTTTTTTCAATAAAGTCAGTTACACGTATAGAGATTATTACATGATCCACAGGAAAAAAGAGCAGGGAGTCAATATGCAGGAAGCTGATGCACAAGTTGAAGCTGTACAACATTTCTACTAATCATGCTTGCCATCTTCTCTTTTAGCAAGAGTCCTGAGTCCAGGAGAACTCTTACAAACATAGAAGATTGATGGCAGAAAAAGACCTCATGGTCCATCTAGTCTGCCCTTAAACTATTTCCTGCATTTTGTCTTAGGAGGGATAGATGTTTATCCCAGGCATGTTTAAATTCAGTTACTGTGGATTTACAAACCACGTCTGCTGGAAGTTTGTTCCAAGCATCTACTACTCTTTCAGTAAAATAATATTTTCTCATGTTGCTTCTAATCTTTCTCCCAGCTAATTTCAGATTGTGCCCCTTTGTTCTTGTGTTCACTTTCCTATTAAAAACACTTCCCCCCTGAACCTTATTTAACATATTTAAATGTTAAATTTGGAACTGGATCTGAATGGGATAGTGCAATCCAAGGATGGGTTCTAACTGACCTCGCTGCCAGTTTGCTTCCTCTTGTGCCACATGGCGCAAACATGTTGCACGCTGTATGTGGGCATGAACATGCGTAGTGCTGAAAACTTGGCTTCTGTGCATGCACAGAAGTGAAAAACAAGATGGCGGCCCCTACTGCAGTGCCGAGAGAGTGTAGCCAGCTGGCCATTACTTCCAGTTCAGCAAGCAGGGAAAATTCCCACTACCGGTTCTAAAGAACCAGTCCGAATTGGAAGGAACCCACCTCTGCTGCAATCCCATCCAGAATGAAGAATGACAAAACATGAAATTCTGGGGCTCCGTGTACCCGAAGCCACTCAGTCTTGCCAGGATTCAATCAAAGCCTCTTTGGGTCCATGCTTTCCCAGGGACTTCAGTCAATTATTTTCATCACACACAAAATTTCAGAACAAATGGATCAAATGCCCATTGAAATGCTTGATTTAACATTATCTCCCCCCAGAGATTAGAATTGCCCCCACCCTCCTTGCCTTTCGTAAGCTACTTAAAACCCACCTCTGCCGCCAAGCATGGAGGAATTAAGACTTTTTTCTCCCCCTAGGCCGTTACAACTGTATACATGGTATGTTTGTATGTATGTTTGGTTTTTATATATTAAGGGGTTTTAATTTGCTTTCAGTATTGGATTTTATTGTATATTTTCATGATTGTTGTTAGCCGCCCCGAGTTTTCGGAGAGGGGCGGCATATAAATCCAATAAAACTATACTAAACTAAACTAATTTATTTATTTATTAGATTTGTATGCTGCCCCTCTCCAAAGACTCGAGGCGGCTCACAACAGCAATAAAAAACAGTATAACCATGGAACAAATCTAATAATAAAATATATAAAAACCCCAACAATTAAAAACCACACAGCACATACACACCAAACGTGAAATATAATAAGCCTGGGGGAGATGTCTTAGTTCCCCCGTGCCTGGCAATATAGGTGGCTCTTAAGTAACTTGCGAAAGACAAGAAGGGTGGGGGCCATTATAATCTCTGGGGGGAGTTGATTCCAGAGGGCCGGGGCCGCCACAGAGAAGGCTCTTCCCCTGGGGCCCGCCAAACGACATTGCTTGGTCGATGGGACCAGGAGAAGGCCAACTCTGTGGGACCTTATCGGCCGCTGGGATTCATGCGGTAGAAGGTGGTTTCGGAGGTATTCTGGTCCAATGCCATGTAGGGTTTTAAAGGTCACTACCAACACTTTGAATTGTGACCGGAAACTGATCGGCAGCCAGTGCAGGCCACGGAGTGTTGTGGAAACGTGGGCGAATCTAGGAAGCCACACGATAGCTCTCGCTGCCGCATTCTGCATGATCTGAAGTTTCCAAACACTTTTCAAAGGTAGCCCCATGTAGAGAGTGTTGCAGTAATCGAACCTCGAGGTTATAAGGGCATGAGCGACTGTGACCAATGACCCCCTGTCCAAGTAGGGTCGCAACTGGTGCACCAGGCGAACCTGGGCAAACGCTCTCCTCGCCACAGCCGAGAGATGGTGTTCCAATAGAAGTAGAATAGAATTCTTTATTGGCCAAGTATGATTGGACATACAAGGAATTTGTCTTGGTGCATATGCTCTCAGTGTACGTAAAAGAAAATATACATTTAATTGTCATAGGGGTCAAACAAGTCATAAGTGGGAGGAAATGGGTGATAAAAATGATGAGAAAAAACTAGTAGTAATAGTGCAGAGTTAGTAAATAGTTTGACACTGTTGAGGGAAATATTTGTTTAGCAGATTGATGTCTTTGTGTCAGTTGTTTGTACAGAACAAGAAAACTTATGAAAGTGGTACAAAATTTAAAATGATTGTCATTTAAGCAGGTATCTAGCTATGCAGACTAGGAATGGTAAGCCCAACTGTTCATCTCTACTTGTATATTCGAAGTTGAAAATTCAACAGTGCAGCCGTAATTTTATATATTATCGCGATTATCTCTTATTTTCTGTCACTATCCCCAATAGAGGAAAAATTTTAAAAAAAGAATTGCCACCCAGCTTACTTTTATAAAAAGAACTTATTCTAATTTTAAAATCCCTTGATGCGTGTACATATCTATATCTGTCCATTGTGTGGTGCTTATTATCCATTGTGCAGCATATATAGTTGGAAATGCTGCTTTTAGAACGAAATTTTATTAATGGAGCAATTAGTCAAACCCATCATTTAAACCAATAGCTAACACAATGAAAGTGCTGCAGTTCCCCATAAAATCTAGTGATCCCTGGTTGATCTTGATTTTTAGGCATCCCTACTCCTAGCAACACTAACCCGCTTCATGACCCCACTTTCTTTCTTTGTTTCTTTCTTTTTTCAGACAAGTTGTTGATGTAGCCTGTTGTCCTCCTCATGGGCAAAGAAAAAGGAATAAGCTTGGTTCACTGCAACTACTACTGTCATAGCTACCAGGAAATAATGGGCTTCTTGTAACCTCATGCAAATTAAATAACTTTCAGTGTCCCCTTTTTAACTTCCAATTCAAACTCACAGCTTGGCTAAAGAGAAGATTAATTTGCTGCTTTCAAGATGTGCTTATATCATTAATAACTGCGCTGCAAATACAAGATGATGGGAAGGTGGCGGTGGTGAAATTAATAAATGTGAAGATAAGATCTGTAACCCAGCAAAGAAAGAAAAACACAGGGGGAGGGGGGGTAACACTGGCTGTTAGGTGTGCTTCCATTTAAAATCCAGGAAAGAAAAACCCCAACTCCATAATGATAGAGAAGAGTACTTTTACTAGTTAAGAACCGATACTGACAAAATGAAAGCAAGATCTGAGTCAAAAGGCAGGTAAATTGCACGTAGAAACAATCCCAAAATCCTTCCCCCATAATCTCCTGGGCAAATCATCCAATCCCAATGCCACTAGGTTTAATTTAATTTAATTAATTTGAATTATAACCCTCCCAACTCCTTCTAGACTCTGGATGGCGTATAATGGATTAAAACAATATAATAACAATTTAAAATCCCAGAAATAAATCATTTATATCCTTAGCCGGAGCTAGATGGTATGGCTCATCAGCCACAAACCTACTGGCAGAGCCAAGTTTTCATGGCCTTTCAGAAGGCTAGGGGGGTGGAGGCAGTACATATTATTATTATTATTATTATTATTATTATTATTATTATTATTAAGTCAATACAATACAGCAAACGAGATCACTATGCTGGATTTTGTATTTCATCACCAGTCGGGCACTTCCCAAACACCTAGGACTGCATGATGTAGCGGCGAATTATGTTTGCCAATCCCAGTAAAGCGGCCTTTTGCAATTGACAGATGGAGATTTTGTCAATTCCGGTGGTTTTCAAATGTCCGCTGAGATCCTTTGGCACTGCGCCCAGTGTGCCAAGTACCA
The DNA here is from genome assembly GCF_031021105.1 of Erythrolamprus reginae. NCBI lineage: Eukaryota > Metazoa > Chordata > Lepidosauria > Squamata > Dipsadidae > Erythrolamprus > Erythrolamprus reginae. The sequence goes on from NC_091950.1 coordinate 245,924,065, forward strand.
CTGGGACCACTTTCACTGGCTTATGCCAGAATTGTTGCAGCTCGATTTTTAGATCTTCATATTTCACTAATTTCTGTTGCTGCTTCTCCTCAATTCTGCTATCCCCTGGGATTGCGATATCGATGATCCATGCTTTCTTTTTCTCCACGATCACAATGTCTGGTGTGTTATGCTTCAGAATTCGGTCAGTCTGAAGTTGGAAGTCCCACAGTAGTTTTGCTTGCTCATTTTCGACCACTTTTTCAGGCTTATGATCCCACCAGTTCTTTGCCACTGGTAAATGGTAGTTCTGGCACACGTTCCAGTGGATCATCTTTGCCACAGCATCATGTCTATGCTTGTAGTCAGACTGTGCAATCTTTTTGCAGCAGCTGAGTATGTGATCGATTGTTTCATCTATTTCTTTACAGAGTCTGCACTTTGGATCGTCTGTTGATTTTTCAATTCTGGCTTTGAAAGCATTTGTTCTAATGGCCTGTTCTTGTGTCTCCATTATTATTATTGTTGTTGTTGTTGTTGTTGTTGTTGTTATTATTATTATTATTATTATTATTATTATTATTATTATTATTATTTATTAGATTTGTATGCCACCCCTCTCTGAAGACTCGGAGCGGCAGCTGGTTACAGAGAGCCAGGACCACCACAGAGAAGGCCCTCCCACATAGCCCCGCCAACCAACTTTGTCTAGCCGACGGGACTCTGAGAAGGCCAACCCTGTGGGCCCTAATCGACCGCTGTATTGTGAGCATGTGTCATATGGGCCCACATCCAGGTGGAGCTTCTATATCTGGTCTGCCAAAGCTGTTGACCTTGAGCAGGCTGTGAACATGTCCATCCGCCCTGGCCGTAAGTGATGAGAACTTTCCTCCCTAAATTTTCCTCCCTAAAAATCAGACACATGAAGAGCCATCTCCAGTGCAGCATTCCCTCCCCCAAATACCTAACTTTCCCTCCTCCTCCCATTTCTATGGCAGTCGAAGCAAGCAGGCAGCATGGAGGCTGACATTCGGCCCTCCTGCAATAGGGACATAAGCCCTAGGGAAACACAGAACGTAACAATAGAAAACCCAAAATATGTAAATACAGTAGGGGACCACATTCAAGGTTTATCAGGGTATTTGGAATGGAACCACTGAATTAATCTAGAGGCTCTGATATCCTACTTGTTCACCCATTCAGACTATGAGGAAGGGACGTGCTTCCAGTCTACCAAATGTTGTACTTTGCTCCTAGAGTCAAGGATTGCATGTAATTTTGAAATGCTGTTCACCCTCAGTAAGTAAAGGCATAGTGGAAAGGTCTGTGCTGGTTTCTTTCAGGCTTCTATAAGATTTGCCAACAAGCTAATGTAATTTTGGGAGTCTAACCCATCTGGAGGACGCCAGGTTCAGATACTGTTCTAATATTTGCAGATAATAATAATAATAATAATAATAATAATAATAATAATAATAATAATAAATGTATTGTCAAAACAACGAATTGTCATTGACAATGAAAGTGGTGTGATACCCAGAGACAAGTCCCACCATACATAAAATCAGAATAGGTAAATTTAAAAATAGAATAAAATGTCCCACCCACTACAAATTCCCCACCCTGAACCACTCAACCATCTGCATGACAAACCGAGTAATATTGTCCAACAGTTCACTGATGGTGACCCTTTAGTTCGTTGTTAAGTGCGAGTATAGCTCTGGGATAAAAACTATTCAGGAAACGTGTGGTCCGAGTTCTAGTTGTTCTGTATCTTCTGCCAGAAGGCAACAGTTCAAAAAGATTGTAAGCAGGATGAGAAGAGTCTTTGAGAATGGTATGCACCTTTCTAGAACAGCGAGATGTGAAGATGTCATCCAGGGTGGGTAGCTGGAGCCCAATGATGTTCTGGGCAGTTTTAATAATTCTCTGTAGAGCTTTTTTGTTCACTACAGAGCTGCTCCCATACCAAGCTAGAATGCCATATGTCAGGACACTCTCAATGGTGCTGCGATAGTAGGACAACAGATCAAGAAGCCCTTAACACAGAGGAGAGAAAAGGAGGAGGAAAATTATCCATCCTTGCCCAATCAAAAGTTCATGGCAGCCCTTGTTTATGGAGATTCTCAGCCATCCAGGACATAGTTGGCCCAAAGGTGCTTTTTCAAAAGGCAAATGGACGTTCTTGTTTTTTCCTTGAAGACGTTTCGCTTCTCATCCAAGAGGCTTCTTCAGTTCTGACCTTAGAAGCCTTTCTAAGATCCTCTTTCAGTTCAGTTCATCCAATTATGCAGGGCTACCTCAAGGGTTCCTATATGTAATTAATAAGGTGAGATCATGTGCAGAACGTGGAGGTTTCTATATTAATCCCCGGAGGAAATGTGTCCCAGGATCCAAGGTTTGAAAGTTTCCAGAGCAAGCATGGACTGACCTTGTAGTTCAGTATAAATTGCAGGGCAGACACAAATATAATAATAAAGCTCTAAAGCGAGCGTGTGGAAGCTGTGATGTTCTATCGCAGCATGAAAAGGTCTTGATTGTTGGCATAATTTTCTCTCTGAAGCCCTTTCCTTTTCCTTGGCAACTGTTTTCCTCTCATTTTTAGAGTTTTGGAGGAGGCAAGATTTTGTGGGCTAAAGAAGAAAAATGCATGAGTGCACAAAAATGTTTATATCTACATAAAACGTATCAGGAAAGAGTTAATGAACTCGATCTGTATAGTCTGGAGGACAGAAGGAAAAAGGGGGACATGATCGAAACATTTAAATATGTTAAAGGGTTAAATAAGGTCCAGGAGAGAAGTGTTTTTAATAGGAAAATGAACACAAGAACAAGGGAACACAATCTGAAGTTAGTTGGGGGAAAGATCAAAAGCAACGTGAGAAAATATTATTTCACTGAAAGAGTAGTAGATCCTTGGAACAAACTTCCAGCAGAAACTGAATCCACAGTAACTGAATTTAAACATGCCTGGGATAAACATATATCCATCCTAAGATAAAACACAGGAAATAGTATAAGGGCAGACTAGATGGACCATGAGGTCTTTTTCTGCCGTCAATCTTCTATGTTTCTATGTTTCTATGTTTCTATGTTTCTACATTCACCCCCCAGGCGTGCAAATGTTCATATACTAACATGTATGTTTTCTCAATTGTCTAGATCCATGGAAAGCTATTTTGATCCCCAGTGGAACTTATGGAGTTGATAGGGAGGGATTTGTTGCTACATTTTCATCTCTTTGTTCATGATGAACGCAATGTCTAACTATGGATTTTGTTCTGTCTGGGTGCCCCCAGACTTCAACACCAACTGGAAAAAGCAGCCAGACACGCTGGTAAAAGCAAAAGCACTTTATAGTTTGAAAAATAAACACAGAGAAAAACCTGTTCTTCCCAACAGGCAGGCTATGAGGCTTCACAGCAAAGTCCTGACGGCCAGACAATACAGCAGACTTCTTGCTGGCACACACACCACTGTAGAGAATAAGCCCCCACGCCTTTTTCCCCAAGGTTTCAGCCTTCAAGGCCACAAGCCAGAATCAGAGACGCCAAAGATCACAGCCAGGTCCCAGGACTCCCAAAGATAATACTCCACAATACAGGAAGGGTGGGTCTGCCTTTTCAGCCTTTCTGGGGAGAACCACACCCAAACCCAGCAGTTACCTATTTAGGACTGGAAGTACCTGGCTAATTGTCCCCTTCGTTGTGCTGCTCTTCTCTGCCTGTGATCGATGATGGCTTGAGCATTTTAATCTAAGAACTCCAGGCTGCTTGCTGGGTAGAGCTCCACCCCGGGGGATTCTGGCTGTTCTCCCTCTCCCTCGGCCTGATACTCCTCCTCCCCTTCTGCCTGGGCCTCCTCCTCCTCCTGTTCCTCATCCTCCCCCTCTGAGCAGGGAGCCGGCAGAGGTTCAGCCGTTCCCTGAGGAGCCTCAGACGGAATCACAACAGGATTTAATCAGTGTCACATGCATGTACAAGATGCAGCTTTGGAGAGATTCTGGAATTGGCAGAAGGGTTATAAAAAATGAAGAAAAATATACCAGTGAATTGAACACCATTTGTGTTCAGTTGAAATGGAAATCACAGATGTACAAAACTGGAGACACAGGATGGAATACTGATTAGGAGCAATGACCATAGCAACATTTTGCGGTGTGCCGCCTAGAGTCCCTTTGCATGAGTATAAATTTATTTAATAAATAAAAATAAATAAATGTTTTAGAGCAGGGACCAAATTGCTAACATGTTATGCTAATTCCTGATCCTTTCCTGTTGACAATGTGAATTTAAATCAATGGGGATGGCATGACAGTTTTCATTAGGATCATCGTTCTGAAGATTGAGGATTTAAAACATGAATAATAGCTGTTACATTTTTTCGGGGATGGAAGTATATGTTGTTAACAGCTCTGTAAGGCAGATCTGTACTTGTCCCAGCACTGCTGCTAGGGAAGGGAAGATAAATACACAGAGAGAGTAGCTTGCCCAAGGTCATCTAATGAGCTTCTAAAAGGTAGGTTTCAAAGCAGCTTTCTGATACGTGATTCTGCAGTGAAAATATAGCATCTCTAATGCCTTTACATTTTGTAAAGTCCCGACAGAGGTACACTTTATGGGCATTCATTAACCCTGCACAGTAAGTTTAAAATAAGAATAACATATTGTACATTTCACAGACTGAATATGCAATATTGACCTCATATACTAAGTGTGTGTGTGTGCGTGTGTGTGTGTGTGTGCAACCTTGGGTGCCCTAGACCTGCCTCTCTCTACTAATGAGATCAGCTAAGCGATCTTGCAGGTGAGCAACAGGGCAGGATGGAATTTCTGCTGAGGTCCACTAGACCAGTGATGGGCTACCAAAAATTGTTACTACCACGCTGTGGGCATGGCTTATGCATTTTGGTTCAACACCTTTCAGTGCAAATTGAGTGCTCTGGAGTGAAGCTCCAAATTTTGCTACCGGAACTGCATTCCTGAGCCCATCACTGCACCAGACCCAATTGCTTTGCAGGCATTCCAAGACATTTTGGAAGATATTTGGTCCGCAGAGGAGATGCTCAATGACTTCTGTGATGTCCGCATTGTAGGTCTTTATAAAAATAAGGAAAGCAAATCAGATTACAGAAACTGCAGAGTGTTGTATCTGCTCAGTTACAGCCGCAGATTAGAGCCGGGCGATAGGCGTCCCTATCCAGGGTGCTGATTGGCCGCCAGCCCGTAGTTACAATGTAAGCGGGAAGTTTCTCTCTGCGGGATTGGGTGCTGCCTCAGGCAGCTTGTTATATATAAGCCTGTGTGTGTATTATTGCTTAAGTCTGTACCTGCCAGGCCTGGCATGAGTTCTGTAATAAACTTCTGAGTTAACTGTGGCCTCTATTACATTGGCGACGAGGTAGCGAGCCTATGCTGAAGATTAACAGTGGAGACAGTAAGTCAGGATGTCTGTGCATTTAACATTCCCCCCCTTTGATCCTCAAGGGGAGACGTGGGACTCCTATGTCGCCCGTTTTGATTGTTTCCTGATCTCAAATGGATACCAGGACATTTCTGGGGATAGAAAGAGGTCCTATTTTTTGGGGTTTTGTGGACCCGATATGTTTGAAACAGCTCGTGCCCTGTTTGCCCCAGTTTCCATCCATGATGTGACTTGGGATGATTTCTTGAAAACGTTACAAGATCATTATGCCCCTGCCCCTTCGAGGTGTGCTCGCCGCTACACTTTTTATCAGCGAAATCAAGCCGAAGGGGAGTCTATTAATGACTTTCTGGCTGCTCTCCGTAGAGCTGCATTATATTGTGAGTTTGGGGACCTTAATGACTACCTTTTGGATAGACTAGTTTTCGGAGTCAGAGATGGTCGCCTCAAGCGGCGTCTCCTGGCAATCCGGGATTTAACCTTTCAAGCTGCAGTGGCGGAGGCTCGTGCTTTCGAGTTATCTACACAATCTTTGGCTTCTATGGACAGCTCAGTTAATGCCACGCAAAAGGCAGCCACTGTCTCGGATAAACCCAAGCTGGCCCCGGAGGAGGTGGGCGATTTAGGGGGCGAAGAAGATGAAGAGGTCTGCAGATTGGCTACTAATCGGGCTAGGGAAGCACCGACGGGACGTCCTCGTCCTCCTTTGTCGCCGTGCCGTGGCTGTGGGGGGGGTCATTATCGTTCAAATTGCCCGTCCCGAGATGTGGCATGTTGGCGGTGTGGTGCCAAGGGTCACATCGCCAGAGTTTGCCGGTCTCGTAGATCCCCGGCTGCCCCGTTCCAAGAGCAGCGTGAGTTTTCTGGCTTCAATTCTCGGGGTCAAAGACGGTTTCCCCCCCCTAGAAGAGATGACTGCAACGCGGTGTACAGCTGCACTCGTCCGGTTTCGTCTTATGTCAGGAGGACCGCCGGCTCGGCTGAGAAAATTTCTGTGGTGGTTCAATTGGGGGGTTCTCGTTGTAACATGCAAGTAGACACCGGATCTGCTCATTCATTAATTTCGTGGGCCACCCTCAAGCGCTGTTTCCCTGCATGGAGGAAGAGTCGCCTGCTGCCCTGCGCTTTGAGCCTGAGGGATTACCAAGGAGCTGCAATTCCTATCATTGGAGAAGGCCGTTTTGCAGTACGCTTCAAGACTTTCGCTGGTAGACTGCCTCTCGTAGTGGTGGATGGACCCTTTGCCAGCCTGCTCGGACTGGACTGGTTCTCTTCTCTGGGACTCTCCGTGGAGGGGGTTAATGCTATCGTGGGGGAGTCGGGATTTGAACAGCTGGCACGGGAGTTCCCTGCCGTTTTTGACAGCAATTTGGGTCGGTATACTGGCACCCCCATCTCGTTCAATTTAGATCCTAAGGTTCCAGCAGTTCGTTTAAAGGCCCGACGTGTCCCTATTCCCCTCCGTCCTAAGGTAGATGCAGAGTTGGACAGATTAATTGCCCAGGGGGTTTTAGAGCCGGTAGATCAGGCTGCATGGGAGACCCCTGTGGTGATTGCTTTCAAGGGGGATGGGGGAATCAGATTGTGTGGGGATTATAAGTGCTCTGTGAATCGTGCATTGGCCCACCATTCATACCCCTTGCCAGTGGTGCAACAGCTGCTACATACTCTGGGGGAGGGTCGGGTGTTTGCCAAGCTCGATCTATCCCAAGCTTACCAGCAGCTCCCCGTAGACCCCCTGACAGCCGAGGCCCAGGCGATCATCACCCATAGGGGGGTATTTAAGTGCCACAGACTGCAATTCGGGGTTTCCATCGCCCCCGGCATCTTCCAAGGTTTGATGGAGCGCCTGTTATATGGACTGGAAGGAACTGTGCCGTATTTCGACGATGTTCTGGTGTCGGGGAGTTCCACAGACGAATTAATGACTCGAGTAAGGAGGGTTTTGGCTAAATTTAAGGAAGCTGGGCTTAAACTGAAAGCTAAGAAATGCGTGTTTGGGGTGCCCAGGGTCGAGTTCCTAGGTTTCACGGTGGATGGGCAAGGAATACACCCCACTCCTGAAAAGATTCGTGCCATCAGGGATGCCCCCAGGCCACAATCCAAGGGGGAGCTCCAGGCGTTCCTGGGTTTACTAAATTTTTATGCGGTCTTCATCCCGCATAAAGCATCGGTGGCTGAGCCTCTGCACAGACTTCTGGACAAACAGTCCCCTTGGCATTGGGGAAAGAGGGAGGAAGCCGCGTTCTTGGGGGTTAAGGAGTTACTCACTTCTAATAACATCCTGGCTCAATACTCACCTGGACTGCCCCTGGTACTCACCTGCGACGCTTCTCAATATGGGGTGGGCGCAGTCTTAAGCCACAGACTGCCAAATGGTACAGAAGCTCCCCTGGCTTTCTTCTCCCGCACGCTGGCTAAAGCGGAATGTAATTACGGCCACATCGACAAGGAGGCGCTGGCTCTGATTGCTGGAGTCCGAAGATTCCACGAGTACCTGTATGGCCGTCACTTCGAACTGGTGACTGACCACCAGCCGTTATTGGGATTATTGTCTGGGTCCCGTCAAAGCCCTGTAGTTATCTCCCCCAGGATGTCACGATGGATAGTTTTCCTTGCTAACTATAGTTACACCTTATCATACAAACCTGGGCGCCATATATCTCATGCAGATGCCCTTAGCAGATGCCCCCTGGCCGAAGTTTTAGTGGACCCCGCACCTGCATGTTCTGTCTTTGCGCTGTCAGAAGGAGGTCATATTTTATCTGCAGCCGAGGTAGCCTGGGAAACTGGGCGGGATTTCATCTTGTCCCAAGTGAGGCAATGGGTGTTAAGGGGGTGGCCTGTCTCAGCCCCTGCCGAGGAGTATGTGCCTTTCTTCAGGTGTCGAACCGAGTTCTCCGTGGAAAGAGGAATTCTCCTGAGAGGGTGCAGGGTGGTAATTCCGAGGAGACAGCGCAGCCAGGTATTAGCTCTCTTGCATGATGGCCATCCAGGCATTGTGCGCATGAAAAGCCTGGCAAGGGATTACGTGTGGTGGCCGGGGCTGGATAAGGGGGTAGAACAAAGAGTGGCAGATTGTAGGACATGCCAAGAGCACCGGCCTTTCCCTCCCCGGGGGGAGCCATTGGCCTGGGAGCCGCCTGCGGGCCCCTGGGCTCGGATACATATTGATTTGGCCAGCCCCTTCATGGGGCAGTCTTTCCTGGTAATAGTGGACGCACACTCTAAGTGGGTGGAGGTGGTGCACCTTAAATCCACACAGTCACAAACAATTATAGAGGCACTGATGACAGTATTTGCCACACAGGGGTTCCCAGACCTCCTGGTTTCGGACAACGGCCCGCAATTCACATCTGTACTATTCGAGTCGTTCCTGGCATCGGTGGGCATTCGCCACGCGCTGACCTCGCCTTGGCACCCGGCCAGTAATGGCCAGGCGGAACGGGCAGTGAGGTCAGTCAAGGAGTCTTTAAAGAAGATGACTGGGGGTTCATGGCAGAAAAGGTTGGCAGATTTGTTATTAGCACAGCACACGACACCCTGTGTGGCCACTGGCAAGACCCCTGCAGAACTATTAATGGGTCGCAAACTTCGAATAGTTTTAGATAGGCTTCATCCGTGGTATTCACAGTCGGTGCCCTGGCCAGAAACCCCGGCCAGGAAGGTGAAAGTAGGTGACCGGGTGTTTGCGCGCTCATATTCTGGAGAGCAGAATTGGGCTGAAGGAGAAATAAGCAGGGAGCTGGGTCCCAGGTCATTTGAGGTCATGTTAAGGGATGGCAGAGTGTGGAGGAGACATTTGGACCAAATTCGGTCAGACAAGGGAATGGATACTGGCGAGGAAAGAGGTCAAGGCCACCCCGGAATCGTTATGGAGGAAACCCTAAACCGGGGCGGAAGTAATGGGGGAACTGACAGCTCGGAAGAAGCCTCGCCGTTTGTAAGCGAGGGAAGCAGAGAGGCGAGTCCGGAGACCAGGGAGGAACAAGAAACAGAGCCACGGAGATCGGGACGTCTTTGTAAGAGACCGGAATATTTAAAAGATTACGTATGTGCTAACGAAAGGGATAGGAGTGTTGTATCTGCTCAGTTACAGCCGCAGATTAGAGCCGGGCGATAGGCGTCCCTATCCAGGGTGCTGATTGGCCGCCAGCCCGTAGTTACAATGTAAGCGGGAAGTTTCTCTCTGCGGGATTGGGTGCTGCCTCAGGCAGCTTGTTATATATAAGCCTGTGTGTGTATTATTGCTTAAGTCTGTACCTGCCAGGCCTGGCATGAGTTCTGTAATAAACTTCTGAGTTAACTGTGGCCTCTATTACACAGAGGTATCTCACTGCTCTCCCTCACTGCTGTCCCTCACATTGCCTACATTCTCCTGAAGATTTGCCTCTTGTCTCAAAACAGAACCTCCCAATGGCACCAGGTGGCTTTCAGCCAGAGGAGAGTATAGCAGAGATGGTATTTACCATGAGGTGAGTCCAGGAGACGTGCATTAAACAGAAGAAGCTTCTTTGTTCTGCCTTCATTGACCTGAAAAAGGCATTTGACACCATAAACAGGGGGGCTCTCTGGATCATCCCGAGATATTATGGATGCCCAAAGTAATTCATGTAATTCATCAAACTACTCCACAACAGAATGGTGTTTACAATTCTGTAAACAGATTCTTTACAATATTTATACCTCAGCATTTGCCATTTCCAATGGGGTAACTTCTTCCTTCTACCGCATGAATCCCGGTGACTGGTCAGGTCCCACAGAGTCAGTCTTCTCCAGGTTCCGTCAACTAGACAATGTCATTTGGACCAAGGGGGAGACCCTTCTCTGTGGCATCAGCTCCCCCTGGAGTTTTGTACTGCCCCTACCCTCCTCGCCTTCTGTAAGAGTCTGAAGACTCATTTATGCCGCGAGGCCTGGGGCCATTACATTCTTGCCCCCTAGCTAATGAATGTGTTGAGAGAATGTTGTGTGTATGGAATGATTGTTTTTTTTTAAATGCTTTTTGGAGCTTTAGATTTTTAATTAATTAATTGGATTCAAGAAATTGTATATTGTTTATTATATGTTGTGATAGATAGGTAGGTAGGTAGGTAGGTAGATAAATAGATAGATAGATAGATAGATAGATAGATAGATAGATAGATAGATAGATAGATAGATAGATAGATAGATAGATAACGTAGGGTTGCATGCAAGCACCTTTATTATTCAATATATTCTTCACTTGCATGTAGTCAAGTGCTGTCCATCCTAAACATTTGTTGGCAAGACAGTGTCTCTAACCTAGAGGTCTTGGATTGCACAGAGTCTGCCAGCATTGATTCTCTAATTAACAGTGCCCACATGAAATGCATGAGGCACGTCATCACAATAGATGACTGCCACTTGCTTCAACAGTTGTTCTGTAGCATACTGGAGTCTGAGAAAAGACCTTGAGGTCAATCACTCAAGCACCACAAAGACATTGCAAAAGAAACCATTCACTACTGTGATGTCCAGCCAAGGGAACTAGAGTAGCTGCAGCTACTGACAGAGCTCACTGGCAAATCCCATACTATGAAGTCTCTGCCAGTTTTGAAGAAAGTCACTGCCAATAGAAATCCAAGGTGGAGTGCAGTACCGCAGGCCACTAAAGCTGACTGCTAGGATCTGCAGGTCAGCAGTTCAAATCTCATCACCACTCAAGGTTAACTCTGCCTTCCATCCTTCCGAGGTGGGTAAAATGAGGACCCGGATTGTGGGGGCAATAGGCTGGCTCTGTTAAAAAGTGCTATTGCTAACATGTTGTAAGCCGTCCTGAGCCTAAGGAGAAGGGCGGCATAAAAAAAATCAAACAAACAAACAAACAAATAAATAAAACCATGAGCAGCGTCATAGAATAACACTCCCGGTCATAGTTCCCTCTAAGCTGAGCAGTGAGCAATCGCTCACTTAAAAATCATCATCAATTCAGAGTTTTCCAAACCTGCCCAGAAGCCGAGAGGGAAAGAGTGAGAGGGAAGGAGAGAGAGAGGAAGAGAGAGGAACATAGAAAAAAGAGAGGAAGGAAAAGAGAAAAAAAAAGAATGGGAGTAAGGAAGAGAGAAAGAAAATCAAAATCTAGTTTGAAACTAGCTCAACTATTTAAGTGGCATTTTGATATTGATAGAGTTGCCCTATTATGAGCTCACTGTTATAGACACACAGTACAGTATTTTATTTTGAAATTCTCTGAGGCAAAACAGGGTGGGTTTTTTATTTGTTTGTTTGTTTTTTTGTTCGTTCGTTTGTTTGTTTGTTTATTTATTTATTTATTTATTTATTATTTCTGTGCCGCCCAGTCCCAAAGGGACTGCCGCTCAGACACTATACTTTTCCGCCCACCCCAAAACAAAATTAGAGGGAACACTGCTCCCGGTTACTACAATTGTGTCCCCATCATGCTAGACTTCCAGACTAGGACTGCAGGGCCACTTCTGTGCCTACTGATAAACTACCCAAAGTTCTTCCAAGCTGAAGAACTGCCATAAACTAGCTATCAACTATAAGCCATGAAATATTGAAAGCTAACATGTACAGTAGCTGTTGCACATCAAATAAACCTCTACTACATTTCCACTATTTCACTGTTATTTGACTCTGGGGTTTTTCCATGATTAACCCTGGGATGGCAATTTCATTTTGGCTCCAATGTGAACATAATACAGTACAGTAGATTGTAAATCATTCTAGCATTGCAAAAGGGAATAAATCATTCATACACTGCAAAAAGGAAAAAACAAGCCAAAAATGGTTGGAAAAAATCAAGCTAGGAGCTCCGAAACATCTCCTCGGATTTTGAACATATGGCTTTTTCCTTTTTCTTCAGCACAATTAAGAATACTTAATATATTATTTACTCCAATCATGTGACTACTTAAAGTGAAGCCATGTTCATGGGTAACTTCAAAAGAGAAGCAATTTCTAGCCTCCCTTTTCCTGTACATAATCATTAACAATCACACCACAAAGGAGAGAGAGAAAGAGAGAAAGAAAAGAAATTTTTTCTACTCCTGCAGAGCTGCTCTCTTCTCTGATCCCCTGTAAAAGGGTATTTATCTGTTTGATAGATTTATATAGTAAGATTTGGAAGGCCTAAAAAAGAAATGGATGGAAGAAACCACTGAATAATTGCTAGGTCAAGGGCAGAATTTCAGAAATGCATGACTGGATCCTTTTATTTCTTTTTCTCAGATAATTTTTATTAAGAATTATACAAGTAAAGGATACACTGCTTTATTGTTGCTGTTAGCCACCCTGAGTCTCCGGAGAGGGGCAGCATACAAATCCAATAAATAAATGAATGAATGAATGAATGAATGAATGAATGAATGAATGAATGAATGAATGAATGTAACATAGAAATATAGAAACATAGAAGATTGACGGCAGAAAAAGACCTCATGGTCCATCTAGTCTGCCCTTATACTATTTCCTGTATTTTATCTTACAATGGATATATGTTTATCCCAGGCATGTTTAAATTCAGTTACTGTGGATTTACCAACCACGTCTGCTGGAAGTTTGTTCTAAGGATCTACTACTCTTTCAGTAAAATAATATTTTCTCATGTTGCCTTTGATCTTTCCCCAACTAACCTCAGATTGTGTCCCCTTGTTCTTGTGTTCACTTTCCTATTAAAAACACTTCCCTCCTGAACCCTATTTAACCCTTTAACATATTTAAATGTTTCGATCATGTCCCCCCTTTTCCTTCTGTCCTCCAGACTATACAGATTGAGTTCATTAAGTCTTTCCTGATACGTTTTATGCTTAAAACCTTCCACCATTCTTGTAGCCCGTCTTTGGACCCGTTCAATTTTGTCAATTGAACAGGTCATTGTAAATTACAAACAATACAAAAAGGGGTTACAAGATTTAAAATATTTTAAAATGAAAAGAAAAGGGGGAAATGATATGAAGGGGGATATGAAAAAGAAAAAGAAAGGAAAAGGGGAAAGAGAAAGAAAAAAGAAGTGACTTGCCCTTTCACCTCAGCAGGTTAAAAGCAGTTTTAATACCTTACAACTGTCTCTAAATAAAACCTAATCTCTCTTCTTCCCATAACTCAACCGTTAGGTCAGGGAAACAAAATGATATGTCAACCAATCTTCACCAGCAAATATCCAATAAAGGCAACCAGATATATCTATTTTCTTCTTTTATCAAACAAGTCAATCTTGTAAATCTTCTGTTCTTTTTTAAAAGGTATTTGACCCTCTTTAAAAAAAAACAGTCTCAGAGCTAATTTGCTGCTCATTCGTAATTCAAAGTGAAAATCCTTCAGAACTGTTAAGTTCGGAAAAACATGAAAGACATGTGGTTGCCTGATTCTTCTTTATTAGGAATCGGCTTGGGTGTAACAAAACATGCAACAATGTATACGATTGAAATTCGCGGCAAAAGACAAGATGCTTCGGGTTTGTATTTTTAAAGTATTTTTCCCTGTAGGCGCGGCTTTGACAGCCGCTCGAATTTCCCGGCTGCGGTTTAACCAATCCGCGTCCTGTATGTAAATGAGGTAGATTAGCATACGGTATTAACATAACATATTTACATACTGAATATTTACATAGGAACACAACAAGAACCTTGACAAACTTCTCTTGTATTCCTAATTAAAATTTAACCTTGTGTTTATCTCTTCTAAAAAGTCCTTCCAACCCCTAGTAGAGCCTTTTTGTATATCCAGAGATAGGAATGGGGGGGATCCTGATTTAATGTATGTTATAAAATTATTCCCTTTTAGGGAATAGTGGTAAGTCATCCATCAGATCCATTTGTTTTCCATTTAAGTCCTCTTCAAATTAGTTTCATAAATATCCATTACAGCTTCTTCTCATTTTACATCATAAGAAAACACTTGGGGAATTTTATCAAACACCTGATCCATTCTGTCGAAAAGCTTAGCTGAAAGGTGTTCTAAGGTTTACACTATGGTTTTCTGTTTTATGTTCTGGCTTTACTGTCCAACTTTCAAGGTCTCATTATTAAAATATAAACAAAAAACTATTTCCATTTTCCCATGAGCAAGTATCTTCTAAATAATTCAAAACTATAATTCCAAATCTTTCTGGCCTCTTAATCCGTTATAAATTTGCAGAATCCATATATTGAGCACTCTTTTGCTGAATACTCAAAAAAGTCCTATATTTTTAAAGCTTTCAAAATCAAATTTACACGAAGAGGAAAAAATTATAAGGTTTTCCTGATTAATACAGTAGTACCCTGCCAGTCCAGAGAGTTTTAATTTCCCCGATATGCAAAGACTTTTAATAAAAAGAATCCCAGAAAGTGATTAAGACTCAGTTGGGGGTAGTGTCCATAAAGGCTGCTGTGCAAATTGGAGTTTGATGTAAATCCCAGGGTGTTTCTCCTGGCAAGGAATGGCTGCCTGGTTAATCTCAACTATCTCTCCTTTCTTCCAGAGAGATTACACTAAATTAGATGTGTCATCCAGCAGCAATTCCACTCACAAAACTATCTTGCTAGCTAAGGCATCCACTCACCATGGCCAATACAGGAAATCTGCCCACTGGATCCTTTTAACGGGAAAAAATATATATTTGATAGAAATGACTGAAGTAATGACTGAATGAAGGAACACTGAATGAAGGAGAAATACAATTCTCAAGAACTCTTAGGAAGCAATAACAATCAAGAGATAATATTCTGACCTAGGTAGAAGTAATATCTCTTCCGTACTTTCAAGGAAGAATTGTTGAAGTCTAGTGGCAAGAGAGCCGAACTGGGAACAAACAGCCAAAGCTGCCATTTTGTTTGGCAATGAAATCAATTACATGATATTGTGGATACACCTTTATCCTAATATGCCTCAGGGGGCTTTGATGAAGATAAAGTTAGAGAGGGAGGCAAACTCTATTTATGCTGTAGTGTGTCAGGAGACCACTAGGGGGCAGCTCGGGAAGCTGGAATGTTAGCAACTGTTGATTGGTCGGACCGCCTGACAGTCAGCTATAAAACCCGGCTGTCAGGCAGAAGTTACCCCAGTTACCTCAGTTCCAGTTATGTGTATTCTAGGGGCAGATTGCTCCTACCTCCTGCTTCCGGTGTGCTGCACATGCAGCCTGGGGAGTCTTGTGTGTGAGCGCACGTGTCCCCAGCACATTTTAGCTTCCGTTCATGCTATATCATTGTTATTTGACTCTGGGATTTTTCCATGATTAATCCTGGGATGTCAGCAGCAGGTTCGCCGCACCATTCATGGCTACCGCACCACCCACCGAGAATAACAAGAACCCATACAGCTGCCCCACCTCACCTGCCTGCCTTCTCTTTCAGGGTCGGAGCAGTGTACACCTGGGAAAACATTCCCTATCTGGGGGAAATCAATCGAGAGGGACCAGGCATGTCCCCCGTGGCCACACACGCCCCCCTGGCATCGCTCCACACCCTCCCAGAGGGCATAACCCACTATTTGAGAAGTACTGCCCTAATCCAAGGACTGGGGGGAATGTCTAAAAGGCTCACTTAAAAAGAAACAGGATAGGGGCCATTCAAACTTCTGGAGGGATGCTATTCCAAAGGGCAATGCTAAGGATAGAGAGAGAACATGTCTCAGCTCCTCTAACACTGCTGAATGCCTACTCAATCTAAATCATAGGATGGTCAGACGCCACAGGAGATAAGCAGTTCCTCTATCTAGAACCTATGCTGTGCAGAATTATCTAGTTCATAACTAGCATTTTGATTTGAACCTGGAAGTTTACTGGCAGCCGGTGCAGCTTGCAAAGCAAAGGTGTTATACGGGCATACTGAGGTATACCCAATAATTCTCATGTCATTGAATTAAACTGTCAAATTTCTACATTATTCATTTCACCTAAGTGAATCTGGGCAGTTTACAAGCAAAAATAAATTGATTAATTATTCATTCATTCTGAAAATTTGCATGGCTGTCCAGCTCACTCTCACGGACTCTGAGAAGCTTACAAAGATAAAAACCCAATATAAAAACAATAAAAATCAATAGCCTACTACCGCCACCTTGGTGACCACAATCAGTCAATCAAATAAGCCACTTGGTGGGGTCCATCTCACTCTGGGTTCCCTGGGCCCATTAGCAAAACCAGATCTTCAGAGCCTTTCAAATAAAATAGTATAAACACATGTCTAAAGACGCAGGTAAAAGCAAAATTAAAAATTAAAAATGAGGTTAAAATTTACAAGTTAGAAGAAAAAAAAATCAAACTTTAAAAATTTACAAGGCTAAAAAGGTTAACAAGGTGGAAGGATTGTTCTCAAGCCACCAGGGTTGTGAATAGTGGCAGAACCAAGCTCTTTAGTCATTCACTTCTCAGAGTACCTCCAAGAGACGAGTCTTTCAATCCACCCAGATTTTGGTTATGCAATTTCCCACTGTCATCCCACATGACATACATATTGCAGTAATTCCAATACCCCTCTCCATTTGCTCGAGCAACCCCCTACTCAACATTATTCCTCCCCAAATACTAATACAGTGGTACCTCTACTTAAGAACTTAATTTGTTCCATGACCAGGTTCTTAAGTAGAAAAGTTTGTAAGTAGAAGCAATTTTTCCCATAGGAATCAATGTAAAAGCAAATAATGCATGAAAACCCATTAGGAAATAAATAAAAGCTTGGAATTTGGGTGGGGGGAGGAGGAGGAAGAAGAGGAGGAGGACAGTCGCTGCCCAGAGCGAAGGGACTGTTTCTTTTCTCTGGGCACTGGCAGAGGTTTATTCCCTGTCCAAGCACCCAGAGAAAGGAAAATGCTTCATTCGCTCTGGGCTGCCAAAGCCTCCTTAAACACCACCGAAAGGCTCCTCTGGCAGCCCAGAAAAGCCCGAGATGGCTAGGATTAAAGGGGGAATGGCAGGAAACTGGCCGGGCCTTCATGTCACTCTCAAATTTCCTGGGAAATTTTTCCGGGCTCAAGTAGAAAATGATTCTTAAGAAGAAGTAAAAAAATATTGAACACCCGGTTGTTATCTAGAAAAGTTCTTAAGTAGAGGCATTCTTAGGTAGAGGTGCCCCTGTACTAGATAGAAGTTTGCATCCTGCCATAGAAGCAATTCTTATTTGCACCTTGCAATCGATTTTATTCTTTCCTAAACTCTCTATTCCCACTCCAATCTCAGTGTCTTTTCTTTCTCTTAATACTCTTTTTAAAAGTAAACAAGGGATAAAGGTTATATATACAAGGCATGTTTCATCAACAACTGCTAACTCCAGAAATCCCTTTTGGAGCAATGGTGGCTAACCTTTGTGTTGAAAGCAAGCGCAGGTGACAACACTCAGGCACGCCCACACCTATAATGCAATGTGTGTGTGACTCCCCCCCACATGCTTTGCCTCCTGCTCATGCATGCATGACCCCCATGTTCCCACCAGCACCACCCCATGCAACCCCCACATGCATGTGTGTATGACCACCCAGCACTCCCTCACCCCACGTATGTGCATGCCATCCCCTGGCCCTCTGCGCATGAATGCAGGACCCCCGTGCTCCTTCCTGCTTCCCTGTGCATGCATGCATGACCCCCATGCTCCCTACACACCCTATGCATGTGCACCCAACCCTCCACATGCGTGAACATCTTCCACATGTACCCCACCTCCACACATGCACAGCAGAGACCCAAAGGTCAGTTAGCCAACGGAAAGTGCATGTGCATACATGGTGGAGCTGAGCTGGAACGATAGCTTGCATGCCATCAGAGAGGACCATGTGTGCCACTTCTGGTACGTGTGCCATAGGTTCTCCATCATGGATAAGTGTTCTGCCGGCGTGTTTTAACCGCCCATAATTACAGGGTAATTAGTCCAGGAAGACACACATCACACGATAAAAGGAAAACCCAAAAGTTTTTATAAACAGAAAAACAGAAACAGCTCCCTTTTTAAATGTCAAAGGGATTTTCTGGTACACACAAGGCACAGGTTAAATGCAGTCCAATTGCTCACACACTAACTGGGAAATTGAGTCCAATTCTAAAGTCCAGAGAGTCCACACACAATCTTGAACAGCACACAAACCATGATCTTGACAAAACAATGAATCAGATAAACTGCCACAAGGCTAAACCAACACGCTGTTCTTTTTATCTGTAGCACTAATTACAGCAGCCCCACCCAACCAACCACAGGTGGCCTCATTTTCTCTTGTAGTAATCCTTCAGTTGTTGTCTCCTATGCATCACTCTACGCATGCATGGATGTGCATTAATTCTTGTTCAGAATCCAAGGATGGTACAGATGATTGATCTCCTCCCGGGCTGTCTGCCAAACTCCCCTCTTCCCTGTCACTCACGCTTCCTTGGTCAGAGGAGGCTTCGTCGGCAGATTCCATGGGGAGCAAAACAGGCCTGCGGCATGTGGATGCTTCCCCCACATCCACCTCCACATTCCTTGGGGCAGGAGCTGGGCCAGAGCTAACCACAACAGATAAGGAAGAGATCTGATTTTTTCTGAGAAGCCATGATACTAAGCAATTGTTGTCCCTTTAACATGAACTAGATCTGCCACCTCATGTTAGTTACACTCAGGGGTGGGCTGCTAGCCGGAATGCTAAATTGTTTGTTTTTTTTAAAATAAATTTTTTATTGATTTTTATAAAATAGTTGCATAAAACAAACATATAACAGTGCACAGTGCATGTGCCCATCACCTAACAAACAAGACACCCCCCATCACCACCACCACCCATATAAGAGGATTCAAAGATTTTAGTTTGTGTGAATAGGTGGCAATATAAATTTCCTAAAATAAATAAATATTTTTTTGCTTTTCAGAAGGTGTAGTGTAATCAGGGGTGGGCTGCTAGCCGGAATGCTAAATTGGACTCACCGCCACGGCTCATGAGTGCTAGTGGGGCCAGCGCAATTTTGCTTCTGCACCTGTGGAGGGAGTAAAATCGTGGATGGAGCTGCAGGTGTGCCCATGTTTTGGTGAGGTTTTTTTGCTTCTGCGCATGCCGAAACACGGGTGTACCTGCGGCTCTGTGTGCGATTTTACTACCATATGTGCAGAAGCACACTCGCACTGGCCTCACTAGCACTCACGAGCCGCCACGGCGAGCCCAATTTAGCGTTCCGGCTAGCAGCCCACCCCTGATTACACTACACCTCCTGAAAAGCAAAAAAATATTTATTTATTTTAGGAAATTTATATTGCCACCTATTCACACATGGTGACTCAAGGCGGCTTTCAGGTAGCAAGTAGAGTGCTGTACTGCAGGCCACTGAAGCTGACTGTAGATCTGTAGGTCAGCAGTTCAAATCTCATCACCGGCTCAAGGTTGACTCAGCCTTCCATCCTTCTGAGGTGGATAAAATGAGGACCCGGATTGTGGGGGCAATGTGCTGACTCTGTTAAAAAGTGCTAACATGTTGTAAACCGTCCTGAGCATAAAAATCGAATAAATAAATAAATAAAAATCTGATATATAAACCAATAAAACTAATACAAGAGGATTCAATTCAATTCAATTTGTTAGATTTGTATGCCACCCCTCTCCGAAGACTCAGGACGGCTCATAACAGAATAAAAACAGTATAACAATGGAACAAATCTAATAATAAAATATGATAAAAACCTCAGCAATTAAAAACCATACAGCACATACACATCAAACATGAAATATAATAAGCCTGGGGGAGATGTCTTAGTTCCCCCATGCCTGGCGATATAGGTGGGTCTTAAGTAACTTGTGAAAGACAAGGAGGGTGGGGGCCGTTCTAATCTCCGGGGGAAGTTGACTCCAGAGGGACGGGGCCACCACAAAGAAGGCTCTTCCCCTGGGGCCTGCCAAACGACATTGTTTGATCAACAGGACCCGGAGAAGGCCAACTCTGTGGGACCTTATCGGCCGCTGGGATTCATGCGGTAGAAGGCGGTTCCGGAGGTATTCTGGTCCAATGCCATGTAGGGCTTTAAAGGTCATTAACAACACACATAATAAATTAATAAATTAATAAAATAATATAACAATCCCCAACCCTGTTGTGATTGGCTCTGGGCCAGCTCCTGTTCCAAGGACTGTGGGGGTTGATGTGGGAGAATCGTCACATTATCAGAGGCTGGTTTTACTGCCAACAGCTTCTGACAGTGAAGCGTCTGGGTCAGGGGAAGATTCTGGAAGTGAAGTAGGATCAACGGAGGAGGTAATTACAGGCAGCTCATTAGCTAATTACCCCATTACCCCATCCTTAGATTCAGAAGGGGAGGCATTCATAGATGTTCGCAGACACAGGTTGATGTCAAGGAAGGAACAAATGTGCAAGTATTATAGGAAATAAGGGAGAACACCTGTGGCTGGGGAAATTAGGCTAATGGGGCTGCTGATAAATTGCCAGTGTTGTTGCCTCTCAGCATGGGAGTTTATCCATTTTGAGAGAAAGAGACTTGTGGTTTGCTTCAGAAATTTACACAGACTTTTGTGAACGGCTTCAGGATTTTCAAGGACTTTGTGGAACAATTCACAGTTAAGTTTCAGCATGAGGACTCTTGAAGTGGGGTGGCTGTGACATCTTCACAGCTGCTTTTTATCTGCTTTGCTTTTGTTTTATGTTTTTTACAACATTCAAGGGAGAGCACTTTGTCTGATTAAAAGTGCACTTTGGACATTATTTTCCTTTTGATAAACCAACTTTGTTTACGTTACAAATGTGTGTGTTTGAATTTCTACTTTGGACTTAATTTGGAGCTTGTAACACGAAGCCCGGTATAACAGACCCCAGTGACAACTGAACACATGAGCCATTTAATGAGCTACATCCTGTTCTGCCTGCCCCAGGCCTTGCTGGCATATTTAGTTCTTCCATCAAAAATGTCCCTTGTCGCTCTAAGATTCTCCAAAAACCTGTAGACAAAAGTAGACCTCTGTCTCACTAATCATAGGCTGTGGTATCTTCAGCCCTCATGAGTCTGTGTGTAGCCCTCATCCTCAACCATCTGGTTATCTTTGCCTGAAAACCTCCAGCCTACCCAAATAAGCAAGAAGTCACCACCAACCATTCCAAGGTCACTGATGCTCATCTAAAGCAAAAGCTGCTGTCTGGCTAAGAAACCAGTTGTGGACTCTTAATCCTGCATGGTTTCATCCTCATTTGCATGCAAACAGCTCCTAGATCATTTGTCATACTTTTCAGAACCTTTGCACTAAATTTCAGATGTTGGCTTTAGTAATTGTATAAGCAGAAAACTAAGGTAATAGGTAACAACAATGAATGAATGCTACTAACCCCAGAATTCCACTTCATTTTCTTAAATGACAAATTAGGCCAGTGGTTCTTAAACTGAGGGTAGTTGCTGCCAAGGGGGTAATTTCCGCATATCCTCAGGGTAATGGAATAATTTGTAGGTCTTTCTGTTTAGGAGCCAAGCATCCAGATTAGAAATGCAGTTGATGAGATGCTCAAATAAAAAACTTGAGTCTGATGTTTTTAGGTGATGGTGTGGGGAATAATGACATTGTTCGAAACCAGGAAAAAGAGTTGGGGTTAAATATTTTTATCTTAACTTCTTAATTTGGCTCACAAGGAATTTTTTAATAAACTGATACTCCAGCAGTGACAAAACCAAACAAGCAGCCTGATGGCGCCCAGATGTTCTAATTTCAACTTTTACAAATCAAAGACATTAGAGAAAAGGCAGCATGGCTAGTGCGGGAATTGTAATTGAAAGTAACTGAGATATGGCAAATTCCTAAAGACCAAGGACGAAGTCTTACCATTTTAGGAGGGATATGTATCACAATAAGAAAAGGAATTGTCCAGTCAACGAAGCAGTGGAAGTGATGTGCCGGTGTCTGGAGGCTGTTGGGACCTGGATGGGTGCCAACAGACTCAAACTCAACCCGGATAAGACGGAGTGGCTGTGGGTTTTGCCTCCCAAGGACAATTCCATCTGTCCTTCCATTACCCTGGGGGGGGAATTATTGACCCCCTCAGAGAGGGTCCGCAACTTGGGCGTCCTCCTTGATCCACAGCTCACATTAGAGAACCATCTTTCAGCTGTGGCGAGGGGGGCGTTTGCCCAGGTTCGCCTGGTGCACCAGTTGCGACCCTATCTGGACCGGGACTCACTGCTCACAGACACTCATGCCCTCATCACCTCGAGGTTCGACTACTGTAATGCTCTCTACATGGGGCTACCTTTGAAAAGTGTTCGGAAACTTCAGATCGTGCAGAATGCAGCTGCGAGAGCAGTCATGGGCCTACCTAGGTATGCCCATGGTTCACCAACACTCCGCAGTCTGCATTGGTTGCCGATCAACTTCCGGTCACAACTGATGAAAGAGAAATGGAAGAAATAATAGTAAACATATATAAGATTAAAAACACGAGAGTTAAAGAGATGAGAAGAAAAATCTTACATAAGTGGTATTATACACCTGCACAACTTGCATACTTCCAGGGGAAAGAGAAAGGTAAATGCTGGCATGGATGCCAGAAAAAAGGAATCTTTATGCACATGATCTGGGAATGTATAGAAATACAGAAATTCTGGAAGGTAGTCCAGAATGAAATTAATAAAATGTTAAATATTAATTGGATAATTACAAAAGAAACAGCAATCTTAATTAAATATAGGGAACTAGGAGAATCTAAAGAAATTAAAACTGTAGCATTGGAAAGTGCTCAAGCGGTGATAGTATTAGGATGGAAAGACTCTACAAAATGGACACTACAGAATTGGTATTGGTACATGGTGGATTACATACACTTTGAAATTATGGAAATAAGATTAAATAATTTTGATGAGAATAAACTAGAGAAGCTGATGGTGCGATGGAACAAGGTAAAAGATTATATGTTAAGTAGAATCTGTGATGTAAATACGAAAAATAAACTACAATCACTCTTTTAGTAAAAAAAAAAGCATTCAAGATAGAGCCAAGGATCAATAGATAGACAAATAATTCAAAAGTCTTTGAATCCTCCTATAGGGGTGGTGGGGGTGATGGGGTGTGTGTGTTGTTTGGTGATGGGCACATGCACTGTGCACTGTTATATGTTTGTTTTTTGTAAACTTATAAAATCAATAAAATTTATTTAAAAAAAAAAAAAAACTTCCGGTCACAATTCAAAGTGTTGGTTATGATCTTTAAAGCCCTTCATGGCACTGGACCAGAATATCACCGAGACCGCCTGCTGCCGCACGAATCCCAGCGACCGATTAGGTCCCACAGAGTGGGCCTTCTCCAGGTCCCGTCAACTAAACAATGTCGGTTGGCGGGCCCCAGGGGAAGAGCTTTCTCTGTGGCGGCCCCGACCCTCTGGAAGATTAGACTCCCCCCGGAGATTAGAACTGCCCCTATTCTCCTTGCCTTTCGTAAGCTCCTTAAGACCCACCTGTGTCGTCAGGCATGGGGGAACTGAGACATCTCCCCCGGGCATATACAATTTATGAATGGTATGTGTGTATGTATGTGTGTTTAGAAAATGGGGTTTTTAAAACGTTTTTAGTAGAAATTTAGATTTGTTATAAATTGTTTTTCACTTTGTTGTGAGCCGCCCCGAGTCTGCGGAGAGGGGCGGCATACAAATCTAAATAATAAATAAATAAATAAAATTGGAGTTGGGGGAGTTGAAAGGAGGAAATTTTGAGGTCTCTCTGTGGATTTTAAAACACCTATAGGCTATAGGCACCAAGCCAGATTTTCTGATCCGCCTCTTTCCATGAAATTATTTCAAATCCTCTCCACTATGAACTCTATTTTCAAAGCCTGGATATAAATCAAAATAAGATAAAGCATTCTTTCAAAGTCTTCCTCCCCCTTCAATTCCAATTAGCCTAGGGAAGGGCTGAATGAAACAGCTCTCTCTCTCTATCTCTCTCTCTCTCTCTCTCTCTCTCTCTCTCTCCCCTTCCCTCCCTCCCTCCCACCCTTCCTCCAGAGAGAGAGGGGGAGGGAGACAGAGATGTGAAACAAACCAACAAAAATAAAAATAGGGTTTTGGAGGCAGATTCTAGAATCCACATGTGGAGGTTTTGTAGATTATAAGTATGGAAGGAAAAAATGTTTAGAAAAAATGTTTAAGGGGCATGTGCCTATTGTCCCCTGTCCAATTGTCTTTCCTTATCTCATATATCATATATATTCTCTCCTTATCTATATATATATCATATATATTCTCTCCTTATCTCTTATATCATATATATTCTCTCCCTCCCATCTACTTCTCTTCTTTTTACTTTCTATCGTTATATATATTACTTAATGTCTATTCTCTTCCATATACATTGTATATTGGACAAAGAATAAATAAAAAATAAATAAAAATAGAATTAGCCTAAAAACATACTCAGAACCCTGACTATGTCTATGCTACCCATAAGCAAATAGAGATCCTGCCTGTTAGCCTTGTCCCAGCCCTTCTTCTCCCCTCTTTCTCTCCCTGCTCTTCTCCCTAATATACATTTAGACAGCATGCTCCTGGCCAGATGGGTAGAATAAATTATGTCTTGTACATGCAGTTCTGCGCCAAACTAGAGCCCAGTAGTTTAGTGTTTATTTCAAAGCAACTCTAATAAATTTAAAACTAATTGTTTACTTAAGTAGTTAAATGATAGCTCAAGTAATATCCATATTGATTTAAAATACACGATAAAATTACAACTCGTCACAAAATAAAACGTAGCCTGAGACACTAACAACCAAAGGAAACCTGTGTACATCAGGACACCTTCTAATGACATCTCTATCTCTGTCGTTCTTGCAGGTCATGTCACAAAAGTTCCAGAAGGTAAGTGACACCACTAATACAAATTATTGCCACAATTTCAGATGGCCACAGTCCACTGAATGTGGTGCAAACAACGGAACTCCAAAGATCTCACTCCCTGTTTGTTACTAATGATTATTCTGACTCTTCCTACAGAGTTTGTGCATAATTTCCACACAAAATTATATTCTGTGGTAAAACAAGCTCTTTGCATAAATTTTCCCCACCCTCCCTACCCATTTGGGATAAGTTTTGGGCTGAGGAAATGATAAAGTATGGATATGTGTATTGAAAAATACTCGGAGAGTTAACTGGTAGAATTAGCAGTTGTTTATTTGGCTAGAGCTGACAGGGTTAACGCTACAGTTAAAATCGCTCTAAAAGAAAGTGCATGGCTTTGTATTTATAGGGTTCACAAAGTAACAAACTCTATCTGACATGGTAACAAGTCTCCCGCCAAATGAAGCAACCAATCAGGACAGTTGAGGAGGCTCCATGCAGATTCTGAACTCTGGAACCTTCTTCATGAATATTTAACATGTATAGTATCGTATCTCTAATTCATATACCGAGGACTTTTATTCACTGTTCCCCAGGGGCTAAAAAAGGGGGATTGATGAACATTCAAACCTAGAAAACCTGTTTTATTTAGCCTACAAATATCCACAACAATAGATGCCACTTCCTGAAGAATGTAAGGCTTTTCCTCACGTTAGAGTTAAAATGCTTTCCACCAGTCCTTGAACCAGCAGGGAACTATATAGGCATAAAATTATTTGTTCTGACTGATGGTCCATATTCTGCTACCGACCCAGAAACAGTGCTATCCTTATTTACAGTATACTAGGTATGTTAGGAACTGGGACTTGTTTTGTTCCTCTTCCATCAAAAATCAAGGGTGACACAATAGCAGTATTTCAGTATTTGAGAGGTGTTTGTTTGTTTGTTTGTTTGTTTGTTTGTTTGTCAAACAAGTATAGCATCATAGTACATATTAACATAACATAATATAAGTAGAACATAGTAATAAAAAAGGATAATAACACAGTAGGACAGGGAAATTAGGCACAAAAATGCACTTATGCACGCCCCTTACAGACCTCTTAGAAAAGGGGAGAGGTCGATTGTAGATAATGTAAGGTTGAAGATTTTGGGATTGCCACAAAGAGGAGGGGGTCAGCTTATTTACCTAAGCATGTGTAGGCAAGACAAGAAACAATGGATCAAAACAAATCAAGGAGAAAAATAACCTGGAATTAAAGAGAAACTTCCTAACAGTGAGGATCAGTAGGACCAGTGCCTTCAGGTGCTTCATCCCTGGAGGTTTTTAAGAAAAAACTGGACAGTCACTTGTCTGAATGCTGATTGGATCACCAACAAATGGATAATATCTGCCTATCATTCCTCTTAACATGGAGAAGGGGCAGAGGTGGGCTGCTGCCCCCATGGGGGGGAAGCAGTGGGGGTAGAAAAAATGGAGCTCTTTTTAAAAGAATCAAGCATACAATTTTTAAAAAGTTTAGTAAAGCGTTTGACATGGTTTGATTTCTTAGAGAAGTTTGAATACATTAATTTTAGCTTGCCTAAAGAAGCCTAAGGAACATGGAAAACGTCATCATAAACTATTCATTTGAAAGATTAGATGAAAGTGTGGGGCATATTTGAGAGCTTGTACCACTGACATGGCAGGGCTGAAATAAACCAGTAATTCTGGATGAATTGGCTAATATGAATAAAGAAACTCCTTGATTAAAAAGCTTTATGAAACATTGTAAATGGAGAAAAATGTGAACTAAGCCACCCCCACCCAGTCACATGCTAGGTAAGCCACTCCCACCCAGTCACATAATAATAATAATAATAATAATAATAATAATAATAATAATAATAATTTATTAGATTTGTATGCCGCCCCTCTCCGAAGACTCGGGGCGGCTCACAAGAACGATAAAAAATAATATTATGCTGGCACAAATCTAATATTAAAAAAACCCCTAAAAACTAAAAA
The DNA here is from genome assembly GCF_031021105.1 of Erythrolamprus reginae. Taxonomy (NCBI): domain Eukaryota; kingdom Metazoa; phylum Chordata; class Lepidosauria; order Squamata; family Dipsadidae; genus Erythrolamprus; species Erythrolamprus reginae. The sequence continues at coordinate 245,951,211 of NC_091950.1, forward strand.
CTAAAAACCCTATCATAATTAAAAACCAAACAGCACATACATACAGTGTTCCCTCTAATTTTTTTGGGGGGTGGGCGGAAAATTATAGTGTCTGAGCGGCAGTCCCTTCGGGACTGGGCGGCACAGAAATATTAAATAAATAGATAGATAGACACACAGACAGACCAGGCAGGCAGGCAGGCAGGCAGGCAGGCAGGCAGGCAGGCAGGCAGGCAGACAAATAAATAAATAAATAAATAAAAAACCCACCCTGTTTTGCCTCAGAGAATTTCAAAATAAAATACTGTACTGTGTGTCTATAACAGTGAGCTCATAATAGGGCAATTCTATCAATATCAAAATGCCACTTAAATAGTTGAGCTAGTTTCAAACTAGATTTTGATTTTCTTTCTCTCTTCCTTACTCCCATTCTTTTTCTTTCTCTTTTCCTTCCTCTCTTTTTTCTATCTGTTTCTCTCTCTTCCTCTCTTCCTCTCTCTCTCCTTCCCTCTCACTCTTTCCCTCTCGGCTTCTGGGCAGGTTTGGAAAACTCTGAGTTGATGATGATTTTTAAGTGAGCAATTGCTCACTGCTCAGCTTAGAGGGAACTATGCATACATACCAAACATAAATTATAATAAGCCTGGGGGAAAGGTGTTTCAAATCCCCCATGCCTGGCGGTATAGGTGGGTCTTAAGTAGTTTATGGAAGACAAGGAGTGTCAGAGCAGTTCTAATCTCCGGGGGGAGTTGATTCCAGAGGGCCGGGGCCGCCACAGAGAAGGCTCTTCCCCTGGGGCCCGCCAGATGACATTGTTTAGTCGATGGGACCCGGAGAAGGCCAACTCTGTGGGAACTTATCAGCCGCTGGGATTCGTGCGGTAGCAGGCGGTTCCGGAGGTACTCTGGTCCAATGCCATGTAAGGCTTTAAAGGTCATGACCAACACTTTGAATTGTAACCGGAAACTGATCAGCAGCCAATGCAGGCCACGGAGTGTTGTAGATACGTGGGCGAATCTGGGAAGCCCCACAATGGCTCTCGCGGCCGCGTTCTGCACGATCTGGAGTTTCCGAACACTTTTCAAAGGTAGCCCCATGTAGAGAGCATTGCAGTAATCAAACCTTGAGGTGATAAGGGCATGAGTGACTGTGAGCAATGACTCCCTATCCAGATAGGGCCGCAACTGGTGTACCAGGCGAACTTGGGCAAACGCCCTCTTTGCCACAGCCGAAAGATGATGTTCCAATGTCAGCTGTGGATCGAGGAAGACGCCCATGTTGCGCACCCTCTCTGAGGGGGTCAATAATTACCCCCCCCCCCGGGTAATGGACGGACAGATGGAATTGTCCTTGGGAGGCAATACCCACAGCCACTCCGTCTTGTCTGGATTGAGTTTGAGTTTGTTGACACCCATCCAGTCCCCAACAGCCTCCAGGCACCGGCACATCACTTCCACTGCTTCGTTGACTGGACATGGGGTGGAGATACCAGCTCACAAAATGACAAAATGTACGTTGTGATGTCACAATGCAGGACCCATCCCTTAAATCCTTATGTGCAATATTGTAATGCAGGTAAAAAATTGGTAGAGTTTGCATCACAATACAATGCACATTTCACCATTTGTCCCTCTTTTGCAGATATTCAAGATAAGCACTATTATAACACTGGCGCAGCTAAGAATGATTAAAATCTACTCACTTATTTTATGGCTGGAGATCAAATGAGGACACAGCAGATTAAAAGCCTCCAAGACATGTTCATGCCAAGTAGGGAAAGACTCTTAGCAGCATTTTTACACAAGATTCGTATTTTCTGAAAACAGCTAGTTTTTCCCCACTTAATCCGGGATGCCTTTAGGATAAGCAGATGTTCTATCCCCAAATTGTGGACTTTGCCTACCAGCTGTTAATTAAAGGAACATGTGGAATCACCTTTACAAGAGGATTTTAATAGGATGTGATATGAGTATTTGTCATAAATTATTTAAATCTTGGCTTCAGTTTCCATTCCCTTTTTTGGCATAGCTTCCAAGCTTTGAATGGCTGCACAGCTGGCCAAGTATATAAACGCTTGCTGCTTTTCCAAACATAGACATAGAGAAAGCTCTAGGAACCTCTGACTTTCACAAAAAAGGTGATAGAAAATTATGGGGAAGATATGTGTTAAATTTAGTAAGTCTGCATTTTTATGCAAATTGGCTAAATTCGTACTTCTTCAACCAATAAGCAATTACATTTCAACATCCTCACTTTCTCAAACGTTCTGCAATTTTCTAATCAAAGGATGTACTTCTTAGGGGACATGTGAACAAAAATATATATTTATGAAAATACATGATTGCATTAGAAAATAAATACATTAACCCCAATTACATAGAAAATCATATTATTTGACAATATGCCATTGGATATATGCACACATTCTAGGTGGACATTTTTTTAAAAAATGGAGAGAGAAAAATGCAAAAAGTTGACAGAACAAATGTATGAAAAATGACTAATACACACTCACACCTTTAAACAGCTATCTTCATTCTGAATTCCTCATCATCATCTTTTGACAAATAATTTAGCATTTAGACTTTAGACTTTACCACTTCACAGTGCTTTATATCCCTCTCTAAGTGGTTTACAGGGAGTAAGCAATCTGGATCCTCAGTTTACCAACTTTGGAAGGATGGAAGGCTGAGTCAACTTTGAGTCTACTGAGATTCGATCTGCTTGCAGCCAGTGATCAGCAGAAGTAGCTTGCCGTATTGCACTCTAATCCTCCTCCTCTTTCCTGCCAACTTCAAATAACCCATTATCAAGGGCTGTATGTTGAAGATTCCTAACCAGGTTAAACCCACTCAAATACAATGGCCTTTAAATCTCCAGGCATAATTAGCAATTCCTAAATCGGTATATATTGTCCAATATAATCCCAAGGTTGCCACAATTCCCATGGGAATTAGCATTTTAAATTATCATTTCAGTTAAGGATTATGGGAATTATAATCCCACTTCCCCGAGGAGCATCAGATTAGTCTAACATAGTCTCTTTCACATTCTGTGATAATCTCAGGAAAAGTAGATATTTGTATTTTGCTGTCAATACTGTTGAAAGAAGACCTTTGATAATCTCTTACATTGATTAAATCATGCCACTTCCTTACCTTTCTTATATTTTGACAATGCTCATCTTTTAACCCAGTCTTCTACATTTAATTCTTCACCCCATTCAGACATCTGTGATAGCCCTGAGTTTGTATCTAACCTTCTATTTTTTTAAAAAATGAAATGAGAATGTACTTCATGTACATAATTATGCACATGTGTGCTAGATACATTTCTTATTATTTTTCCTATTTGTTCAAGGACAAAACCATTTAGAACACAAACTGCAGGTGAGAGAGATTAAGGAATTAGATAAGCAAGTTTTTTTAAAAAGAAAGAATGTAAACTGTGAATGTTGTTAAAACTAGGAGTCATGGCAACTGCTTAGAAATTGACAGATTACCACAAAACAGATCAAGAACAACTGTTTTATACCTAAATGGCTAACAGGTTTGGTAAGGCATCAGCTTTTGGGGTCACAATCAATCTTCTAACATCTTCAAAGAGTTATATGAGATTCCTAACTCACTTTTCTACTGTAACAGATTGAGGCTGCCCCTCTAGAATTACAGAAGGAAAGAAAGGTTGAACGAAAATGCAAGAAAATAAATGTAGGAGTAATGCTATTTGACAACAGAAGACTGGGATTCTCAAATGCAATTCCAGACTGTCAGAATGGATACTCAGGAGCTGTCAGACATGACCTATGAAAAAAGACCAGAGCCAAGAAACCAGGAGAAAAAAAAGAATCTCACACATTATACTAGGCCATGTTAGCTTGGTGTGTTGATATGAACCCCATCACTGTAGTTTGTAAATCAGGGAGCCACAATGTAGTGTAACTGTTAAAATGATGGATTTGGACCAGGGAGATTCAGGTTCCCTTGGTGACGGAGCTCACTAGATGTCTTTCAGCCAGTGCCTCTATGACAGAACAGAAAAAGTAGAAAAAACACAATCTGCCATCGTGTCACTTGGTTTCCCAGACATATTCACTGTGCTTGTATTCTGATAAGCAGACTCTGGGAAACCAGCCTGGAAAAAGAAACGTTGAAGTAGGGAGATAAATCATTACACTCACAGAGAAAACGTTCTTGAAGGAGGGAAAGCGAGAAGAGGCAGATGTGCTGGCAGAACGAAGAGTCCGTCAAGGTGGAATGCAAAGCCGAGCTTTAGCAGAGCAAGATAGATTTAAGCAGCTTCAGTGGATACAGCTGTACGGATTCCAAAAGGGAGGGAAATGTACTGAAACATTTCAGAGAGGTCCAGAGGAAGACCACTGAAGAAATAAGATGGTCATCAAGACCTTCCTCACCAACGGTGCCACTAGAATATACACTGATAGCAAACCGCACTCCTTACTACCAGTAGCACTGGTGATGCTCTCTACATGGGGCTACCCTTGAAGAGTGTTCGGAAACTTCAGCTCGTCCAAAATGCAGCCGCGTGAGCAGTCTTGGGCCTTCCAAGAAATGCCCATATCTCACCATCACTCCGCGGACTGCATTGGCTACCAATTTGTTTCCGGACACAATTCAAAGTGTCGCTTATGACCTATAAAGCCCTACATGGCATAGGACCAGATTATCTCCGAGACCGCCTTCTGCTGCACGAATCCCAGCTACCAGTGAGGTCCCACAGAGTTGGTCTCCTTAGGGTCCCATCGATCAAACAATGTCGGCTGGTGGGACCTAGGGGAAGAGCCTTCTCTGTGGGGGCCATGGCCCTCTGGAATCAGCTCCCCCCAGAGATTTGTACTGCCCCCACCCTCCTTGCCTTCTGAAAAAGTTTAAAAACTCATATTTGCTGCCAGGCCCAGGGTTCCTTAGACCTTCCCCCCTGACCGATGAATGCTTAGTTTGACTGCTTAATGAATGATATTGATAGTTTTTAATTAGAATTTTAAGATTGTTTTTTAAGGTATAATTGGATTGTTATTATTGTTTCCTGTTTTTCTGTACATGCTGTGAGCCGCCCCGAGTCCTCGGAGAGGGGAGGCATATAAATCCAATTAAATAAATAAAAAGAAATGATGCTACTTAGTTTGGGTAATGAAACATCTGCAAGAAAACAAGCAAGGTCAGAGACCACTAAGGACCTCTTAAGAGTTCTTCCTTGGCAAGGAAGAGATCAACATTGTACAGATCGGCCTTTGATGAAGATCCAAAATGTTTTCAAGCTGCTAGCCCAATAGAAGCCAACATTGCTTTTGTTTCACTCTTAAGAGGGGAAGAAGGCCTTTAAAACTGATGAGACTAGTCAAAACCTGATTCTACCGGTGAAATAGCCAGCCAAGGCATGCTTGACCAAATAGGTGATAAATTTAATTCTTGTTTTCTGGGATAGTTTATCTATAGTATCATCCCTGATAGTTTTTCCATCTCTGTTGATGCTAAAAATAATGTGTGTATGTATATACTTATTACACATTACACATTACATAGCATGCTATTAAATTAGTTATATGTGTGATGCAAAACAATCAATCAGATTAACTAAGTACAAATCTGTGTCGATTATTCTTAGGTAAGTGTTTCATATGAACATCGCTAATGTTCACTGTAATCTTTCTACAGTCAGAGATCAGAATATGTCCCAGAGTTTTCGTCCAAGGAATGTTCAGGAACAAATTTCAAGTAATCCTTCATTTATAATCACAACTGTGTTTGAAATTTCTGCTGCAAATTACTGAGATTGTAATTTTGTGACAAATTTTATGGAAGTCATTAGGTGAATTACACCTTGTATGGAGGTCATTAAGTGAATTCAGCTTCCTCAATGGGTGATTTTGATGGGGTTCTACCAGAAATCTGCAAAACGTTTTGCAAATCACAATCTTGTGACCGCAGGATGATTCAACTAGTTGTAAATGCAAGGCAGCTGCCAGAGGTGGATTTCTCCTGGTTTACACTGGTTCTGTAGAACCAGTAGCAAACCACTGGTGACATCACAGAGCCATTCTGTCTGTGCCGATCCGTGGACACCCCCATCTTTTGGGGAATTTTTTTTTTTAAAAATTGGAATCTTTCACTGATTTTTTTTCTTCTGTGCAGAACCCAGGTTTCCAGCATTGCGCATGCTCCACCATCTTGTTTTTGGCTTTGGGGTGGTTTTTTGCATATTTTCAGCACTGCGCATACATGCATGCACAAAATGTATGTGTGCCCATGTGGTATAGCCACATGGTGCAGAGGGAATCAAATTAGCAGTGAGGTAAGTTCGAACCCATCTTTGCCAGCTACTCAGCATCGAAATTGCAATCACATGAACGCATGACTGAGATGACAATCATAATTATGAATCCAGGTCGTAAGTCACTTTTTCCAAGGCCATTGTAACCTTGAACCAATGTTAAATAAATGGTCATAAATTGAGTATCAACTTTAATTCCCATAAGATAAATGATTCTCAGGAAAAAGCTAGTCTAAATTTATCTAGGAACATTTCAGCGACTCGTCCAGATGGATTATGTCAGTCCAGAACAGAATTGCTTCAGTGCCCTAGCCCTAGTGATAAATTGTGTAGATATCTATAAAGCAGAAAATCTATGATTGTATCCCCATTAGTGGTTTGATACTGATGATATTCTGAGCATGACGAAAATGTACTTCAGCTGTTGCACTGAAAAAAGCCAAAATTTAGTGAGTCTTGATGTTCTTCAGGCAAGATCAATAAGTGTCAGAATTCCTTCTATGTTGCAAGCAGCTACATAAGGTAGGTCCAGGAACCCACCAGAGAACACTTTAGAAGGTGCTGTCATTAGTGGAGGGTGGCAAGCTATTGCCCTTTGCAAATGCCCAGCCGGGGACTCACCTCCCTGGCCCGGATTTGCGGCAGGGCCAGGGAGACGCGGGTCCCGGTGCAGCCGCCATCTTGGAAGGCCGGGATCTCGCGAGATTTCACAAGATCCTGGCCCTGCTGGTCATCGGCATGGCCCGATGACGTTGTCAGGGGCAGAGCCTGCCAACCCTATAAAAGGGGCTGTGCAGGCTCAGGGCCTCCTTTTCGCCCCTGACAACAAGCAGGCGAACACCTGCCCTCCCTCCCTCCCTATCTTTCAGTGTGCTACTGGGGTCACCCTTAGGGGGCCGAATAGGAATTTTTTGCGGTCTCGGTATTTTCTGCAACCGTTTTTTCACCTATTCCACACTGTGCTGCAGGACGGATGGTTAGGGGGTGCTTCGCTCCCCGATTAGTTCTAATTGGCTTACCTTTGGTCATTGGGTTGGCAGGTTAGGGGCGGAAATTGGGTGGTGTTTAGCAACTGCATGTTCTCCATTGGGCATCTTTGGGGATGATTGGCAGACTCTCTCCAAGGGCTCATGGTACCTTTAAATCAATCTGAGCAATTGGGGAGAACCTGCCTTTGGGTCTCACCCATTTCTATCCCCTTTCAGGGGTTGGACGGCGAGACCTCCCACATGCATTGCATGGCTGGGATCCACGTGAGGGCGCGGCCCCTTCACCGGGATCAGCATGGAGCTACGCCCATATGTTGCCCCGGAAGTTTTTCTGACATCATTTCCGCCCCAGAAGTAATTGGTTGATCTCTGCAGGTCCATGTTAGATTGAATTAAATTTATGATAATTTAATTAATAAAAATGACCCAGTTTTAAATCCAGCTCTGTGTCCGCATCGTTACTCCACCTCTGCTGCAATATCCCTACTGAAATGCACATGCAACCCACTGCTGGAGCCACAGCCCACTGCCTCTCTCACAGAGCCCATCAGTTATAGCAATAGCACTTAGACTTATATTAGCATTAGCACTTAGACTTATATACCATTTCATAGTGCTTTTATGCCCCTCTCTAAGCGGTTTCCAGATAAAATACAGGAAATAGTACAAGGGCAGACTAGATGGACTATGAGGTCTTTTTCTACCATCACTCTTCTATGTTTCTATGTCAGCATATTGCCCCCAACAATCTGGGTCTTCATTTTACCCACCTCGGAAGGACAGAAGGCTGAGTCAACCTTGAGTCAGTAGTGAGATCTGAACTGCTGAACTACAGCTAGCAGTTGCAGTGCTGCACTCTAACCACTGTGCCACCCCCGCTGTGTCACAGAGCTTTACAGCTCTTTCTACAGGTTTTATGCAGTCAGCATTTTGCATATTGCCACCAACAATCTGGGTCCTCACTTTAACAACCTTGAAAGGATGGAAAGCTGAGTCAAGCATTGAGCCAATCAGGATCGAAGGAATCGAACTCTGCAACACTGCATTCTAACTACTGCGCCACGGCAGTTCTTATTCCCCTTTATCCGAGGAAGCAGTCGAAAGCAGAAACTTCTGGCGCGGAGCCTAAATGTCATCGTGACTCTACCGGCCAGGAGCTTAACACTGCATGTATGATCCCATTGCTTATTTGAAGTGCGATTTAATTAGGGATCAAGAATTTTTCTGTATTCGGTATTCAACAAAGCATTTTAAACCACTATGGGCATTTAAGTCGCTAGTCTTTGAAGAACACAAAATGTTCCATCTGGAGAGGATGACGTGAACACAAACGCTTCACCGGGTTTGAGAGGACTTTCCACCGGTAAAATCATCAAGGGCCGCAATTTCAGAAACACGGTTGTGTTGTCAGCTGAATCAATGAATGGGAAAGTGCATCAGAGAAAATCCAAACAGCAAAGGAACCTGAGAGCAAAACTAGACAGGCTGTTAAAATGCATGAACGTGCATTTTTTTTTCCAAACTCAGAGCAGGTTCCTCTCAGAGTTCCAGTTACTCACCCCACCCCACTTTTTCAATTCAGGAAAGTTCAGAGTTTAATGAGACTTAAACTCCTTCAGCCAGGAGTTTAATATTAGATAAGTAAAGGCTTCAGCTTTCCCACCCAGCCCACCTGAATTCATAAAGCTGTTTTCTATTTTATTTTTGGATTATTGGTCCCCAGAATACCCCGAGGTTAGAAAGGCTATAAATTCATATAAATAGATAAAATAACTTCATTCCATTCCATAATTATTCTTTTACATGTACCTACAGATGTATGGTATATTTTTATATTTTTTTAACTGATTAGTGGAGGGTTTTTTCTCAGTTTTATTGTATGGGTTTTTCATTATGTAAAGTTATATGACTTACTCAAATATAACAGGCTTAAAAATAGATACATCTGTTTTTGCTGTACATCTGTGCAACCACATAAAAATAATAAAAGACACAAGCTTAAAAAAGAAATATTCGGTCAGTCAAGACAAAAACACAAACTGGCCTCCATTAACATCCAGACTTACAGTACGGTATACCTTTTCTTCTCTTCTCTTCTCTTCTCTTCTGTATTCTCTTCTCCTCTCCTCTCTTCTCTTCTGTATTCTATTCTATTCTATTCTATTCAAAAATCTTGCCATCAGTCTACAACAGGGATCCCCAAACTTTTTACACAGGGGGCCAGTTCACTGTCCCTCAGACTGTTGGCGGGCTGGACTATAAAAAAAACGTATGAACAAATCCCTATGCACACTGCACATACCTTATTTAAAATAAAAAACAAAATGGGAATGTTAAATCAGAGGCTAGAGGCCGATGAAGAGGATAACAGCTCTTTATTTAATAAGCAGGAACATCCAACGTGACCAGCTCGCAGGCAGGTAGTGACTTAAGAAACAAGCGGTCAAAACCGCACCTTATATACATTGTTACTAGCGCAGGGATTGGTGACAATGTTTCAAGACTTCGCGCTGGAGCTTCCTATTGGTTGAGCCCGGAGGCTCCTTATTGGTCGCGCCCAGGCTTCCCATTGGATGCGCTAACAGGCTTCTTATTGGTCGCCCTGCTCCAATCAGCGATCACCTTTATTCTAGCAACTTGCAAACATAACAGGGAACAAATACAATATTTAATATTTATTCTCTCTCTCTCTCTCTCTCTCTCTCTCTCTGTCCTTCTCTCTTTTTATTTCTCTCTCTTCTCTTTTTCTCACTCACTTTTGTATCTCTCCCTCTTTCTCTCTCCCTCTCTCTGTCTCTCCCTTTCTTTCTCTCTCCCTCTCTATCTCTCCCTCTCCCCCCCCCTCTCTCTCTTTCTTTCTCTATCTTCTCTTTCTCTCACTCACTCTCTTTGTATCTCTCCCTCTTTCTCTCTACCTTTCTTTCTCTTTCTCTATCCCTTTCTATCCCTTTTATCTCTCCCTTTCTCTCTGTCCCTCTCTTTCTTTCTCTGTCCCTCTCTTTCTTTCTCTCTCTTATCTCTCCTTCTCTCACTCACTCTTTTTCTATATCTCTCTTTGTATCTCTCTTTCTCTCTCCCCCTTTTTCTCTATCTCTCCCTCTTTCTTTCTCTCTCTCCCTTTCTATCTCTCTTCTTCCTTTCTCTCTCTCGCTTTCTTTTTCTCTCTTTCTCTCTCCCCTCCTTTTTCTCTCTCTCTCTCTTTCTCTCTCATACACCACACCTGCAACAGAGAGAGAAATAGAGAGGTAGATGTTGGGCGCGTTACCGGGAGGTGGAGGCGGCGTGGGGCCAGATGCTGGGTGCTGGGGACACTGGGGAGGGCGAAGGGGTGGACGTGGCTGCTGCCTCTCAGCTGCAGAGCCAAACGGGGGCAGAGGCAACGGCGGAGTCCGGCGCTGAGGCCATGTGGGGCCGCTCATCCAGGGGGGCGTGGACCGGCAAGCCGCCCTCCGCTCTCTCTCTTTCTCTCTCATGCACTATGCTGGCAACAAAGAGGAAAAGAGAGAGAGCGGAGGGCAGCTTGCCGGTCCACGCCCCCCTGGATGAGCGGCCCCGCATGGCCCCAGCGCCGGACTCTGGACAGGGCAGCAACAGTTTCTCTCCCTAAAGGCGGCAAAGGAAGGTGCCAATTGCAGGCCTGCTTTCCTCCCCGCCCCCTTGCCTCTCCACCTTCTCCTCACTCAGCAGCCGACCGTGGTGAGTGGACAGGAGATTCGGGAGTTTATTATATCGATCAGTAAAATCTTGTGAGCTGCTGCGGGCTGATTAAAAGACCTCATCGGGCCGTAGTTTGGAGACCTCTGGTCTACAAGATCAACAAAATGGCCTCCACCAGTATATAATATGGCTGCACTAAGAACTAAGCTTGCCAGCATTCTTTTGTCATATACAAATGATGTATTTGGAAAAAAAACACCACACCTTTCTGCAAGTGACATACAAAAAGGGAAATCGGGGCTGTGAGAAGAACATACATTGGGGAAATATCCAACTTCAAAAACCTCACTGGGAAAATATATACTACAGATCATGACATGAAAGTAATATGCATTTTAAAAGTAATTTAACAATGTAGATCATAAATATACAAAAGCCATTTATACTTAAACTGCAGAGAGAGAGAAAGTACTTATATAACGTCCATGTGAAAAATGTGTGGGAAAATGCACATAACAAAGAATCATATCAGGAAAATTTGCATTTCTCAAGGTCTTGAGAAAGAGACTATAAACAGCTATATCTGTTGGAACCATCGTACAATATACAAAATCTCTGCACATTGAACACATTTAGTAACAAAACCATAAGTAAGAGAGACAGTGTCTTGTCTTCTATGCTTGGAGACCTGTTCTGGCAGGAGAGTCCTTCTAGCGACTGCTCAAAGTTGATAATGAAGAAGATGAAGATGATAATAAAAATGATAGCTATCCCATCCTCCGCGAACTCTACAGGTTTGTGGCCTGCTTATGGGGGCCCAGCAAGCATTGTCTGACTACATACAATTCTCAATTTAAACCACAACTGAGCCCAGAATTTTGATTGTAAGTCAAGTTAATCTTACAATCATTTTACTATGGTTGTAAAGTGAGTCACCACAGTTGTTTAGCAAATCATATATTTCTAAATTCAAATCCAGATTACTCAAAAGGATGCTTTCTTGCCAGAAAATGGCAAAAAAAAAAAAAAACACAATCACATGACCACCAGATGCTGCAACTGGTTGTAAATGCAGTCGCCATAAATGGATTATGTGACCGTGGGGGAGATATGACAGTTGTAACTTTGAGAGTCATACGTATTTTTAAAAATCCATTCAAATAAGCTTGAAGTCATTATAAGTCATAAGTTGAGGACTACCTGCAATGTAAAGTTAATGTGTTGGAATGCCATAGGACAGGGCTGGAGGCGTGACACACTGGTCATACCCACACCTGGTTTAGCGAAGGAGAAAACAGTCTCAATATATCATGTGACGCTGCCGCGACGACATGAGTTTGATACCCCTGCCATAGGAGGAATTACTTGAAATGCAGCATGAGGTAAATGATAAAACAGCCTAGATTAATTCAAGTATCATGGCAGGGATTGACTCGTCTCAATTAATCACTCACTGCTTATCACTTAGAGGAGAATAACAAGAGGAAGCCTCACTGGGCAAAGCTGGATTCATTGATTCCCAAGACTTAACTATAACATGTAAAAGCAGAAAAGAGGAAGAAATTGCCTAATTAAATATAGATTGGGGATGTGTGTGTGTATGTGTGCATATATGATGTGAAACAGAGATAAATAGTCTGTTTTACCTATTGTTTTAGCTTTGAATATGCTATCAGCAAATCAACCACATAAAATTATGATTGATTACCCCCAAACAGGCTGGATCCGTTCATTTGTCACCGTATGTTGAAAATAAACATGCCACCTTATGAGTGGATTAACTTCAAAGCCGATAACACAACTACTCTCCAAATAGACCTTGACGCTGTTTCTGAGTGGTCTAACACATGGCAACTCCAAATCTCAACTAGCAAATGCTCTGTCCTACACATTGGGAAAAAGAATCTGAACTCCAAATACAAACTGAATAATCAAATTATCACAGATAATCCCCACTTGACCTTGGTATATAATAACAAAAGATTTAAGTGCCAAAGCCCACTGCAACAACATAACCAAGAAGGCTTCAAGAGTTGTAAACCTAATCCTATGTAGCTTCTGCTCTGGCAATCTCACACTACTTACCAGAGCTTACAAAACTTTTGCCAGACCCATCCTCGAATACAGCTCATCTGTTTGGAACCCATATCGCATCTCGAGTCTTCGGAGAGGGGTGGCATACAAATCTAAATAATAAATCTCAGACATTAACACCGTTGAAAATGTCACCAGAAGAGCCCTTCACTTCTCCACTCGAAATAGAGACTAGACTTTCAATCCTGGGCCTAGAAAGCTTAGAACTAAGACACCTTAAACAAGATCTAAGTATTGCCCACAGGATCATATGCTGCAACATCCTGCCTGTCGGCGACTATTTCAGCTTCAACCACAACAACACAAGAGCACATAACAGATTTAAACTTAATATTAACCGCTCCAAACTTGACTATAAAAAATAAGACTTCGGTAACCGAGTTGTCGAAGCGTGGAACTCATTACCAGACTCCATAGTGTCACATCCCCAAACCCCCAACAGTTTACCCTTGGATTATCCACGTTTGACCTATCCAGGTTCCTAAGAGGTCAGTAAGGAGTGAGTACAAGTGCACTAGAGTGCCTTCCGTCCCCTGTCCTATTGCTCTGCTATATCTCCTATACTTTTCTTCTATTCCTATATCTCTTCTTCTATTCTTTCATTGATATGTTCTATTCCTATAACTTCTATTCTATTCTTTCTTAGATATATTTTACTATGAGTATCTCCTCTATAACCTTCATCATATATTTTACTATGTGTGTATATATATATATATATATACCCAATAAAACCCTCATTGTGTATTGGACAAAATAAATAAATAAAATTAGAGATAATGAGTATGCCATGTGCTAGCTTGCAAATTTCACCTCTTTTAGTATAAAGCTCTGACCACCATTAGAACTTGTCCTGTCCACCTTTGGGCCAAGTCTCTAATTAATTTTGGTCATGAATCAATTGCCTTTCCAGGAAAAAAGGTTCTCTCCCTCTAGAACAGTGGTGGCGAACCTATGGCATGGGTGCCACCGGTGGCATGCGGAGCTATATCTGCCAGCATGTGAGTTCTCGGAGAGGGGTGGCATACAAATCTAATAAATTATTATTAATTGTTATTATTATTACCTCAGCTCCAACACACATGTGTGCATCGGCCAGCTGATTTTCAGCTCACATTGAGGCTCTGAAAGAGCATTTTCTGCTTCTGGAGGGCTTCTGGAGGATGGAGAGGGTGTTTTTGCCCTCTCCATGCTCCAAGGAAGCCTCTGGAGCCTGGGGAGGGTGAAATATAGGCCTACCAATCCCACCAGAAGTTGGGAAATGGGCTGTTTCTGGCCTCCCGAGGGCCTCTGGAGGGCAGGGGAGGCAATTTTCACCCTCCCCAGGCATTGAATTATGGGGGTGGACACGTGCACACACTTTCAGCATCTGAGGGGGGAAAAGGTTCTCCATCACTGTTCTAGAAGAAATGATCCAATACTTCCCAATATCAGTGCAGATAGCAAAGAAGAGAAATAAGCAAACTGGAGCCCTCCTGATGTTGCTGAACTACAATTCCCAGCAAGCCTCAGTATTGGCCGTTCTAGAATGGAGTTTAGTTGTGTTTGAATGGAACAGTTAACCAAATTGCTGAGTAGCTTGGCACATCAATGCGTTTGTAGCCGAGTTAAATCCCTATCACTTGTCTCTGCATATGCATACTGGGATATGGGACCAGCTAATTATTTCCCTCAGTGTAAGTCAGCAAGCGTTTGCTTAATTGATTTGTGTTTGACAGATCTAAGCTAGACAGATCAGAGACCAGTACAATTAGTCATAAATGTAAATCAGCTTTCAGCACAATGGAGAATGCTGATGCCAGTGGGAGGCATAGTGCTCCTCTCCTTCGATCTGCTGAACCAGGAAAACTAGCAATTACCTATTTGCAGAGGTGGGTTTCACCCAGTTTGAACTGGTTCGTTTGAACCAGTAGCAACCCAATAGTGACATCACAATGATGTCACGGAACCAGATCAGTCAATGTAGGTCCATGAAGTCCACCATCTTTTTTTTTTTTTAAATGGAATAGTTTTTGGAGATTTTTTTTTTCCCTTTTTTTTCCCTTCTGCCCATGCGCAGAAGCCAGGTTTCCAGCACTGCGCATATATTGCCATCTTGTTTTTGGCTTTTGGGGGGATGGATTTTTTTGGATTTTTTTCCAATGCACTTAGCATGCACTCACCCAGGAGGTGCAGCCATGTGGCATAGGAGGAAGCGAACCAACAGCGAGGCAAGTAAGAACCCACCCATGCCTATCTGGTTATCTTTTCAGATCTACTGTACTACAGATCACATCACCCCAACAGCATGGCAAATAAACAGGAATAATGGTTACTTAGAATAACATCTTTATAAAACTTGGGAGAAAGTATATAATTGGTGGAATATTAAATTGAATAAATGATATATTGAAATTTTATAGATAAGGTTTTTTTAATCCAAGTAATTGATTTTATATATTTAACCACAATGTTATAATACAAATGTTGAAGTAGATATTATATTATAATAGTATATTAAGAAATATTATGAATAAGCTTTTAGATTTATTAATTGATTTTAATTATTTTAATTACAATGTTAAAATGGAAATGTTGAAATAGAAGTTATATTATAGTAGTATATTAAGAATTATTTTTCTGTATTGATCTGAATTATAATTAGTTTTCTTTTTTGTATTAGTAAGACTTCTATACTTAGTGGAGCAATGGTAGCTCCTATAAATGTTAAATGTTGTTTGTTTTGTTTGTCTTAAAGAAAAATCAATTAAAAAAATTTTTTTTTAAAGAATAACATCTGAAAGTCCGTATGTTGGACACGTTTGCTTAAGCAATTATCCTTCCAAGAGTTTCTGCTGAAAGCCAAGTTAGCTGGCAGTCTATGGAGATTCTCAGTCATCAAGGTTGTCCCAAGGGTGCTTTTTTCAAGAGGCAACTGGACTTTCTAGTTTTTCTTTGAAGACGTTTTGTTCCTCATCCAAGAAGCTTCTTCACTCTGAATTGATGGTGGGGAATTTATAGGATTTATAATATCTGCAAGGGGTATAAATACTTCCATTCCCCACCATCCAGTCAGAGCTGAAGAAGCATCTTGGATGAGAAGCAAAACATCTTCAAAGAAAAACCAGAAAGTCCAGTTGCCTCTTGAAAAAGCACCTTTGGGACATGTTGGGTAGCAGTTGCATCGGACGGGAAATGAACACTCAGACGCCAAGCTGGGTAAAATGGGTCACTTTATTAAATATTAACAGAAAGACCTGCAGGGGTCACTAAATGGGGCGGAGTTTCCTGAACACAACATGCTTGGGCAACTAATGGACATAACTCCATGCCTGGGCAGGGTGAGGCATGTCCCGCCTGCACCCAGACCGTAAAGCCATGCCCAGCGTGTGGGAGGACTCACCCCCCCCCCCCATGACCTGGAACCGGAAATGACATATGTGAGCCCCAAGGGCACCCCCTTCACACCGCCCCATCTGGTTAGGAAGCATGAGTTGTGTAATGGGCGTGCCAATCGTATTACAAAAGATGCCCAAAGGAGAACACATAGTTGCTACTGATACACTTTCCGCCCCGTTTCTGCCATATAGTGACCAAGTATATATACCTCCAATTGTTGAATCCAAACCTATTTACATACAGATGCACCCCGTAACCACAAATCCAATTTCACTCATCCAGGACGGAGTAGGCGAAAAAACAATCCATAACAAATGCTCTAAGATTGCAAAAAATTCCTACTCAGCCCCAACTTGGCAACCTTAAAAATGCCCTGGATTGAGCGGGGGGTAGGCAGGGCATCAAGCTCAGAGGGCAAGGGAAGTAAGGGTGGTGAGCAGGCCCTAATAAAGGGCACTAGCCCCGCCCCTGCTTCCCAGAATGCCCAAGCAGCCGTCGGGACACTCTGGGCTGCTCACGTGCTACCACGCAAGATCACCCCAGCTGATAGGCGGTGCCGAGTTAGTTCCAGCCTTCAGCAAATGTCGTCCGGGCGTTAATTTGCCCGGCCTCTCAATTCTGGGACTGCAGTCCATCATCTCATCTATAATGGAGGGAAAGAAAATGAAGAATGGGAGCAATTACAAACATGTTGGTTAAAGCAAGTGAAACACTCACAGTGCAGGTAGCAGCAGTGGCTACAATTAAGCCGTCTGGACTAAGAAGTCAAGTTTGATTAGAACTTGATTGGGGCCACTGGAGCCCAATGTCCACTCATTCAGCAAAAAAAAAAAAAGTTCCAGTGGAAAGCAATGACAAATTGCTTCTGTGCTTTTATTAAGGCAATTGTTTGGACATATCTTCAAAGTCAGCAGAAGTTGAATCTGATTCAAAAGAGGCATTTTGTTTTCAACCAGTCCCGGCTTATAAAGAATTTTTTAACGTTTTAAAAATGAGTTATCAATTCCTCTTTGATATTAAATTGCCAAATTCTGCTGTAAAGACTTCTGGCCATCAGGACAATGTCTGATTGCATAGAGTTTTTCCCAGAGAAAGAAAAATTATACTTGTAGATACATATATTTTTTCTTTTCTAGAAATCCATATGACCTTTTCAGCATCTTGACTTGAATATCTAAACTATAAAAATAAGTCAACTTGCAAGAATTAATACTGGAGTTCTTTTCTTTTTTTAAAAAAAACATGTTCTGCTTAAAACTGAACTGAATGCCTGTTTCATGTTTTGTGTCTATGTAGTTTTTCTGGGCACAATAAAGAAATGATTTGATGTTTGTTTGTTTTTATTCTAGGATTTTTCCCCCCCAACTTTTTGGTCTTGTACAGATTTCCTTGTTTCCTATCCATACTTTAACAAACTGCTGTTTCTTTTTTCAGATCAGCCACGGTAGACTAAGTGCTATTACTATCATAATTATTGTTTTGGATAGTATTGGATCATTTCTTCTAGAACAGTGATGGTGAACCTTTTTCCCCCTTGGGTTCCTTCCAGAGGTGGCCTCCTACTGGTTCTAACCAGTTCTTTAGAACCGTTAGTAGCTCAGCGATGACATCACAGAGCTGGTTCTGTCGGTGTCTCCGTGGGGGCCGCCATCTTGGGTTTTGCATGTACAGAAGCTATTTTTTTTCTTTTTCTTTTTAAATATTTTTATCAATTTTCCACTTTTTTATTGCTGCATGCACAGAAGGCGTGCGTGTGTGCACAGTGCAACCCTGAATGAAACAGCAGCAAAAGAATCCAGATCCTTCTTTCCGATTCCCCATCTATGATTTTGCTATGTATATCTTAAAAGCGAATGAAAGAAGACTATGAAAAGGGACAAGAACTATTCACACCCAGAGACACTATTCTTTAAATTACAGTGATAGTTACTTTTACAGTGCTTTTCAGGTAATGTTTTTCTCCTTATTTCTAAGATATATGGTAGTCTAAGTTTAATAAACTATACAGACATTTCTATTTGGAACTTTTCATAGGTTTTTTTTTTTTATTGTATTGTTTGCTCCCTCCCTTATTCCACAGATGTTTCTTATCAAAATTTGGATATCTCCCTTTTTGTTTCAAGTTTTGGTGGGGTTTTCTTTGTTTTGTTTTTTTACTGCTCAGGCTGGCTTTGAGTTTAAAGAGGAGGGAGGAATGAGAATAACTCTTTCCTGAACTTCTCAGAATGCCAAGAATTGGTCAAGCTGCCCTTGCTAAGGTCTGGTCTATCCTTTGCAAATGCAACAGGATGTCCTATCAGCCAGTCCATTCTGCTGACCTCACTTTCAGATCTTGCTGGCTCAATCTGCGTTCTTAGCTACAGACTCCTCTTCCAACTGGGCCTCAGTTCAGAAACACCTCTGGTCCACGCAGCACAAATGCAACGTGAGCAATTGTCCAATGATTTCCAATAGTCTCCGCCATTAGCTAATAGATCTACCCTTCATATGTACTCTCGTCCAAAGACAGATAGGCCTGTTCCCAGATATCTGAATAAGGCAGGAAGCTTCTCAGCATCTACGTGACACTTTGCAGGTTTGGGTAGGTGAAAGGAAAAAAACCTTTAACCTTGAGACATTTTTGCAAGTCTGTGTCCCAATCAGGGCATTTCATCCTGTCACATAGTCCTCAATTCACAACAGCTCATTTAGTTGCAACAGCACTAGAAAAAGGTGACTTATGACCATTTTTCACACTTACGACCATTTAAGCATTCCCATGGCCACATGATCAAAATGCAGACACTTGGCAAACTGACTCCTATTTATGATGGGTGCAGGGTCCCGAGATTAGCCATCCTGAGTCTACGGAGAGGGGCGGCATACAAATCTAATAAATAAATAAATCATGTGATCACCTTTTGCGACCATCTGACAAGCAAAGGCGAAGTGGGAACCTGTTTCACTTGAGAACAGCAGTATTCACTGAAGAATTGCGACAAGGAAAAATTCACTTTAAAAATGTCTCACTTTGCAGCAGAAATTTTGAGCTCAATTAATAATAATTATAATAATTATAATTTATTAGATTTGTATGCCTCCCCTCTCCAAAGAATTGTGGTCGTACGTTGAGGACTACCTGTGTATTGAATTCTAAATTTTCATTTTTAATTTGCTCTCAAACTTTGGAACAATGAGCTTATCTATGTTTCTTAAGTGTGTATAGAATACTGTATATCTTGCTGGCCTTTATATACTGCTCAAAAAAATAAAGGGAACACTCAAATAACACATCCTAGATCTGAATGAATGAAATATTCTCATTGAATACTTTGTTCTGTGCAAAGTTGAATGTGCACAACAGCATGTGAAATTGATTGTCAGTAGTGCTTCCTAAGTGGAGTTTGATTTCACAGAAGTTTGATTTACTTAGAGTTATATTGTGTTGTTTAAGTGTTCCCTTTATTTTTTTTTGACAAGGGTATTATTAATGTGAATTTGTGATGGGCTTTTCTCTCATTCCCAGCCCTATAGCTTGGTAGCCTTAGTAGAAGCACAATGTATAAATAAGTAGGAGAGGCAGGCGCATGAATGATAGCGATAGTGAATGGAAGTACATAGTGGGGCTGGCAATAGAGCAGGTGATGGAGCAGGGTGAAATGATGGAACAGGTGATGCAGTGGTTGATGCAGTAGGCAGTGGAGCAAGAGAGAATTTCTGATGGAGGAAGTGGTGGGTGTAACAGATGATGGATTGAGCCATAGAGCAAGAGAGGACAATGGTGCAGGTGATGGAACGAACAACAGAATGAGAGAAGGCAATGGAACGAAATCGTACAAATGATAAAGACAGCCGAAAAGATGATGGATAATCACATTGTTGTTTTGTTGATTGATTGATTGACTGAGTGCCTGTTTTTTATATATACTGTTTTTATGAGATTACTAATTTTAAATTGTAATTAGATTGGTGGGCATTGGATTTGGTATTATGTACTGTGCTGTTTTTTATTATTGTTGTGAGCCGCCCCGAGTTTGCGGAGAGGGGCGGCATATAAATCCAATAAATCTAATCTAATCTAATCTAAAAGACAGAGCAGCAAGGGTCAGTGAAAGAGACGAGCAAGAAAATTGTATGGAGAAAACAAGAGGGTGAATGAGGGAAAAAGAAGAAAGAAAGAAAGAAAGAAAGAAAGAAAGAAAGAAAAAAGAAAGAAAGAAAGAAGGGAGGGAGGGAGGGGGGAGGGAGGGAGGGAGGGGAAAGAAAAAGAGAGAGAGAGAGAGAGAAAGAAAGAAAGAAAGAAAGAAGGAAGGAAGGAAAGAGAAAGAAAGAAAGAAAGAAGGGAGGGAGGGGGAGGGGAGGAAAGAAAAAGAGAGAGAGAGAGAAAGAAAGAAGGAAAGAGAAAGAAAGAAAGAAAGAAAGAAAGAAAGAAAGAAAGAAAGAAAGAAAGAAAGAAAGAAAATAATCCACTGAATCGTTCATAGGGCAATGCAGACTGGTAATGTTGGGGGGGGGGGTTCCTCTTAGGAGAGGCAGAAAAACTCACCCAGCTGTGCCCCAAAGAAGAGACAGAAAATAATGGATGTTTGTTCCCCTGGCAGAAAACCATTTTCCTTAACTTGTCCCATATTAAATCTTGGTAAAGCTGAATTAGCAAAGCAGAAAGTTGGCTACAAGAAGAGCGCAAATTTTGCCAGCAGATTCGTGCCACTTCAGAGATTTAAAAAACAGCTTAAAACATCCTCTCTCTTTTTTTTCCTTTTCAAATGTCATTGTTCGACTTGTCGCGGGTTCCACTTTGGAATGACAAGAAATCAGATTTCAACTCTGGAATCCAACCAGAGGCTTCCATAAGCTCCAAAATAAAGACTTGAAAACAGCTTGCAGTCCTGGGGCTGCAGGTTGTGCAACCTTGTTTTAAAAGAAATCATGTGGAAAAAATAGCTAACAGTATAAGTATATGCATTTAGTAATGCACTGCTGTCAAGGAAGAAAAAAAATCCTCAACTCTGCTGTTTTAATCAGTGGTTGGTTCCCTGTAGGAAGGAAGCCACGTGTCTAAGCTATGAAAGGGAGTCTGCAAAGAGCTTTATATGGTACGATTGAATCCTTTGCATTCTTCTTTTTCGCTGTGGTTGGGATTGTGTATTCCCTGCATGTTTCTTTCCTGTGTATGGTGTTTTGTTTTGTTTTTGTTTTTGCTAAGGAAGAGACTGCTGGGCCCAATCACAGATGACAAATTCCATTATTTCAACTTTCAAGATGGCATGAATTATGCCATGGCACATATTCAGTCGCTAAGGTTTTCTTAGGCAACGGAGTGTTGGAAACAGTTTCGAAACTTGCTAGTTCTGTCTTTTTAAACTTGACATGCAAGATATGCATCTAGCAAGCCTCTTTACCTTGCCAAGTTTGAAATAAGGAGGCCGGTATCTTGGGAGCAGGGGGAGAGGAGGGGGGAAAGAAGCAAAAAAAAAAAAAACATTAATCCTACTTCAAAACATAAATAAAACCCAAGTTCTGCTTGGAGGAATTTGTGCTAATGAGCAAGTAAAGCAAGTTCTTTTAAGGATTTGCTAATCCTGAAATATGTGGAACTGGAAGGCCAACTGGCAGAGAAGACGTTTGTTAACACTTACCATCAAAGCAAAATCTCTTGGCTCAGCGTCAGCATATTTCAATATCTTATTTAAGCACAGCCTCTCATTAGCACGTGGCATGACAAGGCATGAAGACAAAATATCAAATCCAAAATAAATAGAAAAATCCATGGAAAATGTGTCTTTTAACACACAAATAGGCACACAAATGCTAATTTGTTTGCTTGCAGCTAAGGAAACTTTGGGCTCTCCGCTCAAGTGGCAAACAGCTAGGTGTGGTGCTAACTCAGTGGTGGAATTCAAATAACTTAACAACCAGTTCGCCCAGGGTCAGGTTGGCTGTTGTGGGAGGTGTGATCCATTCCCGACCTCCAGCTCCACCACACATGCAGGATGAGTCCACCACAACAGCCAACCTGACCCTAGGCAAACTGGTTGTTAAGTTATTTGAATTCCACCACTGAGTTAGCACCACACTTAGCCGTTTGCCACTTGAGCAGAGAGCCCAAAGTCTCTGAGCATGCGCAGAAGTAAAATTGGGCAGGGCCTGCCCACATGCGCATAGCAAGCATGCATGCAAAACATTGTGATGTGCACACAGTGCACCAATAGGAAATGGTAAGCAACCCACCTCTGCATAGAACCAGATTATCTGAAGGACCACCTTCTTCATTTATTTCTGCTTATTCTGTAAGACTTACCAGGGGAAACTTACTCCAGGTCCCCCTATTAAACAGTCCCACCTAATGAGACCCAGATAGAATGTCTTGTCTAACACAACTCAAGCGCTTTGGAGCTACCTATCTCTCAAGATTCTGGTGATCCCAACCTTGCTGGACTTATAGAATTGGTAAAATTGCTAAATTTTACTAATTGCTAAATTGATTTTTTTTTAAAAAAAAATCTGGCTCTTCCTCCCAGAATTGGGCCAGGTTACTGGCTAAGCTTTACTGCCTTTTGTTTCAGGTAGAAAATACTGGTTTTAACTGTTTCTATTAGTATTTTATTAATTTGACTGATAGTTAGCTGCATACTGTATGGCTTGAGCAGCCATATAAAACACAGAAGGAATTGGATTAGGGAACAGTCTGCTGGTGTCATCATAAAAAAGTTAGTGGCAAATCCAGACAAGAACTCTGTGAACTTTGTGCAGCAACAACAAAAAGTTTTGGGAACACTTGACTCTATCCAGGAGTGACTGAGTTCTGAGTAAGAAACGTAGTTACATAAATATTTGCTAATACAAAATACAGCACTGTCATAGTTCTAGGCCACTTTCCTGAGCCTGAGCTGGCAAAACTAAGGAAATTCACCACACTGTGATGTCATGACGCTAATTTTGTAATTTTAGCTATCAGTGTAGGAGAAGGAGGTAAAGAGGAAGGAAGTAGGAGTTTGACAGAATAAATCACAGACTTTCTGAGTCAGCATCCTCTTAGAGGTCATCTAGTTGTCTGATGTAATATAAAGCTTTCAATAACAATATTTTATAAGTATATTCTCCCATTATTCCCAAATATTAAGATCATGCAGAAAAGAGTTAACTTCTGCTGTGACTGGAATGATTAATTTTCTCTACATTAGAAAAAGCATTTCCAGTACTGGTATCACAGCTTTGATATTCCTTTGCTAATGCTGTCTTATGGGTTCATTTATCAGATGTGTCTAACTATTATTCATAAATGCCCATGTTTCATCAGGTTTTGAATGGACTCCCCAAAAATGGGAACTTAATTGCTAGCCTTTAAATATTAATTTTGCCTGTTGTCATGGTTTTGCTATTTCACTTCATTTTAACTTTCAGGAATGAGGTAGCATAGAGGACTATTTGCTCCACGTGTTATAAAAATGTGGCAATCTATACATTTAGTAAATTAATAAACTATGGAGATAATTCACTAGTTGTGAATGGTTACAAAAGATCCCCCAGGAGATTATATGTGTGATCCATAGTGGAAACAGAGGGCAAAATGGACCATTTCCTTCTGTTTATTGATCATCAGGGGCTTACATAAAGTAAGTTTATAGATTTGTAATAGTTATTTGTTCATTTATCCTGCCTTTTCTCTAGGACAGGGGTATCAAACTCATGGCATCACGGCAGCATCACATGACGTATCAAGACTTTTTCCCCCTTCGCTAAAGCGGGCAGGACCAGACTGTGAGTTTGACACCCCTGCTCTAGGAACTCAAGCGACATGCCTAGAACTTCCTATTCTCATTTTCCCCACAACTATCTTTATGATGTAGGCTAGGCAGAGAAAGAATACCTGGGCCAAAGTCATACAGCTAAGTGTGTGCATTTGAGCCTCTCCATTCCTAGTGTAACATCTTAACCAGGACATCACTTTCTGATGCCTTCAGAGGAAAGTCCAGATATATATATTTATTTATACACCTGTTTCTAAATTTGCAAATACTACAAAAAGACAGTAACCAGGTCAGTGAGCTTTAAATGAAGCTACTTAATAATGATTGCTTGATTGGATTGGATTGGATTGGATTGGATTGGTTGTGTACTATTAACTTGGTCTTGACTCTTACCAACCATACAGATAGATTTTCTTCATCAAACTCAAGATGATGGGAAGGAATAATATGGGAATTCTACACTACTAGACTAAAATAGAAGAGGAGTTGGCAATCTTGGCAAGCTTTATGAGTCTATGCAGGATAACCAACATTTAGAGTTTATTGGATCTGTAGCTCAAAGCTTCTGGAAGGCAAACAATTGTCTTCTTCTTGATTGGAAATTCTAAAGCAGCTTCTTTGGGCCCAGGTATTGTGCTGAACGGCAACCCCTATCCTTTCAGGTCCGTCATTTTGATTCATTCTCCTTGAAGACTTTAAAGAAGGAGCTGAAACCTTTCAAGAATAGAAGTGGATAATAGCATTCAGAGAAATTTCAGAACAAAAACAAACCCCAAAGATGGGTCAATATGAAGTTGAAAAATTCTTGGCTTTCCATTTTTGAGTTATTAATGTCTCTTCCCCTCTGCTTTCCTACTTAACAAAGGGATGAACAGAGATAGTCTTTTAGTTTTATTTCCCAGCACTGAGAAATGATTCATTAACACTCTCACTTGATTATCGGGTATTATGACTCTTCTGGAGGTCGGAAGGTCTACTGACATAGTCCCGTTGTTGTTTTCAGCATTCTAGCACTGCTTCCAACATTTCTTCTGCATTTTTGCCTCACTTTCATAATGAGGTCCCCCCCCCACTTCCTCCACACTCAAAACAACAGCAGGTCAGCTAAGGGAATTTAGCTGAAAGGCCTGTATCTTAGCCTTGAAGTGCAGCCTTGGCTGCATCGAGTGCCATAGGCGGAAGAACAACCTCCTTGGTCTCCCTCTCTCCTTGTGGCAAAAGCAACGCAAATGAATCAAGGAGGATGTTCTTCTCTCTATGGCTCTCAGTAATGCAGCCAAGGCTGCACTTCAAGGGTGAGATCCAGGCCTTTCAGCTAAGAGAGGAACGAGCGATGAGGCACTGTCTGGTTTCAGAATTCGACCTACCATTGGCAAGTGGGACACACGATGGCTGCATTGACTGCAGAATCTTCCCTCCTCATATAAAGCTTTAACGGCCAAGGGGATAGCCACAAAAACATATCCATGGTCTACAGATGATTCTTTTGTTCTTCTTACTGTTAAACCCTATCCTTCTCTATAGCCTGCACTGACTGCCGATCAGTTTCCGGTCACAATTCAAAGTGTTGGTAATGACCTTTAAAGCCCTACATGGCACTGGACCAGAATACCTCCGGAACCGCCTTCTACCGCACGAATCCCAGTGGCCGATTAGGTCCCTCAGAGTTGGCCTTCTGCAGGTCCCGTCGACCAAACAATGTCGTTTGGCGGGCCCCAAGGGAAGAGCCTTCTCTGTGGCAGCCCCAGCCCTCTGGAATCAACTCCCCCCGGAGATTAGAATGGCCCCCACCCTCCTTGCCTTTCGCAAATTACCCAAGACCCACCTATATCGCCAGGCATGGGGGAACTGAGACACTTCCCCAAGGCTTTTATATTGGTATGTATGTGTTGTATGGTTTTAATTGCTGGGGTTTTATATATTTTTTCTTTAATATTAGATTTGTATCATGGTTATATTGTTTTTGTTGTTGTTGTGAGACGCCCCGAGTCTTCGGAGAGGGGCAGCATACAAATCTAATAAATTATTATTATTATTAAATTATAGCACCTCAATTATTATTTTTTAAACTCCCAAGTAAAATGCTTAGCAGCAGTGACAGATTCCACCATCTTTCTTAATTGTCATAATGGAGCCGTAACTGAAGAGGTGAGAGAGTTGATGTTCAAGTTATGCCTTTTGGGGGCAGCTTTAGGAAACAAGCTTTTATATTGTCAATTCCAAAGCTGACCTCACCTAACCAAAGCCATATTGGAGATTTAGTGTTGCCACACTGAAGCTGAAAGATAGGGAAGGGGGATTAGAGATAGACGAGTTGGAGTAGCTGAAATAAAATACTTTCTCTTAAGAAATGCTCTACCCTCTACATCGGCAAAAAGAATCCTAACCTCATATATACACTGAATAAACAAAATCTCACCGCCAACCCCCACTCAGTAAAAGACCTTGGAATACTAATATCAAATGACCTAATTGCTAAAGCCCACTGCAACAATATCGCCAAAAAGGCTTCTAGAGTTGTTAACCTGATCCTACATAGCTTCTGCTCCGGCAATCTCACACTACTCACAGGAGCCTACAAAACTTTTGCCAGACCCATCCTTGAATATAGCTCATCTGTCTCGAACCCATACCACATCTCAAACATCAACACCTTTGAAAACGTCCAAAGATATTTCACCAGAAGAGCTCTTCACACCTCCACTCGAAACAGAATACCCTACGAAAATAGACTAACAATCCTGGGTCTAGAAAGCTTAGAACTGCGATGCCTAAAACACGATTTAAGTATTGCCCACAAGATCATATTCTGCAACGTCCTACCTGTCAATGACTACTTCAGCTTCAACCGCAACTACACAAGAACACGCAACAGATTCAAACTTAATATTAACCGCTACAAACTTGACTGTAAAAAATATGACTTTAACAATCGAGTTGTCGAAGCGTGGAACTCATTAATGGACTCAATAGTGTCAACCCTAACCCCCAACATTTCTCCCTTAGACTATCCACGATTGACCTCTCCAGGTTCCTAAGAGGTCAGTAAGGGGCGTACATAAGTGCACTAGTGTGCCTTTCGTCCCCTGTCCAATTGTCTTTCCTTTATCTCCTATATAATATATATTTTCTTCCTTTCATATATCTTTTCCTCTATTTTTATATTTTTCTTTATATATATTACCTCATGTCTATTCTCTACTATATGTATTGTGTATTGGACAAAATAAATAAATAAATAAATAAGAACCAAGGACATTCTCACACCTGGACCGTGGAAGAAGGAGGGAGGTCTCCAGATGACTGGACAGTATCTTGACTCCACCATGTGATCCATTGTTTGGGGTTTGAGGAAAAGCTTGGATCACCCATGTCCAGGCCCCTCAAGAAATTGCCTCATCATCATCATCATCCAAGCATTAAAATTTATTATTCCCTGGCTTCTCTTGCCAAGGAACAGAAAGCCATAATAAACTCATAGTGTTAGAAGGAATTTTGGAGGTCTCTGGTCCAACCTCTGCCCAAGATAGGAGTCTTCATACTATCTCGGATAAATAATTTTATGTTGTTCCTATAACAACAACAACACAAGAGCATGCAATAGATACAAACTAAATGTAAATCGCTCCAAACTAGACTGCAGAAAATACTATTTCAGCAATAGAGTGGTCCACGCCTGGAATTCACTACCGGACTCTGTTGTTTCTTCCCCCAATCCCAAAATCTTCAACCTTACATTATCTACAATAGACCTCTCCCCTTTTCTAGGTCTGTAAGGGGCGTGCATAAGTGCACCCTTGTGCCTACCGTCCCTGTCCTAATGTGTTTTTATCTTTTCTATCTCTACTTTATCCTTATATTACAATACAATACTATATTTGTATGACAAATAAAAAAATAAAATAAATAAAATAAAATAAAAATATATATTTTGAAAGAGTGCAGCAATGGAGCACTCACGACTGCTGGAACAGCTTGATTCTCACTCTCAAGAAATTCATCCTCATTTCCAGAATGGATCTCTCTCCCTTCTTCCCACTGCTTCTTGATCTACTTATAGGTCAGAGGTGGGTTCCTCCCGGTTCAGACTTGGTCACCCGAACTGGTAGTGGCCTGCTAGTGATATGATAGCACTGCCATCTTTTTTTAAAAAAAAATGTTTTAAATATTTTATTTTTAATTCTGAGCATGTGCAGAAGCCAAGTTTCCAGCACTGTGCATATAGTTTATTATTTATTTATTTGTTTGTGTTTGTTTGTTTGTTTGTTTATTTATTTATTTATTGGATTTGTATGCCGCCCCTCTCCGTAGACTCGGGGCGGCTAACAACAGTGATAAAAACAACATGCGACGATCCAATACTAAAACAGCTAAAAACCCTTATTTTAAAACCAATCATACATACAAACATACCATACATAAATTGTAGAAGCCTAGGGGGAAAGAATATCTCAGTTCCCCCATGCCTGACGACAGAGGTGGGTTTTAAGAAGCTTACAAAAGACAAGAAGGGTGGGGGCTATTCTAATTTCGGGGGGGGAGTTGGTTCCAGAGGGCCGGGGCCGCCACAGAGAAGGCTCTTCCCCTGGGTTCCGCCAAACAACATTGTTTAGTTGCCATCTTGTTTTTGGCTTTTTTTAAAAAAATGGAATTTTTTTTGGCACTGTGCACACACACGCCCATGAGACATGCCCACGCAGCATGGGAGGAAACAAACCAGCAGCAAGGTAAGTTAGAACCCACCCCTGTCACATGGGGAATATATCAATGCCCTCTTCCCTTTGGCAGTCCTTCAACTATTTATTTCATTCATTCATTCATTCATTCATTCATTCATTCATTCATTTATTTATTAGATATGTATGCGGCCCCTCTCCAGAGACTCGGAGCAGCTCACAACAGCAAAACACAGTACAAATTCGGTGATTTAAAAAAAAACCAGTTAAAACCCTTAATATAAAATGCAGTCATACATCCCAGACAAACCATACATAAAACGGAATGGCCCAGGGGAATCAATTTCCCCATGCCTGGCGGCAAAGGTGGGTTTTAAGAAGTTTGCGAAAGGCAAGGAGGGTAGGAGCAGTCCTGATCTCTGGGGGGGAGCTGGTTCCATAGGTTCGGGTCCAACACAGATAAGGCCCTTCCCCTGGGTCCCACCAGATGACATTGTTTCGTCGACGGGACCCAGAGAAGGCCAACTCAATGGGACCTAATCGGTCGCTGGGATTCGTGCGGCAGAAGGCGGTCCCAGAGGTATTCTGGTCCGATGCCATGAAGGGCTTTTGGAAGACTCCTATCATGTTTCTCTTCAATCTTATCTTTATAAAGCTAAGCTGTTCTTCATAGGATTTAGCTTCCAGAGACCTTATCCCCATTGCTCTTATCTGCACTCTGAATAATAGGATTTACACAGTAAGGGGCAGCCAAAGTTTTTACTGCCACACAGTGGGTGTGGCTTATTTTGTGGGTGTGGCTTAATGGCCATGTGACTGGGTAGGAGTGATTGCCGGTCATATGATCTGGTGGGAGTGACTTGAACGATCAACATCGTTTAAGTGAACTGTTAAGTCCTCGACTTACAACCTTACCAGGGTCGCTCACTGGGGTGACAATTTGCTTCGTGTTTCCCATGTACTCCTTCCTGGGTCGTCCCCCTCACTTCAGGCTGGGTAGCTAGGCAAATGGGTGCTGTCAGAAGCATAAATGCTGCCAGCACTGCTTCCACTCACGCCTTCTGCTTGCACCTCAGATGGGAGGTGGCTGCATGAGGCTGGAGGGGAGCCAGGCAGGAATGAGGGAAGCTCGTCCGAGGCCAGGAAGGAGGAAAGAGGAAAAAAGCAAGGAGCGCAGACACAGCAGCAGGGGGGAGGGAAAGAGAGCCAAGCTGAGACCAATAATCCAGGAAGTGACAGCGGCCGATCAGCTGGAGCTGCACATGCATCTTCATTTCCACCAGTGGAATTGCATTCCACCCCGCACTGCCTGCTGCCCACCCCTGGATTTACATCAGCATCACTTGGTGGTGCAAAACTACAATTCCTGACATCCTGTCCTCGGAGCCATCCTCCCAGTATCAGTCCCTCTTTGAATGAAATGGGTGACACAGAAATGTGATGACAGATAGATGATGATAGATAGATAGATGATAAATAGGTAGGTAGGTAGGTAGTAGGTGGGTGGGTGGGTGGGTGGGCGGGCGGGCGGGCGGGCGGGCAGGCAGGCAGATGATACATAGATATAGATTCTAAAATTAGCATGATAAATTGCTTTAAGATTTCCAACTCTCAAAAAAGAGATATTGCCTAAGTCTAGATCTAGGACAAAAAACAGAAAATGATTTAGAAGTGACATCAAAGTCTTTTGTTTGGTTTCAGTCGAATTTGTTGTATCCTGTAATGGCTACCTTGTAACTCTGTAAATAGTTTGTTCCTCTTTCAGTGCTGTCTGAGCCCAAGCAGGAAGTCGCTCCTGATTGGCTCAGACGCGGCCGGCTCTAGCTTTGGCGGGAACCGCAAATATATAAAAGGAGCGGTTTCTCCAGGCAGAGTCAGTCGGTACTCGCTGAATTGTCACTTTACCTTGCTGAGCTGTCACTTGTTCTCTGAGCTGAATAAAAGTACCGATTGCTCAAAACCCTGTCTCTGGGTCTACTTCACTGGCGACGAACGGACGGAAGAAACTTCGCGTGCAACATGGACAAAATCCAGATCGGCCAGGCTCCGGAACTCTTCGATCCCGAGAAATCGACATGGGACGAGTACATGGCCACCTTCGAGATCTTCCTCGAGGCGGCGGGAATGCAGGACGCCGAAGCCGATCGCAGACGGGCTATTTTCCTTAACTACTGCGGCGCAGAAATCCGTAGACTTGCCCAAACTCTCACCGAACCGGAACAAGCAAGAACCACAGCGTGGGACGTCCTACAACAAAAACTGGCGAGCCATTTCAAGCCGACCAAACCAGCCATGGTTTTTCGGCATCAATTCCACATGATGGCTCAGAGGGAAACCGAATCGATCAGCCAGTTTACAACGCGGCTTCGAACGGTACTTGCTCAATGCAAGTTTAAAGACCCGGAAGCTCGCCTCACCGACGCCTTGGTTTTCGGCATGAAAAGCAGCACGGTGAGAAATAAACTCCTCACCGAAGAAGAGCCGACTCTACAAACCGTGATTAAACTGGCGCAAACCGCAGAAGCAGCCGACGCAGCAGCGAGAGAATTGAAAGAGCACGGAAGGCGAGAACTCATTGCAAAAATCGACTCCGCGTCTCCCAGCGCCGTGGAAACAGACAACCTCAACCAACAAATTCCCAGCGGAGACAACTGCCTCCTGGTGCAAGACCAGCCGAGACACCTGAGAGCTACTCACCCAGCCCCCTGCGCGGGCTGCCGGGGAAATCACCAGCGCCATCGATGCCCTTTCCGAGACGCTACATGCCGCCATTGCAACCGGAGAGGCCACATCGCCATCGCATGCAGAGCAACAGCGCCAGAGGAAACATTTGCCACACCGCAATACCAGCGACCTCAAAACCAGACCCCCCAATCGCGAGAAAGGAGACCATTCCGCAACGCGGGTCAAAGGAACTACTCAACCGCTAACCGCGACTACTATAGAGGTAGCTCTCAATTTTCCGTGAATAACACGGCAACCAAAAAAGGGGCTAAAATTGTTATATCACTGTTACTCAATAACCAACCTTGCTCAATGGAGCTGGATACGGGCTCTAGATATACCATCATGCCCTGGGAGAAATTTAAACTGTATATGCCTAATGTATCTAAGGCTGACCTAAATCAAACCTCTTTGGTGATTAGAGACTTTCAGGGGGGAGTAATCTCGGTCTTGGGAACAGCAAATGTACCTATCGCATTCAAGAATGTTAAATGTACCCTTCCCATGCTTATTGTAACAGGGGCCAAGCACTCTCTTCTGGGTTTAGCATGGATGGAACCACTGGGGATCGAGATTTCGGGTGTGTGTAATGTAAACTGTTATGATATGCCTAACTTTGTGAAAGAGTTCCCTGAAGTGTTCAGCACCACACTGGGATTGTATAAGGGGCCCCCTATATCTTTCTCTATTGACCCCAAGGTCCCACCGATCAGACTAAAACCTCGCAGGGTCCCCCTGCCGCTCCTCCCCAAACTAGACATACAGCTGGATAAACTCATTAGCCAAGGTATCTTAGTCCCTGTGGAACAGGGGCCATGGGAAACTCCAATAGTTACACCTCTGAAGCCAGATGGTTCTTTAAGAGTTTGCGCCGATTACAAATCGACCCTGAATAAGGCACTCCAACACCACCCCTACCCCATCCCAGTTGTGCAGCAACTTCTACACTCCCTGGGGGAGGGAAAAAGGTTCGCAAAGATCGACCTGGCGCAAGCTTACCAGCAACTTCCGGTCGATGAACAAACAGCAAACGCTCAAACAATTGTAACGCACAGGGGGGCTTTCAAATGCACGAGGTTACAGTTTGGGGTAAGCATAGCCCCAGGAATATTCCAGAGCATTATGGAACGCCTATTGTCAGGGGTAAATGGGGCCATTCCATACTTTGATGACATCTTAATTGCAGGGGAAAACCAGGAACAAGTAAACAAAAGAATAAGGGAAGTACTTAAGAGGTTACAGGACAAAGGTTTAAGAATCAAGCCTGATAAATGTGTCTGGGGAACCAACAGTATAGAATTCCTAGGATATAAAATAGATAAGGAAGGTATCCACCCCACAACAGAGAAGCTGAGAGCAATTAGAGAAGCCCCAGAGCCACGAGATAAGAATGAGTTGCAGGCATTTTTGGGCCTCCTTAGTTTTTTTTCCGTTTTTTTAAAGCAGAAGGCAACAGTAGCAGAGCCTCTCCATCGTTTACTCCAGAAGGAAGCCCGCTGGACATGGGGGAAAACTGAACGTGAAGCCTTTTCTCAAATAAAAAATTTATTAACTTCTAAAAGTGTAGTAGTCCAATATAGTGCTTCACTACCCATTAGGCTCACGTGCGACGCTTCGCCGTACGGCATAGGAGGAGTCCTAGCTCACGTTCTACCTAATAAGACAGAGGCCCCAATAGCATTTTTTTCAAGAACCATGACCAGCACAGAGAGGAATTATAGCCAGTTAGACAAGGAGGCTCTAGCATTAGTGGCAGGGGTAAAGAAGTTTCACAATTATATTTTTGGAAGAAGCTTTGAGCTAGTCACTGACCACAAACCCCTACTAGGTCTGCTAGCCCCCAACAAGCCCACTCCACCTTTTATGTCTCCAAGACTAATCAGATGGGCTCTTTTCCTCTCAGGGTATCAGTATGAGCTCACCCACAAGGGGGGGAAGGAAATCAATCATGCAGACGGTCTCAGCAGATGCCCCATAACAGACTTAGTGGAAGACCCTGTTCCTTCCACAGATGTGTTAATGATAGAACTCGAGGAAAACCCACTAACCACAGCAAAAGAGGTAGCTGCACACACGCAGCAAGATCAGATCCTTAAACAAGTGGTGAACTGTGTTCTAAAGGGATGGCAAAATGATGTTGTGAAACCTGAATTGTGTGATTTTAAAAACAAAAGACTTGAGTTATCGTATGTAAAAGGTTGTTTGCTGTGGGGGGATAGAGTGATCATCCCCAAAAGCCTAAGGGGAAAGGTACTCAAAATGTTACATGTGGGTCATCCTGGGATTGTCAGGATGAAGAGCCTGGCAAGGGGGCATTTATGGTGGCCAGGGCTGGATGCTGATATTGAAAGTTGGGTTTCAAAGTGTGATCCGTGCCAAGAGTCACGGCCCAGTCCCCCCAAAACAACTCCGGCTGAGTGGGAACAGCCTGCTGGTCCTTGGTCTAGAATCCACATTGATTTTGCTGGCCCAGTGGGGTCTCAGTATTTTTTAATAGTGGTTGATGCCTTCTCCAAATGGTTGGAAATAATAGCAATGAACAACATAACCACAAGTGCCACTATCAAGGTATTGAGCAGACTATTTGCATCCCATGGTTGCCCAGATCTCTTAGTGTCTGACAATGGGCCACAGCTAACAGCCAGGCAATTCGAATTGTTCCTAGATGGCCTAGGGGTCAGGCATGCCCTCATCTCGCCTTATTCGCCCTGGGCTAACGGATTGGCAGAACGTTACGTACGGGTGGCAAAGGAGGCATTGCGCAGGTCAGGCCCTGGGGATGTGCAACAGAACTTGGACCAATTCTTACTCACCCAACACATTACCCCTAACTCGCACACACATGTAAGCCCTGCAGAGTTATTGATGGGGAGGAAGTTGAGGTCACCACTAGACAGGTTAAACCCAAGGTTCTGTGTTAATAATAACCAAATGTGTACAAAACCTGAAAGAGAAATGTATTTGGGACAAAATGTATATGTAAAAAGTTTTGATGGAAATGTAAACTGGATGAAGGGAATTATTGTTAAGCAAAATGCACCTAAGACCTATGTTGTTAAACTAGAGGATGGTCGTTTGTGGAAACGACACATAGACCACATTCGGAAGCGAACAGAAAATCAATTGCCACAAACCGCTGACATGGACTCTCCCCCTTCAACAGACTTTAGTACATTGCCCGAAATAAGAGACACGCAAAGAGACTTATCGGGCCAGGGGGAACCATCCAGCGACGCCGAACCATCCTCGTCCTCCGAAGCCTTCGTTGGGCCCGCCAGGCCAAGTCCGCCACACCGGGAGAACAGCGGCGAGCCATCCTCCACAGTCAGTGGCGAAGGAGAAATTGAACTGCGCAGGTCAGCGCGAGCTCCTCAGAGGCCCCACCGATTGGACGACTTTGTCACATGGCTTTCTTGATGGATGTGTCCAACTATGAGGGGAGGGGTGTTGTATCCTGTAATGGCTACCTTGTAACTCTGTAAATAGTTTGTTCCTCTTTCAGCGCTGTCTGAGCCCAAGCAGGAAGTCGCTCCTGATTGGCTCAGACGCGGCCGGCTCTAGCTTTGGCGGGAACCGCAAATATATAAAAGGAGCGGTTTCTCCAGGCAGAGTCAGTCGGTACTCGCTGAATTGTCACTTTACCTTGCTGAGCTGTCACTTGTTCTCTGAGCTGAATAAAAGTACCGATTGCTCAAAACCCTGTCTCTGGGTCTACTTCAGAATTGCTGTCCATTGCCTTTTTACTGGACAGAAACTCTGCATGATTCTGCATATTTCTACTCCATCTCACTTTCTGATTTAATTCCTGATCTCTCTTCATTCATGGGGCGAAAATATTTTGATCAAGAAGGCTACTGCCAACAGGAAGAGTTTGGTACTAGGTTTCCTGCATGAAAAGTTCATACATTGTTTCAACAGCTTGTCAGAGAGAACAGATTTGGTTTCCCCACTCTCAAACACACACACACACACACACACACACACACACACACACACACACACACACACATATATATATATATATATATATATATATATATATATATATATATATATATTAGAAATACCTACAGTACATCCAGAGTAATTTCTATGCTGTTGTAATTGAAAGCTTACTAGTTATACTATAAAACGTCAGGCATGGGGGAACTAAAACACCTCCCCCTTGCCCATGTTGTTTTGTTGATTGATTGACTGTGTGCCTGTTTTTTATATATACTGTTTTTTATGAGATTATTAATTTAAATTGGAACTGGATGGGTGGGCATTGGATTTGGTATTGTGTACTGTACTGTTTTTTATTATTGTTGTGAGCCGCCCCGAGTTTGCGGAGAGGGGCGGCATATAAATCCAATAAACCTAACCTAACCTAAAACAACTCATAAGAATCAATGGAGCAAAAGAGTATTGAATGAAACATTCACAGCACCTCATTCTGATGTTTTACAATACACGTTTTACAAGTGTCAGGCACAGATGATCATAAATTCCTGCAATACTAGGTCAGTGTTTCTCAAGCTTGGAGACTTTAAAATGAGAGAACTTTAAACCCCCACAATTCCCCAGCCGCCAAGCTTGAAAAAAACACTGCTATAGATCAGGGATGTCCAACTGGCAGCCTGCAGGCCGGATGCATCACATGCAGGCCACGCCCATCTCAGCTCCATCAAGGGGGTGGGACATCACGATACTTCACGTGATGATGCTGTAACGACGCAAGTTTGACACCCGTGCAATAGACGTGCAGTCTTCTTAAAAGAGGAAAATGACTAAGCAAGCCCAAAGCAGAAATTCACTAATAAGCACTAGTTCTCCACCAGGATACAAGTAGTCTTCAACTTTCAACAGTTCATTTATTATTATTATTTTATTATTATTTATTAGATTTGTATGCCGCCCCTCTCCGAAGACTCAGAGTGGCTAGTGACTGTTCAGTCACAATGATATTCTTTAAAAAATGACCATGGCCATTTTTCACACTTACAACTGGGTTCAGCATCCCCATGGTCATATGATCAAAATTCAGTACCCTTGGCATGCACGTGAGATTTCGGTGATTTTTTGCTTCTGCGTATGCCAAAATCTCATATGCCAAAAGTTTGAAGACCTCTGATTCAGTGGATGGTTTTAATGTTTGGTTCAGGAAGGTGTGCCAATTCAAAAACTGTAGACCCACTCAACAAAACAAAGCAAAACACAACCAACAAAATCATGAGTGGCCCTGTGTATATATGTGGGCTACCTAGGTGTTTGGCATATGGATTCAACTGTGGTAGAACAGGTGACACCCTACAGTTGACTAGTTCCAGATTAAACTTCAGTTAGAAACTCTAATTGCAGGACACTTAGGTCTGGCTGGTTTCTCTTTTCATTAACTTTCTTATTGAGTTGTTGTACAAAATCTTGAAGCCGTCAAATCTGCTAATGGCATATTAAAAATTCTCCACGCAAACGCTGTAAGCTAGTTCCTAATTGTTATTCCGCAGAGTGATTATCTTTCCTTGATGATGTCTCAAATTTGGTTGATTTCAGATTGAAACTTTCCGCCCTCCCCGACACACGCTTTTCAATTTGGAGCTAATTCATTTCCTAACTCCTTGTTATGGTGCAAAAAGCGCAGAGAAATGCTCGAAGCCTCGAACTTTCTCTAATTTATGTAGTTAAGTATCATTTACTTGCAATTAAAATTAGCCTTAAGGGCTTTTGCAAACAAGCAGGATTAGCTTAAAAGCGAAACATTTGTGTTATTGCAAACAGCAACTTCAGGACTTTAAACCAGCCAACAGGAGAATGGAACAATTTGCCTGGAACGAAGAGCCATTAAAGTCGTTAGGAGCACATGTGGGAGTCTTCAGACTGAGTCAAACTCTTAAGGTTGTTATTTTGTTAAGAAATCACATCTCACCAGAGTGAATTGCTCCTCAGAGAGAATGAATAGCAACAGAAATAGCATTTAGACTTATATGTCGCTTCTTAGTGCTTTACAGCCCTCATTAAGTGGTTTACAGAGTCAGCATATTGCCCTCAACAATCTAGATCTTCATTTTACTACAGCGGAAGGATGAAAGGCTGAGCCAACCTCAAGCTGGTCAGGATGAAACTCCAGACTGTGGACAGAGTTTGCCTGCAATATTGTATTCTAACCACTGCACTACCACAGCCTGACATTAGTGCTTCAGAGGTGGTATTCAGCAGATTCTGACCAGTTCTGAAGAACAGGTCAGGTGGGACGAGGGAGGCAGAAAATAGATGGGGTCAGGGCCAGTCAGAGATGGCGTTTACCAGTTCTCTATACTACTGAAAATTTCCACTACCAGTTCTCCAGAACTGGTCAGAACCCGTTGAATACCACCTCTGTATTCAAAGCGTAAAACTAGCAATACATTCTGCTACTGCCACTGCTGGTAAACAGAGAGGTTTCTGAAGATGGGCTCCAGCACAAGTCTAAAAGCTTGGAAGATAAAGCCTCTGGTCCCAGTGACCGACCCATAATGGATCCTGCGACATTATCCTGGGATACATATACACTGCTCAACAAAATAAAGGCAACACTTACACAATACAATATAACTGTAAGTAAATCAAACTTCTGTGAAATCAAACCGTCCACTTAGGAAGCAACACTGACTGACAATCAATTTCACATGCTGTTGTGCACATTCAATTTTTTACAGAACAAAGTTTTCAATTAGAATATTTCATTCATTCAGATCTAGGGTGTGTTATTTGAGTGTTCCCTTTATTTTTTGGAGCACTACATTTGCCTTCATTCATGGTAAGCAGTCTCCCAGGTTCTATAGGAATTTGGTTACCTCTTATATCAAGGTTGCGAAAAGTTGTTTCTCCACCTCTTACTAAACTACACCTCCCAACATCCCTTGTCATTTCCCACATGGGCTAGAACTATTGAGAGTTTCATTGTAGTGACAAAGGGGGCAGTTGAGGACTAGTTGCTATTCGGCCCTGCCTTATATCAGAGGGGAGGGAGGGGGAGGGGGGAGAAAGAGAGGGAGAAAATTAAAAGAGAGAGAGAGATGAGTGGGTGGATGGATGGATGGATGGATGGATGGATGGATGGATGGATGGATGGATGGATGGATGCAGGGATAGGCTACTGCCCTGACTAGGGGGAACACAGTGGGGTAGCAAAAATGGAGCTCCACTCCAGAGCACCCAATTTGCACTGAAAGATGTTGAAAGAAAATGCAGGGTGTCCTGGATAAGCCATACCCACAGTGTGATAGTAAAAATTCTAGTAGCCCTTCGATGGATAGATAGATAGATAGATAGATAGATAGATAGATAGATAGATAGATAGATAGATAGATAGATAGATAGATAGATGAGAGAGAGATGAGAGAGACAGACAGAGAGAAAGACAGCAGACAGACACTCAGACATAAGAATAGGATAGATGAAATATCTTTTTATACCCACATGGATCCAAAGAATGAGTGCAGGCTTTAGAATAGAATAAGAGAGAATGCTTGCAAGTGCACCGAATCCATATCACCATATAAATGATGAGAAACGTGTAAAATATACACAGCTTTTCAAGGTTTATTGCCTTTGGTTTCCATTTCCGTCCCCAAATCAAAGAAAATGCATTATGTAATCAATCAAAACTTAATCCATCTTGAGTACATTACAGCCGTTTCTACCAGCGCTTTCAGCCCGTGAACTTTACAAACTCAACTTGAAATGAATTTCTGAGGGCAGACTCTCTTTCACACTGGTGAGCTGGAGCTTATTGAAATAATAATTCAGATCTAAGAAGCCAGTTCTATTAATTTTTATAAAACCCTTCAATAATTTACCAGATAGCTCCTTCCATCCATAAAGATAGCTGGGGGAAAAATGGGGGAAGACCAGAGACTGATTACCATTCCTCCATCTGTGAAGCAGCATAATTCTTTCTGAACAAATGAGATACACGCTACAGGGACACAAAATGCAGATTTTAGGGAAAGGGCCGATGGGAGACGATGTCCTGAGTCTTCTTTCTGAATGAACTATTTTCCTTGCTATTGTGAGCCGCCCCGTGTCTTCAGAGAGTGGGGGCATACAAATCTAATAAATTATTATTATTAATATTATTATTAATATTATTATTAATATTATTATTAATATTATTATTAATATTATTATTAATATTATTATTGCCACACCTACCTTTTTGCAGCCTCATCTGAGCCCAATCTGCCCAGGAGGATACATAAGGCAGTGGGGTAATATCATCCCTTCTTTTTCCTCTTCTCAATTGAAGGTGACCGGGAAGCAACTATGGCAAAGACACCAGAGATTTCCTATTGTGGTGCTGGAATTACTAGATGCCCTGTGACATCCGCACTAAGTCCAGGACATGATTTTCAGCCGTGGGACGAGTTAGAGACATGTCACTGTAGGATGCTAAGATGTCCAACTGCCTTCACAGTGTTTATTTTTTATATATACTATAGTTTTCCAAGCAGCAAAAGATAGAAAGTAGCAAAAGTATTTTCACTGGTGAATCCTTAAGAACATCCTGTTGATACAGCCTAGAGGAGATCACATACCAGCCAGGAATAGTGTCCTAAATTATTCTGGCTATGTGAACTGGATGAGATCATGTAGAGGTAGGCAGTTTGCTGCACACAACCTCCAGATGGCTTCCATCTCTACAGTGGGGAAATACTAACCCTCGCCCAATGGGTTTGATGCAGATGGTTGTATCTTAAAGGGACCTCAGCTAAGGGAATTTTCAATGACCAAGGCTATTCAGATGTGGGCAGGGAGGAATTGCACTCTCCAAGGTTATTATTCATGGGTCAGCCCATTGAGAATCCCCATTGTATGTGCATTACACTTCCGTTCAATATACATGACTCACGGAATTATTCTTTTCTTAAGAAAACAATATTTCACAGATATTTCAGAATTGCACAAATAATATTCTGGGAATGGTAGTCCTAACAACCCAGGCTGGAGAACAGTGTTCTGGAGGCTCTCAGACAGAGATCAATAGATTCTAGTGTAAATATTAATAGTAGTAGCACTAGTAGTTATGTCAAGTCCATAGAATGAGACACATGGTTTCCCCCTCCCATTTCTTCACCCCCATCACCTACAACAACCTTATGAGTAAGTTTGACTGAAAAAGTAACTGGTCAATGAGCTTCTCTGGCTGAAAAAGGTCTCCCCACTCAGGTTGTGCTAAGGTGACAATATGGCATTGGACCAGAGTACCTCCGGAACTGCCTGCTACCGCACGAATCCCAGCGACCGATAAGGTCTTACAGAGTTGGCCTTCTCTGGGTCCTGTCGACTAAACAATGTCGTTTGACGGGCCTCAGGGGAAGAGCCTTCTCTGTGGTAGCCCCGGCCCTCTGGAATCAACTCCCCCCGGAGATTAGAACTGTCCCCACCCTCCTTGTCTTTCTTAAATTACTCAAAATCCATCTATACCGCCAGGCATGGGGGAGTTGAGACACCTTTCCCCCAGGCTTTTTTATATTTATGTTTGGGTATGTATGTGTTGTTTGCTTTTTAAATATGATAGGGTTTTTATGTGCTTTTTTAATATTAGATTTGTTTTCGCTAGAATATTGTTTTATTATTGTTGTGAGCTGCCCTGAGTCTTCGGAGAGGGGCGGCATACAAATCTAATTAATAATAATAATAATAATAATAATAATAATAATAATAATAATGTGGAGAGGTTCCAAAAAACTAGTCTACTTACCAATTCTTGCCACAGCTGCCTCTGCTTTCCACAGAGATGTATTTAACTTGCCAGGACTCTGTCAGCATGATGCTGTCTTCATTGATGATTTATAGTCTACAATAGGATTAGGTTGGTGAATGATGCTATACTTATTTATTTATTGAAGACCAATTAAGAAAAGGTAGTGATGGATTTTCTTGGCTTTGTTTCCCCTCCCATCAAATAGAATCGATGAACAGGAAAAAATAATGAGGGTGGAGGTAAGTCAAAGTACAGTGGTACCTCTACCTAAGAACACCTCTACTTATGAACTTTTCTAGATAAGAACTGGGTGTTCAAGATTTTTTTTGCCTCTTCTTAAGAACCATCTTCTACTTACAAACCAAGCGTCTGAAACTGTAACCGGAAAAGGCAGGGAGAAGCCTCCGTGGGGCCTCTCTAGGAATCTCCTGGGAGGAAACAGGGCCGGAAAAGGCGGGAAGAAGCCTCCATGGGGCCTCTCTAGGAATCTCCTGGGAGGAAACAGGGCCATAAAACTCTGGTGTCTACATAAGAACTACCACTGAGAAAATGCAGAATAAATATGCCTCCCAATGTGAGAATCATTTGATCCCAAGGACTTTTTTTTAAAAAAATCCAGGCTGGCAGAGAAGACATAACTTTTCATAGGCCATTCAAAAAATATTGACAGCCACAAATTATCTTTCCTATCTCGCACTAAACCAAGAGCACAGCAAGAATGGTTTGGCTGCAATAAAATAACATGAGTTGAGGCCCTTCTTCAATTTGATGTGCTCCCTTTCGTCCTCCCCACCACAAAAAAACCACTAAGCTGCAAGGAAGCTTTTTAATTAGAGGGGTTTTTTTCTGCTTTAGGGACATTTGGGACCCTTGGGACACGGAGTCTTCATGCCATCTCAAGACCTCTTCAGTAGTTAGTAGCTTAAAAGCACCAAGTCAGATAACATTTTTTGGTCCAATAAAATGCTAACATTAAAGTTAAAGCATATTTTTAAAACCACCCCTACCCTCCCAAATTATAAACTTTTAGAACTTGTACAAAATAATTTGGGCACACACCCTCATTTGGAGCACCAAATTTTACTTGTAGCCCCAGGTGGGCTTCAAAAATGTTAGCAAGGGGTTCTCGACCCAATTACTGGGTGGGTGTGGCCATGGTAGGCATGGCCTAGTCAGCTTCCTGCACAATGGTCGGAGGGGCGTGCCCTGCCAGGGTCTCCTGAGGCTTTCCTCAAGCCTCCGGGAGGGCAAAAACAGCCTCCCCAGGCTCTGGTATTCCCAAACTTCTGGTGGGCCCATTTTTTCACACACACCCCGAGCCTCCACGCATACCTTCCTCCAAAATGGGTTATGTGGGGAGTCGGGGGAGGGGCAGGACAGGGTGGGCAGGCGCCAGCTAAGAGAGGGATTTGGAAGTTCCCCAAATTGCACAGCATCTTAGCTAGAGGTTCTCCCAAACCCATGCGAACCTCCAGCACTCCACCCCTGCTCCAAAATCCAGAATGAAATCAAGTTCACTCCTTACTCCTGTTTGTGTCTAGGTGCACTATGAGGCAGGTAACTCCAGAAAAGATCTTGAGAGCGAGAGGTACTTGGAATATTTTTTTTACAATTATCCATTCCTGATAGTCCTTGACGTACAACACTACATTTAGTGACAGTTCACAGTTACAATGGCACTGAAAAAAGTGGCATGGCCTTTTTTCACAGTTGCAACCTTTGCAATACCCCCAGAATCATGTGATCAACCCTCAGATGCTTGACAACTGGCTCATACTAAAGTTACTAGTTACTTACTAAATCTGCACTTCTATTTCTACTAGTTTTTCTCATAATTCCTATCATCCTTTTCCTCCCACTTAGGACTGTATGACTGTAACTTGTTGCTTGTATCCTAAAATTTTTATTAATATCGATTGTTTCTTCATTGCTTATTTGACCCCTATGACAATCATCAAGTGTTGTACCACATGATTCTTGACAAATGTATCTTTTTCTTGTACGCTGAGAGCACATGCACCAAAGACAAATTCCTTGTGTGTCCAATCACACTTGGCCAATAAAAATTCTATTCTATTCTATTCTATAATTATGACCATTGCTGTATCCCAGGGTCATGCAATCACCTTTTGCAACATTTGGACAAGCCTGGTCAATGGGGAAGCCAGATTCACTTAACAACCGGATTACTACTTTATCTATTGCAGTGATTCACTTAACAACAGTGGCAAGAAAGATCGTAAAATGGAGCAAACCTCAGTTGACAAATGTCTCACTTAACAACAGCAATTTGGGTCTCAATTGTGATTATAAGTCAACGACTACCTGTATTTTTTAAAATAACAGGGCAAAGTCATGAATTTATCAATCCTTTCTTGTGTTGATCTTAATACAGGTGTATGTATTTAGTCAACATCTTATACCTACTCCTTTGGGATTAAATACTGTACTACTGAATTCAAGATGTCTGGATAAATCTTAGAGCAGTGATGGCAAACCTTTTGGACTTGCCTTCTGCTAACTTGACTTCTGCTGGCATGTCTGTCTGTTTGTCTGTCTGTTTGTCTGTCTGTCTGTCTCTCTCTCTCTCTCACACACACACATACACACACACACACACACAAATACACACACACCAAACGAAAGAGAAATAATTATGTATCTCCACTACCAACAACACATGTAGCCCACCCTGAACAGCAGTACCAAGGCTGGCCTGAAGTAGATGCACCCAGGCCTCAAATTTAGCCCTAGCACTAACACTGCCACTCAAAAAGTTGCTTTGCAGACTCGGGATTTGCTACACACTAGATATCTTTAGGCAGTATTCTCTTTCTGTTGACAGGCCCCTGTGGCCTCCTGAAGGCTCCTTCGGGCCTTTTTTGTTAAAGCAGCTTTAGAAAAAACTTTTCTGCAGACTCAAGCCTCCAAAACCAATGTGAAACCAAGATCCTTTTCTTACGGTTTTCAGAGGCTCTGGGGGCCATTTTGAGATCA
The DNA here is from genome assembly GCF_031021105.1 of Erythrolamprus reginae. NCBI lineage: Eukaryota > Metazoa > Chordata > Lepidosauria > Squamata > Dipsadidae > Erythrolamprus > Erythrolamprus reginae. The sequence continues at coordinate 245,995,450 of NC_091950.1, forward strand.
TACTCCATTCTCACTCACTCTGAAAATCATGTGAGAACGGGACATGCTTTTGAGAATAGTTGTTGGAAGATTAGCATATTCACCCAGAATTTTTGACGTATGTGTCAGGTACACCATCACTACCCTAAAGGGCAAAAGAGAATAAAAACAAATTTATACTTTGCTGTTCCCTTTTCAGCTCTCCATTTATCTGAATGTAAAATATATTTCCTTGGCTTCCATACAAGACTTTTTTGAGATTAACTAAGTCCATGTCATTCCACCCTGCTGTGTCCAGTGGGACTAACTCCGTTGTAAATGGGGTTAAGATAATGGCTTAACTGTTGTGGGAATGCGTCTTGTGATAACAGTGAAATCTGTGAGGAACCCAGCAGTTCATAGAAGCAGGCAGAGCTGCTTTCCCCAGCAGTATGACTCATAAAAACAGGAAGGATGGTTTCGGAATTGGTGCTGGAGGTAAGAACAGGTGTTGCGTATCCACCAGCACCTCTACATTGAGCTGGGTATTGTTTAAGGCTTTTGTTATTGAGAGTTCAAGCACATCTTGTTTTTAGCTTGAACGAAGGCTGAAATCAAATACTTGAACTACTGACTCTGCTGGAATCTATGCTTCACATCCTTTTTATGCATCTGAAAACACCCTTTCTCAAAAACATCTGAAATATGATAATAGTTCCTAGCTACTCAATCATTTTTGGTGTGCTTACGTACTGTATATGTGTGTGTTTAAAGTCTATATTCCAGTTTCTATTCCAGGTATTTAGGGACGAAGAGAGGCATTACAGCTTTATATAGCAGGAATATTTCCACATCGTACTATGGCTCAGCTTCGCCTAGAAATGCCCGGTCGGCGGTTTTAATCGCCAGCCGAAATTACCTGCGGGGCCAGGGAGACGCTGCCGGCAGCTCTTCAAAGTCCGGACTTCCGGGTTCCTCTGGAACCCGGAAATTCGGCTTTTGGCAGCGCGCCAGGGCGGCGCGCTGCCTGCTGGGATTTGTGGGAGGTCCTGGATCGCCCTATTTAAGGGCGATCCGGACAAGACCTCCCCCTTGCTCTGAGCTTCTGACGCGAGCACCCGCCCACCCTCCGCTATCAACAGTGTGTCCTAAGGAGGTCGCCTCGGGGCCGAATAGGAATTTTTTGCAGCCTCCCCTTTAGAGGCGGCCATTTTTTCGCCTATTCCACACTGACGGTGTGGACTGGATTGGTTAGGGGGTGCGGCACACTTAGTGGTATAGGCCTCCCTTTGGTCATTGGGGTTTGGCAGGTTAGGGGCGGAAATGGGCAATTAGAAGCAACTGCGCATGCTCCTTTGGGCATCCTTCAAAGGGTGATGGACCGCCTCTCTCCAGGAACTAGAGGTTGGAACAACGTCGGGGATTGGAGAGAGGATGTCCATGGGAATCACCGGATCCAATTCCCACGGGGATTGGAAGGTGGACTCCTCCCACATGACGAAGGGGCGTGGCTTGGATCCAGGTGAAGGTGGTACCTTCACCTGGGTCAGCAGGGAGTTTTTGCCCAATGTTGCCAAGGAATGTTATGGTAGGAATTTCCGCCCCGTTAGTTTTGGCCTCTGCAGGTCCTTAGTTCGTTCTGAATTTAAATATTTAAATTGGCATATGCAAATTTATTTAAATTTATGTTAATTCAATAAATGACCCATATTTAATCCACAATATGTCTCAGCGTCGTTACTCGGCTTCTGGGGGTAAAGGCATTATAAACAAATCTGCAGTTGAAGTCAAGAATGCCTTGTAATAAATTTCCATGTAAATTTCCACTACCAGTTCTCTGAGCTACTAAAAATTCCCGCTACTTCAGAACTGGGCAGAACCTGCTGAAACCAACCTCTGCATGAGAGATATAGAAGAGAAGGGACCTTGAAAACACTCCATGATTAGTAAATTGGCTGGCTCTCCCTAATTTATGATTGCATAGAAGCCACGATTCAAATTAAGCACAATTTGATACTTTATCAAATTATTATTTTTTGTTAGCATTTAGACCCACATACAATCTAGCTATAATAACGTTTTAGTTCACTGAAGCCATGAAAGTTTACTGCCAGTGTTAATTAAGGGAGGAATTGCCAATTTTCTGAGTAAGGTTGTGAGCAGGCTTCAAGTTTCCTCCTACTTTTATTGCAGCCCTTGTCAGTGTGACAACAGGGAGATTTCATCCCTCGCTTGGTGTGCTGAAAGAAAAAGGATTGTATGAATAATCAGGAGGAAACAAGGAGTGGGGAGAACTGCCGTTCCAAACCAATATTCTAGAAAAGCCGAAGTTTTCCAATACTTGAGGCACAAGTCATGCTTGCATAAGAAGGAATGGAATGGAATGGAATGGAATGGAATAGAATAGAATAGAATAGATACATGAGAGTGGTCTGAAAAGGATGCAACGAAAGAATGTTGTAGTGGTGCAGTGGTTAGAATGCAGCATTTCAATTCAATTCAATTCAATTTATTAGATTTGTATGCTGCCTCTCTCCGAAGACTCGGGGCGGCTCACAACAACGATAAAAACAATATTATAATGGCACAAATCTAATATTAAAAATACTAAAAACCCTATTATAATTTAAAAACCAAACAGCACATACATACCAAACATAAATTATAAGGAGCCTGGGGAAAAGAAGTCTCAAATTCCCCATGCCTAGTGGTATAGGTGGGTCTTGAGTAGTTTACCGAAGACAAGGAGGGTGGGAGCAGTTCTAATCTCCGGGGGGAGCTGATTCCAGAGGGCCAGGGCCACCACAGAGAAGGCTCTTCCCCTGGGCCCCACCAGACGACATTGTTTAGTCGACGGGACCCGGAGAAGGCCAACTCTGTGGGACCTTATTGGTCGCTGGGATTCGTGCAGTAGCAGGCGGCATTGCAGGCTAATTCTGCGGACTGCCAGCAGTTCGGTTCTCATGGACTCAAGGTTGATTCAGCCTTCTATCCTTCCGAGGTAGGTAAAATGAGGACCTAGATTGTTAGGGGCAATATGCTGACTCTGTAAACATAGAAACATAGAAGACTGATGGCGGAAAAAGACCTCATGGTCCATCTAGTCTGCCCTTATACTATTTCCTGTATTTTATCTTAGGATGGATCTATGTTTATCCCAGGCATGTTTAAATTCAGTTACTGTGCATTTACCAATCACGCCTGCTGGAAGTTTGTTCCAAGGATCTACTACTCTTTCAATAAAATAATATTTTCTCATGTTGCTTTTGATCTTTCCCCCAACTAACTTCAGATTGTGTTCCCTTGTTCTTGTGTTCACTTTCCTATTAAAAACACTTCCCTCCTGAACCTTATTTAACCCTTTAACATATTTAAATGTTTCGATCATGTCCCCCCTTTTCCTTCTGTCCTCCAGACTATACAGATTGAGTTCATTAAGTCTTTCCTGATACGTTTTATGCTTAAGACCTTCCACCATTCTTGTAGCCCATCTTTGGACCCGTTCAATTTTGTCAATATCTTTTTGTAGGTGAGGTCTCCAGAACTGAACACAGCATTCCAAATGTGGTCTCACCAATGCTCTATATAGCGGGATCATAATCTCCCTCTTCCTGCTTGTTATACCTCTAGCTATGCAGGTAAGCTGCTTAGAGAGGGCTGTAAAGTAACGTGAAGCGGTATATAAGTCTAAGTGCTATTGCTATTGCTAAGGAATGTTTTCTGTTACCCAACCTGTTTGCCATTCAGGAGTCCAGTCAGTCTATAGTTTTTGAAAGAGCAGGTAACAGAGTAGTGTGAGCTCGGAATAGATGAATGGATGGAGAGATACATTGATAATTTAAAGTATATTATTACTCTGCCCTTTGATTCTTAACGAGTAAAACTAAGGAAAGATTTTATTTTTTATTTATTTATTTATTCTTTGTCCAATATACAATACATATGAAAGAGAATAGGCATAAAGATGGGAAGTAAAAAGGAGAGAAGTAGATAGGTAGAGAATATGTATAGAGAGAATATATGAGATAAAAGGGGTAAGGAAAGAGAATTGGACAGGGGACGATAGGCACATCAGTGCACTTATGAACGCCCCTTACTGGCCTCTGAGGAACCTGGAGAGGTCGATCGTGGAGAGTCTAAGGGAGAAATGATGGGGGTTAGGGGTTGACACTATTGAGTCCGGTAATGAGTTCCACGCTTCGACAACTCGATTGTTAAAGTCATATTTTTTACAGTCAAGTTTGGAGCGATTAATATTGAGTTTGAATCTGTTTCGTGCTCTTGTGTTGTTGCTGTTGAAGCTGAAGTAGTTGTTGATCGGGAGGACGTTGCAGCGTATGATCTTGTGGGCAATACTCAGGTCGTGTTTGAGGCGTCGTAGTTCTAAGCTTTCAAGGCCCAGGATAGTTAGTCTGTTTGCGTAGGGTATTCTGTTTCGAGTGGAGGAGTGAAGGGCTCTTCTGGTGAAATATCTTTGGACGTTTTCGAGGGTGTTGATGTCTGAGATGTGGTGTGGGTTCCAGACAGATGAGCTGTATTCGAGAATGGGTCTTGCATAGGTTTTGTAGGCTCTAGTCAGAAGTGTGAGATTGCCGGAGCAGAATAGCATTTAGATTTATATACCACTTCATAGTGCTTTACAGCCCTCTCTAAGCGGTTATAGAGTCTAAGCATATTGCCCCCAACAATCTGGGTCCTCATTTTACTGACCTTGAAAGGGTGGAAGGCTGAGTCAACCTTGAGCTACTGAGATTCGATCTGCCAAACTGCTGCCAGCCAGTGATCATCAAAAGTAGCTTGCAGTACTGAACTCTAACCACTGCACCACCGAGGCTCTTTTTCTTCTAGATTTTAGATCAGGGTCCAAGCCACAGTCCAATGCATGCTCATTTCCTATTATTCAGTCGTCTTACTAATAAGAAGTCGAGATTAAGCTTGTTTCCCTCCTTCCCTCCCCGGATCATAGTTTACCCACTGAAAAGGAGAGAGTTACATTTAGCAAACTGTACACATTTCTCAACCTCAGGCATAACTATCCTGCACACATCTCTCAGCAGATCACAGGTGATATTTTACATCCTACAGAATCTGCAGTTCTGGGAACATTTGGAGACATTTGTACAGTTGAAACTGTAAGCAATGCAAGAGTTGTATTGCATTAGCAAGCACAACAATGCCTAATTAAGCACGTAAAACTAATCTCTAGGTGTAATCAAAACATCCACTATTCCCTATGTTCATTGCAAGACATTATTTCAGACTGCTCTTGCCCATCCTAGGCTTGAAAACACTTGCCTAAGCCGTTTTTTAATGGCAAGTCTTCATGATTCATCCTTTGTCTTATCCCCAGAGTCTTATCCCTAGAGACCATAGGTGAGGCTGCCTAACTTCACATTGTGGGGTCCTTAGTGGTTTTCTTGCAGGTGTTTAGCACTGATGATTTTACCTAATATGGTAACGAAATGTCTACAAGAAAACCACCAAGCTCAGAGAACACCAAAGAACCTGTAGTTGAACCCTGAAGTACAAGTATTCTCTTCTATCGGTAACTTCATATTCTATTTTTTAAAGTTTTATTTATTAGTTTTTCAAAATTTTAAAAAGAACATTTCTATAGTTCAATACAGATCTATGCCTGTTCTTTTTTCCAGCTCATTACATTTCTTATAATCACCGCTTTATAAGAACATACTGTATATTACATTGCATGTTTATATGTTTCTCGTTTTTTGTATGTCCTTTCACAGTCTTTTGCCTTTATTGCTTATGCCAGAGGTAGGCAAAGTTGGCTCTTCTATGACATGTGGACTTCAACTCCCAGAATTCCTGAGGCTATCATGCAAGCTCAGGAATTCTGGGAGTTGAAGTCCACATGACATAGAAGAGCCAACTTTGCCTACTCCTGGCTTATCCAATTACACCAGTTATTCCAAATATCATAGTATTCTGAGTTAGATAGATTTCTTAACTGTATGCACCAATGGTGAAACCTACTTACCTTTCCTACAGGTTCGGAAGCATGCATGCCACCATCATACCCACTTTTTCACCCTTTGCTCATGTGCAGAGGATTAAAAAAGAAAATGGCAACATCCTGGAAGGTGGGCAGAGCCTCATGTGGCCACCGCTACCGGTTCTCTGAAACATTGGCAGCTACCGGTACATCTGAATCAGGCCTAACCGGTAGCATTCAGAACCGCCTTCTGCAGCATGAATCCCAGCGACCAATAAGGTCCCACAGAGTTAGTCTTCTCCAGGTCCCGTCGACTAAGCAATGTTGTCAGGCAGGCCCCAGGGGAAGAGCCTTCTTTGTGGCGGCCCCAGCCCTCTGGAATCAACTCCCCCCCTGAGATTAGAATGGCCCCCACCCTCCTTGCCTTTTGCAAGTTGCTTAAGATCCATCTTTGTGGATAGGGTAACTGAGATACCCTGAGCACATAATGTTTTATGAATAGTATGATTGTATTGAATGGTTCTTAATTATGGGCTTTTTAAATGTTTTGTTTCTTTTTAAATATTGGATTTGTATATTGTGATAGTTGTGAGCTGCTCTGAGTCTCCAGAGAGGGGCGGCATTCAAGTCTAATAAATTATTATTGTTGTTATTGTTATTGTTGTTGTTGTTGTTGTTGTTGTCGTTATTATTATTATTATTATTATTATTATTATTATTATTATTATGTTAGTACAACACACCAAACAAGATCACTATGCTGGATTTCGTATTTCATCACCAGTCGGGCGCTTCCCAAGCACCTATGACTGGGTGATGTAGCGGTGAATTATGTTTGCCGATCCCAGTAAAGCTGCCTTTTGCAATTGACAGATGGAGATTTTGTCAATTCCGATGGTTTTCAAATGTCCGCTGAGATCCTTTGGTACTGCGCCCAGCGTGCCAAGTACCAGTATTATTATTATTATTATTATTATTATTATTATTATTATTATTATTATTATTATTATTTCACCCCTGGTATGGACAGACCAACCGCCCAACTGCACAGTTTGCAGAGCAGCACTGGCTGAAGCCAGGGAATCCCCCTGCCAGCAGCACCTGTCAATAGCCCCAAATCCTGTTTATTTCACAACAAGAGAGAAAGGGGCAGTGATATCTGCGAGAACAGCAGAAGAACAAGGGGGGTAGATGGGAGAAAGAGAGGATGCTAGAGACAGACAAGCAACAGTAACAGCAGTGAGCAAACACGAGACAGCGGTGCAGAGATGGGAAAAGTCAAGAGAGAGTGAAAGCCATGGAACAATACAGGACAATAAAACCAGCCGAAAAGAGTAAGTGATAGAGAAAAGGAGAAAAGAATGAATAAGAAAAACAAGTGGCTAATGGCACGTGCAGCAAGGCAATGAGCAGCAGAGGAACGAGCGCGAGAGAGCCCACTACGAGAATGATTGAATGCATAATGGAACATGAGATGGAGCGGACAATGGAGCAAGCTGGCAACGAAGCGAGCAGGTGACAGAGCAGAAAAACAGTAAATGATGGAGTGATAGAGGGCAAGAGAGAAGAATGAGTGAGGGAGAAAGGGAGGGAGAATAAGTGTGGGAGACGTGCCAATGAGAAAGGGATTGGCAGAGGGGATAAAAGAGCAAGAGGGTGAGATAATCGACAGATCATTGACATGGTGAGTGAGATATCCGTGCTGAAACCATGGGGTGATAGGGGCTTCTCAGTACAACAGGAGCAGAATGCACCCCCCTTGCCCCACTGATAAAGTTCTATCACACACTTCTCCACCTTCATCCTTAGCTGTATGTTGTATTAGGGCAGTGAAGCGATGTGTGACCCCGGAGAACGTGGGTTTTTTGCTGCAGGGAATAGGGTTGTTTTTCACCAAACAATAGCACACAACACAGAGTAGTAGATATGAAGTGGATACAACAAATCCTTAAGAGACACCATGGAAAAATATTTAATAGGGATTCAAAGAAAGGAGGAGAGAGACAGAAATAATGAGACAAAGGTAAGGCTCCCAAAAGCTAAGACGAGGAAATATGATGAAGTGTATGTAGCATTTGGCTTCACTGTGACTATGGTTGGAGATGAGGAAAGACCAGTATGTATACTGTGTCTAAAAATGTTGGCAGCAGACAGCATGAAGCCAAATAAATTAAAGCGTCACTCACTTAAACACATTGCAGCCCAATCAAGCTGATAAGCCGCTTGAGTTTTTTCAGCAAAAACATGCTGAATGTTACAAAAAATAGAGGGGGAGCACAAAATGTTTACTTATTCTTGGGGGGGGGGGGAGCATAATAGAAAATAATTGAGAAAGACTGTATTAGGGAGAGAAGTGAATATTTGTCCTGCCAACAGAAAATCTACCACTTACTTTCCGTAACACATTTCACATTAAAGCTTTCTGGACCACCACCACTGGCCTGCCTTGTTACTAAAGCAGAGATCAGCTGCTGAAATAGAGCACGTTAGGCAGGCATATGTTGTACCCCCTCACCAATTGAAGGAAAACAACTGGCAGATGTGCTCTCTCAGAATCCAGTGCTAATCTCCATTGAAGTTTTGACCAAGATTTCAAGTTAAAAACAAACTCACAGCTGTGTTGCAAGATAAGATAAGAGACCATCTGTTTTGCACACAAAAAGTTCTGGGTTGCATGCTTGCCTTCCCTGCCCTTCAGCAAAAACAATACCGGGTTAAATGGGCTATGGATCTGATTTATTACACAGCAATGTTCTAGGTCAGAGCTGTCAAACTCCCGACCCATGCTGGCTAAGCCCATGCCCGGTATACCAAAGGGGGGGGAGTCCTAATATGTCACATGATGCCATCGTGAAGATGTGAGTTTGACACCCCATTCTAGGTTCTCATTCTAGAACATCGGGATTCTTTTCTTTACAAGTTAGAGGGAGTCAGCCACATTATGAAAAGGTAGTGATGCCAGAAAAATAGCCAATACATTTGTAAAGCTGACAATATATTTGTTCTTCCTGTCTTGGAATGTAACAATAAGCAGGAAGGCTGAGTTTCCTTTTTTTTTCTTTTTTTTCTTAATTTTGTTGACTGTGTCTAGTGTTTCCGCACATAGAAAAGTGGGTATAAATTAAACAAACACATTTTTTAAAGTAAACGTTCAAAAGATTGCCCTGATTTAATCCGGCAGTACGTGCTAAGCCCAGAAACCTTTTATAATTGAACTTTATCTCTTCTGCACAAAAATTGTCTGCAGATTCTAATAATAATGAGAACGAGTCTTATGGGGATTTTGGGAGTTTCAGATCCTACAATAGCAAATGGTCGAACACAATCTTTCTGGGAGACTATCAGTATGGTTTGTCTTGTCTCACTGGTTTGTATTGTCACCAACATTTGAACACTTGCCTTCAAAACATATCACATCAGCAGCGTATCATGGCTCATACTGGTTCATGAGAACTGATGGTTAAATTTACTGGGATTTTACAAGCCCCTTTATAATTGACCTGGAACCATGAAACCTGATACATCAGTGATGGCTAACCTTTTTCTCATTGTTTGCTGGAAGCCCACACATGCACTACAGCCTGTGTGTATGCTGGAACCCATAGTACAATGCTCCCACACACATCCATGCATGCCCCCTACACTCCCCCCACGTGCATACCACTTCATACACACCCCATGCTCCCCACCCCTACATACATGTCCGCAACTCCCCCACTCCGTTTTGGGCCTAGCAAGCCTCCCTGAAGCCTTCTGGAACCAAAAATGGGCCAAACACACCTATGCATGTAGCAGCAATGGAAGTAGCTGCGTGACTGAAGACTAGAAGCAATGGGGATTTTTTTTCACAGAGAGCTGGTTGCTACATATTTGCCAACAAACCACTGCCTGTGTAGGCACCTGCAAAATGCCATCATCCCACAGATATTTTGATGTGGCAGAAAATACTTGATACACTATCCTAAAGTACAGGTCACTGTAATTTTTTAGTTAAGTAAATTCAAAAATTACAGTATTGAAAAAAGTGAGTTATGACCGTTTTTCAAACTTGAGAACATTGCAGCCTTCTCGGGGGCATGCGAACAAAATTTGGATGTTTGGCAAACTGGCACAAATTTATGATGGTTGCAGTGTCCTAGGATCATGTGACCCCCTTCTGCGACCTTCTGACAAGCCAAGTCAATGGGGAATCCAGATTCACTTAACAACCATGTTCCTAACTTAACAACTGCCGTGATTCACTTAACAAATGTGGCAAGAAAGATTGTAGAATGGGGCAAAGTGCACTCGATAAATCTTTCATAACATATATATTTGGGCTCAATTGTGGTCCATAAATTGAGCATTACCTGTAGTGAAAAGAAACACAGAAACATAGAAGTCTGACGGCAGAAAAAGACCTCATGGTCCATCTAGTCTGCCCTTATACTATTTCCTGTACTTTATCTTAGGGTGGATATATGTTTATCCCAGGCATGTTTAATAAGTTTTGATTCATCTTTGCCAGAATTGTAACTTCAATGTTTTTTCTAGATCTGACCTTAGAAAGCATCAATACTACAGGTTCATCATATTATATTCACTTTATCGTCAGAAGAATCCAAGGTCTTGCATATTGTTGACAAAATCCCAATACAAGGAGTCAGTTTTATATTGTGATATTATAGGATGATTGTTAAAGGCTAAGATTATGCAGATGATGCTTTGCTTGACTCCGAGGCAAGTTGATCTCTACCTCTTTCCTGAAACGCACGAGCTGTCAAAAATATATATTTGCCATGTATAGTTTTTCCAGCATGAATCTACAAATACTTCTTGTTTATACGCAAGAAAGCTTTGCTGGGAGCTCAGGCAGGCTCTCTTACTAACAAGGTCTGCCATAGAAGAAAGGGCACAGAAAGGCTTGGGCAATTCCAGCACAGCCCAGAGGTCTTCTATGGTTACACCTGACAAAATGAGCTAGAGCCATGGGGCTCAAAGAGTTAGATTAGAGCAGGGGAATGTTAAGCACAGCACAGGTGAGCAGAGAGTCCTTGGACCTTAGGCAGTTTTATTTCATTTTATTTGTCAAATATGTACAAGGTATTAGGTATTGGTATAAACATAAACATTAGCAAGTTAGGTACAGGTAAATTATGCAATAGGACAGTAGGACGGCATACAAATCTAATAAATAAATAAATGGTAGGCACAATGGTGCGCTTATGCACATCCCTTACAGACCTCCTAGGAATGGGGTGAAATCGGCTGTATTGTTTGTTTGTTTGTTTGTTTGTTTGTTTGTTTGTTTGTTTATTTATTAGATTTGTATGCCGCCCCTCTCCGAAGACTCGAGGCAGCTAACAACAATATAAAAAGACAATGTAAACAAATCTAATATTAAAAATAATCTTAAAAACCCCAATTTAAAGAACCACTCATACATACAAGCATACCATGTATAAATTCTATAAGCCTAGGGGGAAGGGAAATTTCAATTCCCCCATGCCTGACCACAGAGGTGGGTTTTAAGGAGCTTGCAAAAGGCAAGGAGGGTGGGGGCAACTCTGATATCTCGGGGGAGCTGGTTCCAGAGGGTCGGGGCCACCACAGAGAAGGCTCTTCTCCTGGGTCCCGCCAAACGACATTATTTAGTCGACGGGACCCGGAGAAGGCCAACTCTGTGGGACCTAACCGGTTACTGGGATTCATGTGGCATATAGTCTAAGGTTAAAGTTTTTGGGGTTTGTGGAAGAAACCACAGAGTCAGGTAGGGCATTCTAGGCCAGTGTTTCCCAACCTTGGCAACTTGAAGATATTTGGACTTCAGCTCCCAGAATTCCCCAGCCAGTGAATGCTGGCTGGGGAATTCTGGGAGTTGAAGTCTAGATATCTTCAAATTGCCAAGATTGGGGAACATTGTTCTAGGCATTGATCACTCTGTTGCTGAAGTCGTATTTTCTTTTCTCTTTTCTAAATTCTATTAATGACAGAATTTTTTAAAAGACCAAAAAAGCTTATTTTAACTGTCTCCTTTAAACAAATGGCCTATATTTATAGTTACAAATACTGTAACCTATGCTTTCTTATATTGCACAACCAATTAATACAAGAATGACCTCAAAATATTTCAAGGTATCTCAAATTCTTTTGAAAATGGGCCCAAATTTTCCACTAACCTAAAATAAATTTGAACATTATGAAATGATTTATTCAAAATCAAGTTTGAGATCAAAATGCAATGATATCTACAATCTAAAAGATTACTATTTTGGAATTTGTCTAATGGTGTCTATAGCCTTCAAGTTGTATGTATCATTCTTCGCGGCAAAACAGCACCCCAAAAATATTACCATTTGAAAGTCTACCTTTAGCCATAAACACGAAGAAGTCACATTTTCTGCAGTATAGTTTTGAGCAGTTTAAATTGAGTTTGAATCTATTGTGTGCTTGTGTATTGTTGCGGTTGAAGCTGAAGTAGTCATTCACAGGAACAACAGTCAGTCAGATCTCTCCTTGGATATTACACCAAATCTTTACAACATCGAAACAAAACCCCATAATAATTTTGGAAGGAAGTTCTCAGAGATTAGCTTTTCAAATGGAAAAAAAAAATGTTTTCCATGAACGTATCTTTACCAAAATGGATTTTCAGAATTTGCTACAATTGACAGGTAGTTCTGATCATTCTCGTAAATCCACAGCTTTCAGACTTCAAGCTCCAAATTGATGACTGAATTGCCAATGCCATTGACTTTAGCAAAAGATTGTCATTCTGCCCAGAGCACATCAGTTCTAACGGCACAGGTTTGGCCTATGACTACGGTATATTACTTGGGCTTCTTTCCATTTTCTATTATTATTATTATTATTATTATTATTATTATTATTATTATTATTACTATTATTACTATTATTATTATTATTATTATCATCATCATGATCATCATTATTATTAGTATTAGTATTTATTAGACTTGTATGCCGCCCTTCTCCGAAGACTCGGAGATTCTGTTGAGATCAGCACGTGGACTGCTGGTGAGACAGGACCAGATTGGGGACAAAGACCGCTGAGATAACAGAAGGCAATCAAGAGTTGAGCAGCAAAATCCAGATAAGGAGGAACCAAGGACATTTGAGACACACAACATTAAAATCACAGTACCATAACTGTTTTTAGAACAGTGCTTGCTTTATTTGTTTTGCTGTCCGTGCTTTGCTCTCTTGCATACATGTATCCAGACATTCTCTTTACCTCAATAGGCCCAATCCTGAACTTGCCAAAATCACTGCTGGAATAGAATAAAATAGAATAGAATAGAATAGAATTTTATTGGCCAAGTGTGATTGGACACACAAGGAATTTGTCTTGGTGCATATGCTCTCAGTGTACATAAAATAAAAAGATACATTTGTCAAGAATACATTTGTCACTTAATGATTGTCATAGGGGTCAAATAAGCAACGAAGAAACAATCAATATTAATAAAAATCTTAGGATACAATCAACAAGTTACAGTCCTAAGAGGGAGGAAAAGGATGACAGGAATGATGAGAAAAACTAGTAGAATGTAAGTGCAGATTTACTAGAAAGTCTGACAGTGTTGAGGGAATTATTTGTTTAGTAGAGTGATGGCGTTCAGGAAAAAAACTGTTCTTGTGTCTAGTTGTCTTGGTGTGCAGTGCTCTGTAGCAACGTTTTGAGGGTAGGAGTTGAAACAATTTGTGTCCAGGATGCAAGGGGTCTGTAAATATTTTCCCCGCCCTCTTTTTGACTCATGCAATATACTGGTCCTCAATGGAAGGCAGGTTGGCAGCAATTGTTTTTTCTGCAGTTCTGATTAGTCTGTGTACTCTGTTGCATTTTGAGCAATCTAACATAGACTTCACCAAGAAAATTCACCATTCCTAAGCTAGTCAAAGCCAGTATAATGATTAAGGCATCAAGCTAAAACCCCAAAGTGGAATAACAGTTAGAAGGGACCTTGGAGATCTTCTAGTCCAATCCCCTACTCTGGCAGGAAACCCAATACCAGCGATGGTGAACCTTTTTTCCTCTGGGTGCCGAAAGAGCATGCTTACGCACTATCGTGCAAGCGTGAGTGCCCATACCCATAATTCAATGCCTGGAGAGGGTAAAAACAGCTTCCCCAGAATCCCCACCCTCCAGAGGCCCTCTAGAGCAGTGTTTCCCAACCTTGGCAACTTGAAGATATTTGGACTTCAACTCCCAGAATTCCCCAGCCAGCGAATGCTGGCTGGGGAATTCTGGGAGTTGAAGTCCAGATACCTTCAAGTTGCCAAGGTTGAGAAACACTGCTCTAGAGGCCAGAAACTGCCTGTTTCTCAACTCCTGGTAGGCCCAGTAGGCTCGTGTTTCTCCCTCTCCAGGCTCCAAAGGCTTCCCTGGAGCTGGATGAGGGTAAAAACGTTCTGCTCCATCCTTCCGGAGGCTCTCTGGAAACCAAAAACGCCCTTCCAAAGCCTCTCTGCAAGCCAAAAATCAGCTGGCCGGCATACACATGCACGTTGGAGCTGACCTAGGGCAATGGCTTGTGTGCTAGCAGATATGGCTCCGCATGCCACCTGTGGCACCCATGCCATAGGTTCGCCATCACTGCCCTATACCATTTCAGACAAATGGTTGTCCAATCTTTTCTTTAAAAACTTCCAGAGTTGGAGCATTCACAACCTCTGGAGGCAAATTTTTCCACTGATTAATTGTTCTCACTATAAGGAAATTTCTCCTTAGTTCTAGGTTGCTTCTCTCCCAGATTAGTTTCCATCCCTTGCTTCTTGTTCTGCCCTCAGGTGCTTTGGAGAAGAGGTTGAAATTTGGAGCCGTTTGGAGAAACTATGCATTCTAATTCCACCTAGGGAGGGCAAAAAGCCAGCTGGGTGGTCTTAGGCCAGTCACTTTCTCTCTAGATTAGATTAGATTAGATTAGATTAGATTAGATTAGATTAGATTAGATTAGATTAGATTAGATTAGATTAGATTAGATTAGATTAGATTAGATTAGATTAGATTAGATTAGATTAGATTAGATTAGATTAGATTAGATTAGATTAGATTAGATTAGATTAGATTAGATTAGATTAGATTAGATTAGATTAGATTAGATTAGATTAGATTAGATTAGATTAGATTAGATTAGATTAGATTAGATTAGATTACAATGCCGCCCCTCTCCAGAGACTTGGAGCCGCTAAGAAGGAGGCAATGGCAAACCACTTCCAAACTCTTGTCAAGAAAACTGCAGGGATTTGCCCAGGCTGTTGCCAGGAAACAGCAATGATCTGAAGGCTGGAAAAAATGGTTTAGTACAATGATGGCGAACCTGTGGCACAGGTGCCACAGGTGGCACACGGAGTGATATCTGCTGGCACGCAAGCCGTTGCCCTAGCTCAACTCCAATGTGTATGTGTGTGCTGACCAGCTGGTTTTTCGCTCATACTGAGGCTCTGGGAGAACATTTTTGGCTTCCAGAGAGCCTCCGAGGAGATGGGGGAGGGCATTTTTACCCTCTCCCTGCTCCAAGGAAGCCTTTGGAGCCTGGGGAGGGAGAAAGATGAGCCTACTGGGCCCACCAGAAGTTGGGAAACAGGCCATTTCTGCCCTCCAGAGGGCTGGGAAACCTGTTTTCACCCTCTCCAGGCATTGAATTATGGGTGTGGGCACTTGCACATGCATAATCATGCGCACACATGCTCTTTCGGCACCTGAGGGGAAAAAGGGTTTGCCTTCACTGGTTTAGTATATTGTATATCACATATGGTATATATCAGGGGTGGATTCCTCTTATCTGGTGCTTCCGGTGCACTGCACGCGCAGGATGAGAATTCTCATGTGCATGTACACGCTACGCACACACGTGTGCATGCATCCGCAGCATGATTTTGCTTCCGTGCATGTGAAAGGACACGCAAGAGAGATTTTGGTGATTTTTTTGCTTCCGCGCATGCATGGAAGCAAAATATCACCAAAATCTCATGCGCACAAATGTCCCGTCATGAAATTTTGCTTCATGACGGGACATTTCACAAATGTCCCGTCATGAAATTTTGCATGCGCAGGAAGCAAAAGAGACCTAAAATTCAAGAAACAATGGTGGCGTCCAAAGGATCAGCACCGACATGGTCACGCGCAAATTGCATAATCTGGCGGCCACTACTGCTGCAGAGTTGCCTACCCCGCCGGTAGCAACCCACCACTCGTATATGTACATCTGAGTATATTTAGCTTGAGATCCAGTTATCTCTGTTGGGTTTAACTACTCTACTACATGCTTGCACTGTCTTGTAAACATATCTCTATGGTCAGGTCACAATTAACTGACCAGTGTGTCCCCTTTTGATGACCAAAAGGGGCAGGTATTCTGCAGGCTATATAAACCTCTGCAGAGTAGATGCTCCTCCCTTCTCTTCTTCTTCTTCTACCTTCTTCTTCTGAACTCCTGTATGTGATCCATTGTCCTCGGCTGAGGACACATGTGTGAGATGAAATCCAAAGCCATCCTCACACATGGGACCATCCAGAAGTTATTCATATGGACTGGAATATAAACTTATCTGCCTGCAATCTATCAATTGCATGAATCAACATAATTGTAAGTAAAGATTGTATTTTTCATCTTTATGAAGGTGTGATCATTCATTGCTAATAAATGGGATTCTGAACCAGGTGTTATTTCTTGCCATGCTAACTCCGCTGCAAATTAAGCAGTTGAACTCTGCTAATACAAATAATATTAATAATAATCAAAATACCCAACAATCTCAAGGAGTCCGACTTATAGTAAGGCATTCCAATGTGGGTAACCCCAATATTTTTGTTACACTCCTCCTAAACTTGATATTTAAATACTTTCTTACTTACTGTCCAAATGTTTGTTTTGAAATAATAATTGAAGGTGTTCCCTTCATAAGGAAGAAAGATACCAAGAGATATCAGATACCAAGAAGAGCTAATTCATTTTTGAAGCCTTCTTTCTCTTCTGTCTTACAAGGAATGTCTGTCCTGATAGATTTGGGGGAAATGAAACCTGAATCAGAAGGAAACAAAAAAATGAAGTATACTAAAACCTTGAAGAATTGATACAGTCTTAAAGGTTAGAAGTGTGAATGCTGCTAACCAACGGGATTCAGTGGATAAAAGACTTGGCACTTTAATTTATGTGACACATAAATCAAAAAGATCGTTCTCAGAAGGACAACATGTATTTCTGAATTAATCCCAAATTGAGGCGAGAGGAATCCATTATTAAAACCACATCGAATGGTTTTGCAGGCTCTCTCCAGCTAAAGCTGCAATTTCAGCAGCAACCTTTAAAAATATGGCTAAATATAATTAGCAGCCTGGCCAAAAGATGCAGCACAGTGTGGCTTGGCAGCATTTGTGTCAGCATGAAAGCCAGCATAGGTCTGTTTCATGTCAGACTCCTTGGGCTGCATGTAGATCTCTCCTTATTTAACACTCCCCTCCAGCTGTGCTTGGCTAGGCTCATTAATACTCCTTAAAGGACATTTTATTATACTGATACTTCAGAACCAACTCCTTTATTTCGTGTTCATTCACGATCTCCCACCCCTTTTTTGAATAAATCATCAAGAATCAGTCCATTCCGTGCAGTTCAAGTGAACGCTGCATCTAGACACTTTCTATAGCCACAGAAAACGCTCTTAAGAAAACCCACAAATTCCAGGAAAAGGGAGGAATAAACAGTCAGCCCTTATTTGAGCTATATGCAATAAAATGTCAAACACAAATATTGGAATGAAACCAAAGGCTTATCTATTGCTATATTCTTTGTCGACAAAGATCGAATAAGCCTCCATGGGAACCCCCCAAATACTAGGCTTCAGTAGATGAGTTGTATGGTGTATGAGTATGGTGAGTTAGACCAGAGGAGATATTCAGCAGGTTCTAACCAGTTCTGCAGAAACGGTAGTGGAAATTTTGAGTAATTCGGAGAACTGGTAAATACCACCTCTGACTGACCCTGCTCCCATCTATTGTTGTATAATGTTCTACCCTCCACATCGGCAAAAAGAATCCGAACCTCATATATAAACTGAATAAACAAAATCTCACAGCCAACCCCCACTCAGTAAAAGACCTTGGAATATTAATATCAAATGATCTAAGTGCCAAAGCCCACTGCAACAATATCACCAAAAAGGCTTCTAGAGTTGTTAACCTGATCCTACGCAGCTTCTGCTCTGGCAATCTCATGCTACTCACCAGAGCCTACAAAACTTTTGCCAGACCCATCTTTGAATACAGTTCATCTGTCTGGAACCCATACCACATCTCGGACATCAACACCCTTGAAAATGTCCAAAGATACTTCACCAGAAGAGATCTTCACTCCTCCACTCGAAACAGAATACCCTACGAAAGCAGACTATCAATCCTAGGTCTAGAAAGCTTAGAACTACGTCGCCTAAAACACGATCTAAGTATTGCCCACAAGATCATATGCTGCAACGTTCTACCTGTCAATGACTACTTCAGCTTCAATCGCAACAACACAAGAGCATGCAACAGATTCAAACTTAATATTAACCACTACAAACTTGACTATAAAAAATATGACTTCAGCAACCGAGTTGTCGAAGCGTGGAACTCATTACCTGACTCAGTAGTGTCAACCCCTAACCCCCAACATTTTTCCCTTAGACTATACACGATTGACCTCTCAAGGTTCCTTAGAGGTCAGTAAGGGGCGTGCATAAGTGCACCAGTGTGCCTTCCATCCCCTGTCCAATTGTCTCTCCTTATCTCATTTATCCTTTCTTCCTTTCTAATATGTTCACCTATACTTTTATATATTTTCTTCTATTCTTTTCTTTACTTATATTATTACATATGTTTCTCTTCAATGTGTATTATGTATTGGACAAAATAAATAAATAAAAATAAATTCTCTGCCTCCCGAGTCCCAGTTGATCAGGAGGAAATATGGATTTTACAGTATCCTTCCCCTGCTCTGCCCACCAAGCCACACAATGTCTGCCAAGCCACGCCCACAGGACCAATAGTAAAAAAAATTGAATCCTACCATCGAGTTAGACATCGCTGATAGCAGTTCCATGAACAGAATAACATCATGGTGAAATCAGTGACTAGGATACAGATTCTGGCTGACAAAAAATTGTTCCAAAACAAGCAGAAATAGAGGAACTAAGCAGACCACAGGAACTGAATTTCTTGTGGTGAACTGTGAGTTGATTCTGCTTCCGAACCAAGGGGTAATCAACCTGCCCAAAACTATTGTGTAGCCTTTATGGATTCATGGGTGGCAAAAATCTCACTTTCTTAAATACCTTTGGATATCATTATTTGACAATTGGAAGGAAGAAGAAAAATACTCAGTGGGTTGTCTTCTTTGGGGGATTAGTGAGAAAAACAAAATTAACACAAGAAAGAAATATTAAAGGGTTTTAATTTAAAAACAAAACGCTCAACATGATTATGATTCAAGAAAGCTTTTTTTAACAAGTTTTGTACTAAAGTTTTACAAAAGGAAGGAAGGAAGGAAGGAAGGAAAAGTGAAGAAAGAAAGAACAGGTTTCCAATCTTTTTGCAGAAAATATATTTATTTTTATATATTTGTTTTGTTTTGTCAAGTACGTATTGGTGGTATAAGATATAATAATATTTATATACATGATACTAATAAAAGAGAAACATTAGGACAGGGGATGGAAGGCACTCTGGTGCACTTATGCACATATAAGTACTGTACATTTAAAAGTGCTCTCTTTTTGTACTATCTTCTTGTGAATAACTAAGATTATGATTCAAGAAAGGTTTTAATGGATAAGGGGGAATGTAATTTTAGAAAATTTGCTCTCTTCCTTCGTCTTATTGTTTTTATGCTTTTCAAAAACGGGAAAGATAATAAATTGATAGAAGTGCCAGACTAGGAAGCGATACACAAAAACAAACATTGAGATAAAAGTCTGTAGAGATTTTTCAGTCGTCCGTCGCCCGTTGTCCATCACACACACACTCCCAATGGTGTCCCGCTTTACTGAAGTTATAATCTGATCACCTTATTTTAAATAGGAAATGGAAGAAAGATTTACAAGGATAAAAAGGGGCATGAAAGAAGTACAGTGGTACCTCATGATACGAACTTAATTGGTTCCAGGAGGAGGTTCGTAAGGTGAAAAGTTCGTAAGACGAAACAATGTTTCCCATAGGAATCAATGTAAAAGCAAATAATGCATGCAAATCCTTCAGGAAAATCCCAAACTTTAGAAGGGAGGTGAACAGAGGGCAGGGAGGAGCAGCTAAAGGGGGCAGGTGGAAGAAGCAAGGCTAGGCTAAAGGGTGAGTGGGAAGGAAGAAAGGCAAGGGGGGCGCCCCTCCCTTTTCTTTCTTCAAAAGACACTCTTTCAGTGCCTGCAAGCACGCTGTTCTCCTACTTTTGTTAATGCAAAGACTTTCCCCCTCCAAGCCGCCCCTCCCTTTTCTTTCTTCAAAAGACACTCTTTCAGTGCCTCTGCAAACACGCTGTTCTCTGCAAAGTCTTTCCCCCTCCAAGCCGCCCCTCCCTTTTCTTTTTTCAAAAGACACTCTTTCAGTGCCTCTGCAAACACGCTGTTCTCTGCAAAGTCTTTCCCCCTCCAAGCCACCCCTCCCTTTTCTTTCTTCAAAAGACACTCTTTCAGTGCCTGCAAGCACGCTGTTCTCCTACTTTTGTTAATGCAAAGTCTTTCCCCCTCCAAGCCGCCCCTCCCTTTTCTTTCTTCAAAAAAGGGGGAAAAAAGAAACCCCTTCATCCCAGCAGCAGTGGCTTGGGTTTGTAAGGTGAAAATAGTTCGGAAGAAGAGGCAAAAAAATCTTAAACACCAGGTTCGTATCTTGAAAAGTTCGTTAGAAGAGGCGTTAGTAAGATGAGGTACCACTGTAGTTAAGAAGATTGAAGAAACTATAGGACATTTGGATGAAGATGTAACACAAATTAACCACCAAGTGTAAAGTTTGGAAACAAAGAAACTATAAACAGAGAGATGGAACAAGATGTGGATGACTTGGCACCACTGGACTACAAAGATAAAGAATGTAAAGATCTAGAGCAGGGTGTCCAACTTGATTTCATTGAGGGCCACATCAGGGTTGGGTTTTATCTCAGGGGGCAGGGGGCATGGCCTTCTTGCTGTCACTCATTTCAAGAGGCACCTCTGGTAGCCTGAGCACTCTGCCAATGAAAACAGGCTCTTGGGCAGCCTCCCTCACAAGTTCCATTTTCTCTGATAGAGGCACCGCAGTCCAGTCATTTGCTTCTTTCCAGGGCCATCTCTCAGGCCAGGTCTAACCAGTCCATGGTGAGGATCTGGCCTGCAGGCATTGAGTTTGACACTGCTGATTTAGAGCAATTGTAGAAAACCATGGGGAAGATTGATTGATTGATTGATTGATTGATTGATTGATTGATTGATTGATTTATTGATTAGATTTTTATGCCGCCCCTCTCCGTAGACTCCAGGGAAATGAATTTTAAGTCCCTAACATCTTAGATTGGGATGAACCTGACACTGAGACAAAGGCTGATAAGGTATATAGTATCAATACATGGTTTGCAAAATTAAGATATGTTCCAAGGGATGTCCTGACCTTGGGCATTTTGTCAGGAAGAAAACCAGAGACCAAATCTTACAGCAGCAGTTTAAGGTTAAATTGAGGACTGCAAATACAGATACAATTGCACTTAAAGAAGTCCCTATTCCAATATTATGCAGGGGGGGGGGAGTTTATATAGAGGAAGCTGAGATTATAGACAAATTTAAACTGAAACTACATTAATGAAGCCTGGAGCTTCATCTTCTGCTTACTAGTATTTGCTGCAGATCCTCAGGTTCAGCTTTTGCAAATACCAGTTCAGAGTAAGATATGCATATCTTACATAGTGCAGGGAAATGTAAAGAAGTTATTCATCTTCTCTGCAGTTTCTAAAATTTCATTTAGGTCTCACTCAGATAGTTGCTACCAATGCATCCGTTTCTAGCCATTTTCTTGCTTCTAATATCTATACAATGTTTCATTATTAGCCACTATTGTTAATAACATACTCCTCAAAATCATAGAAACATAGAAGACTGACGGCAGAAAAAGATCTCATGGTCCATCTAGTCTGCCCTTATACTATTTCCTGTATTTTATCTTACAATGGATATATGTTTATCCCAGGCATGTTTAAATTCAGTTACTGTGGATTTACCAACCACGTCTGCTGGAAGTTTGTTCCAAGGATCTACTACTCTTTCAGTAAAATAATATTTTCTCAAGTTGCCTTTGATCTTTCCCCCAACTAACTTCAGATTGTGTCCCCTTGTTCTTGTGTTCACTTTCCTATTAAAAACACTTCCCTCCTGAACCTTATTTAACCCTTTAACATATTTAAATGTTTCGATCATGTCCCCCCTTTTCCTTCTGTCCTCCAGACTATACAGATTGAGTTCATTAAGTCTTTCCTGATACGTTTTATGCTTAAGACCTTCCACCATTCTTGTAGCCCGTCTTTGGACCCGTTCAATTTTGTCAATATGTTTTTGTAGGTGAGGTCTCCAGAACTGAACACAGTACTCCAAATGTGGTCTCACCAGCGCTCTATATAAGGGGATCACAATCTCCCTCTTCCTGCTTGTTATACCTCTAGCTATGCAGCCAAGCATCATATCTGGCATCCTTTACTACGAGGGTTATCCAGAAAGTAAGGTTACAAGGCACATAGAGATGAGCATCCTCATGCCGTTTCCCTCCAGGTGCAAAGTGCGCAATGGCATATGCTACCTGAATGCTAAGGCATGAACGCCGCTGCTGTGATGGGTGCCCAAGATGGTTATTGAAGTGCACAAAATTGACAGTGATGCCCGAGAATTTCTTGACCGTTTTGAGATTGCAGATGAGGCTTTTCTCAACTTTATAGTGTCTTTCAATGAAAAAATTCAAAACTCAGCAATCGGCAAGAAAAAATCTTGGGCACCCATCACGCACAAATCTTGGGTACCTATCGCAGCAGCGTGCATGCCCTTAGCATTCAGGTAGGGTATTACTTCGCACTTGGAGGGAAATGGAATGAGGACATTCATTTCTAACCTTCACCACGCCAGTCAATGATCTACTGACCACTGGCACTGCTCGTTCTCTTCCGCTGACTTCTCGCTACATGATGGTAATACCAACTTGTAAGCCACCCTGAGTCTCCACTACATGATAGTAATACCATGTTGTAAGCTGTCCTGAGTCTCTGGAGAAGGGCAGCCTAGAAATTGAAATAATAAATAATAAATAAATAAACTTTCCCCGCAAACATTCCCTGCGAGAGCTATGTGCCTTGTAATCTTACTTTCCAGATAAGTGTTGTACATTCCTTCCTTTTATTTATTTTTTTTCCCTTAACGGTGTGTTCCTTTTTCCTTAAATGTGTGTTCTTTGATGTTTTGTTCTCATTTGGAAACAATTTCTTCAAGGGAACTTTGTTTTTTCCACCTCTATTAAATTCTTTGATAGTATTTGTTAACAACACCAGTGACCTCTTGGACTTTTCAGATACACAATATATATTTTAGTTCAGGTTTTTTTATTGTAACTTAAAAAAAACATTCTGGAGAGGTGATCCTCTTGACTTTCCAGTTTTCCATTTTTTGTTATGCTACTATTCTCTTTCTAAATAAAATCTGACTCCGTTGGCCTTTGTAGGCAATTTTCCTCTTATATATAAATTCAGACTGATAGCATTATAATCATTGTTTCTTTCTGATTTAATAACACCTCTCTTGCTAGATCTTTGTTTTCACTTAGGATTAATCCAGAATCACATCCCCTGTGGTCATTTATGATACACAGAAATTTAACTCTTCGTCATGATATGCAATTCAGCTAGCGTACAGGAGGCTAATTGAAGCCATCCATTATTATAATATTTTCTCCCTCATTTGATTCTTCGTCTAACGATCCAAATAACCCTCTGGGTGGTATATTCACAACAGCTTATTTTCTTTATGCTACCAAAGAAAATCTAAATTAGAAAAAAAAGCTGTTCATATGCAGAATTCTTATTCCTGATAGTAATGGAGGCTGGGAGATGGAAGCACATTTTAAGCGCTCTATAAAGATTCTGCACCCATCTCTAAGGATTTTCTCCAGTTGCATATGTTGGTCCCTATTCCCCAATATGTCCACACATCCTCAGCAGGTGGCAGCACCTGGTCATCCTTGAGTTTAAAAGTTAAGTAGAATCAGGTCGGTTTGACAAACTATCAGAAGATATCAGGATTACAGGCTAGACTGAATAGTTTTTGTTTTGTTTTTTTAAAGTGGAAGAAAATGGCAAAACACTTTGTAGAGTTGCCAAGAAAATTGTACAAATTTTATGACTTCACCAGGTCTGATCTAAAGATTTTACTTTTTTTTATTTCTACACATGTATCTTCTAATCAGGTCAATGATTTTTTTTTAAATTTATTTATTTATTTATTTTGTCCAATACACGATGAGGGTTTTAGTGGGTATATATCTATATACACATAGTAAAATACATGATGAACGTTATAGAGGAGATACTCATAGTAAAATATATCTAAGAAAGAATAGAAAAGAAGATATAGGAATAGAACATATCAATGAAAGAATAGAAGAAGAGATATGTGTTAGCAAATACTTCAAAAGAAAAGGATTTAGGGGTAGTGATTTCTGACAGTCTCAAAATGGGTGAACAGTGCAGTCAGGCGGTAGGGAAAGCAAGTAGGATGCTTGGCTGCATAGCTAGAGGTATAACAAGCAGGAAGAGGGAGATTATGATCCCGCTATATAGAATGCTAGTGAGACCACATTTGGAATACTGTGTTCAGTTCTGGAGACCTCACCTACAAAAAGATATTGACAAAATTGAACGGGTCCAAAGACGGGCTATAAGAATGTTGGAAGGTCTTAAGCATAAAACGTATCAGGAAAGACTTAATGAACTCAATCTGTATAGTCTGGAAGACAGAAGGAAAAGGGGGGACATGATCGAAACATTTAAATATATTAAACGGTTAAATAAGGTCCAGGAGGGAAGTGTTTTTAGTAGGAAAGTGAACACAAGAACAAGGGGACACAATCTGAAGTTAGTTGGGGGAAAGATCAAAAGCAACATGAGAAAATATTATTTTACTGAAAGAGTAGTAGATCCTTGGAACAAACTTCCAGCAGACATGGTAGATTGGGAAACCATAGATTGGGGGGTGGGGGCTTTTGTAACTAAAGGTTTACCAGGCATAATGAGAATTTTGTTTCTTCTCAGAAAACAGGATTGATTTATTGATTTGTTGGTTTGTTGGTTTATTAGGTTTCTACGTCACCCTTCTCCTGAGATTCAGGGCGACTTACAACAAAACAATTTATTAGAACAATTAGAACAATTGTTCTAATAAAATCAGTATTTTAATAGTTGTTTGTTTGTTTGTTTGTTTGTTTGTTTGTTTGCTTGCTTGCTTGCTTGCTTGCATGCTTGCTTGCTTGCTTGCTTGCTTGCTTGCTTGCTTGCTTGCTTGCTTGCTTGCTTGCTTGCTTGCTTGCCTGCTTGCTTGTTTATTTATTTATTTATTTATTGGATTTGTATGCTGCCCCTCTACATAGACTCGGCGCGGCTAACAACAGTAATAAAAACAGCATGTAACAATCCAATACTAAAACAACTAAAAAACCCTTATTGTAAAACCAAACATACATACAAACATACCATGCATAAATTTTAAGGGCCTAGGGGGAAAGAATATCTCAGTTCCCCCATGCCTGATGGCAGAGGTGGGTTTTAAGGAGCTTACGAAAGGCAAGGAGGGTGGGGGCAATTCTAATCTCTGGGGGGAGTTGGTTCCAGAGGGCCGGGGCCACCACAGAGAAGGCTCTTCCCCTGGGCCCCAGCCAAACGACATTGTTTAGTTGACGGGACCCGGAGAAGGCCCACTCTGTGGGACCTAACTAGCAAGAAGAATAGTTTTCCCCTTCATTCTATATAATTTAGAGCTTTTATACTTCAGAAAATAGGAATATTTCTTTCTTTTCCATCCTATATATTCATGAATTTACAATGCTCCTGGAAAAAAAATATTCTACTATTGCTACTATGGCATTCATGGAATATTTTGATGCGAGAGGCTTTAGCAGGAGTACTGCATTTGTCCAAAAATTAAATTTCTGTTTCTATGAGCGACCATGCTCCCAACATATAAAAAATACATTTCTTTATCAACCCTGGTAGAACAAGGCAGGATTATATGTGACAATGATTGAAATTGACATTCAGAGTCAGAATCTTGATCTCTGTTCTCAAAATATCTACAACCATTGCTAGGGGTCAAGCTGAAAGTATTTCACCCTCCTCACGATACTCTTCAGATCCTTTAATGATTATTATCCCAAATATAAGAAAAGGGAATACATGAAGTCTTGTTAGAGTCCCTCTTCTTTCCAAGGTGAGATTTATAGCCCATTGGGATAATGATGTTATAAACAAAACAATTTGCACTTAAGGATTTATAATCATCCATGGGAAATACCAGTAGAAAAATAACATGTAAATCTCAGTGCCGATGCTAAACAGGCTTTGTCTGCTTAAGCTGAAATGGGATTAACTGCAGAACCCTTGATGTGTTTGAGCTAACTCACTCATACATATGCCACATACCTATTTCCTACCCAAAGGAAAAATGTGAACTACAGTACATATCATCCAGCCTCAACAAATATTCAGCCGTCGGTCTTAGTGTGTACGTGGTGCTTTGGGCACAAATAAAACTTATCAGGCAGCAAGCACTGGAGAGCAAATACTTCATTGGGTTGATGTTAAATCCTTGGGGGAGGGGAGTAAATCAATCTCTCAATTTCCTCTAGTTTAGGTGTAATAAAACCTCTAAACTGCCTAGCAGAATCTGCAGAAAGAAATTGCTTTAAGCCAGATTAGTCGGTCTGTTGACAGATTCCCCAATTCACATGCTGAGATGAAGTCTTGAAGCTCTATACTCAGACCAACTTGGTATGCCGTACACAAGAAAGAGGTGGTATTCAACCAGTTCAGGCGAACTGGTAGCAGCACTACGTTGGTCTATTTAGGTTCATTTTGAAGCCCTGCACATGCGTGGATGGGGCACGCAAGAGCTCACACTTGCAAACTGGTAGGGAAAGTAAGTGACTACCCACTCTGATCATATTATTATTTTGTTTGTTGATTTGATTTGATTTGATTTGATTAGATTTGATCTGATTTGATTTGAAAGATGGGTTTTAAGGAGCTTACGAAAGGCAAGGAGAGTAGGGGCAGTTCTAATCTCTGGGGAGAGTTGGTTCCAGAGAGTCGGGGCCGCCACAGAGAAGGCTCTTCCCCTGGGCCGCCAACCGACATTGTTTAGTTGACGGGACCCAGAGACTCTTTGTAGACTCGGGGCGGCTAACAACAATAATAAAACAATATGAACAAATCTAATATTTAAGTTAATTTTTTAAAAAACCCTTATTTAAGAAACCAATCATACACACAGACATACCATGCATAAATTTTATAAGCCATGGGGGAGGAAATATCTCAGTTCCCCCATGCCTGACGACAGAGTGGGTTTTAAGGAGCTTATGAAATATGCATACATATATACATCCAGAACTATTTTATAATACTGCAGCTATTGCTTTGGCCATGGCTTGGGCTTTCTTGTCTATACAAGTAGTCCTCGTTTAGTGACCGTTTGAAGTTACAACTGAAAAAAGTGACATAGGACCATTTTTCACACTTATGACTGCTGTAGCATTCCCCATGGGCATGTTATTTACATTTGGATGGTTGACAACTTGTTCATATTTATGACAGCTTTCAGTGTCTCAGGGTCGGGCAATCCCCTTTTGCGAACTTCCGAATAACAAAGTCAATAGGAAAAGCCAGATTCATTTAAAAACATGTTGCTAATTTAAGAACAGCAGTGATTCACTTAACAAACCTGGCAAGAAAAGTGATAAAATGGGGCAAAGCTCAGATAACAAATTTCTCACTGAGCAACATAAATTTTGGGCTCAATTGTGGTTGTAAGTTGAGGACTACCTGTACTTGCATGTAAAAAGCAGGATTTCTTCATCTGTCACAGAACCAGGAGTCATTAGTAGCATGTTACCTGTTGATGTCATCCCACTCCATCTCTCCACTATATCACCTTACCCTAATTCCCCCACTAGTTTCACAGCAACTGATAATACTTTCATTCAGTGGTGGGCTATGAGCCGGAATTGCAATCACCGCCACGGCTCATAAGTTCTTGCGGGGCCAGCGCGATTTTGCTGCTGCAGCTGTGGAGGTAACAAAATCGTGCACGGAGCCACAGGTAAAACCTCACCGAAACATGGGCACACCTGCGGCTCCGTGCGCGATTTTGCTACCTCCACAGCTGCAGCAGCAAAATCGCGCTGCCCTGGCAAGAATTTACGAGCCATGGCAGCGAGCCACCACTGCTTTCATTCCTGTTTGCTACTAACTCTGGCCTTCTATTGCTTTTCTAACCCTAAAATGATGCTCAAACCTCACTTCCACTTTTAAGGGAAAATCAATGTCTATGGGGAAACAAGCTAGTTGTTTTGTTTTACTTTCAGGGCTGGGGCAAGAAATAACTCTGGATAGTTGTTGCTTTAACAAATAACCGGTGAGGAGATGTTCCACTCATTAATTGCCTGCTTCCAATTGCAGCCTTACAAAATGGCTTTCCATTTTAAAACTTCACAGACTGAATGGGAATTCCTTAACCTGTAACTAGTGAGCATAGGGACATTATCATCAACATCAAAGGGAATTGAATCAGTGCAAGAAACATTAATGTGGTAGGCACAATGGCCCCTAGCTAAATTTACCTTAGTATCTAAAGATGTGCTTAGATGACAATTGTTTGGCAGGCTTGCTTGAAGGCTCACCTGAGAAGGGCTTCCTTTCCTTGCCTCTTTTTTAAACTATTAAAAATAGTAGTAGAACTTCCCATGAGCAGACTGGCCTTATTCCCAAAGTGGACAACTTTCAAACTAAGAACGCACACAAGATCATTAGGAACAAAATGGTAGAATATGTTGTGTCTCTCCTGACCTCACAGTGGGGGTTGGGTGGTATTACTCAGGAAAATATATTACAGGAGACAGGATAATTTAAATGCACAGCTGCACATGTAGAAATAATAACTATAATTTAAATAATGACAGAGGTCACCATACTATAATCAGTCGACCGTCATGCATCATAGGAACTTCAGGAGCCTGGTGTGCCTTCTTCCTCTTTTTAGAGTGCTATATCTTTAATCAGATTAGAGCATAACAATCCTCCAAACAGAAATGTCCTCTGTAAAATATAAATGGACATCCCTTACCTTTTCAAACTGAAAACCAAGCAGTGTTGTCCTGTTTTCAATATGTGGATGGACAAGTATACATCCACCAGTAATGGGCAGCCAAAGTTTTACTGCCACACTGTGGGTGTGGCTTATTTTGTGGGTGTGGCTTAATGGTCATATGACTGGGTAGGAGTGCCTTGCTGGCCACGTGACCAAGTGGGAGTGGCTTGAATGATCATCATTGTTCAAGTGAACTGTTAATTCCTAGACTTACAACCTTACCAGTGTTC
This sequence comes from Erythrolamprus reginae, assembly GCF_031021105.1. NCBI lineage: Eukaryota > Metazoa > Chordata > Lepidosauria > Squamata > Dipsadidae > Erythrolamprus > Erythrolamprus reginae. The sequence goes on from NC_091950.1 coordinate 246,024,976, forward strand.
CTCACTGAGGTGACAATTTACTTCATGTTTCCTGCGCTCTCCTCCTTGGTTTGCCCTCCCACCTCAGGCTGCGTAACTAGATGAACGGGTGCTGCCAGAAGCATAAAGGCTGCCATGTCTTCTGCTTGCACCTCAGGTGGGAGGTGGCCATGTGAGGCTAGAGGGTAGCCGGACAGGAGAGACTGAAGCTCGTCCAAGGCCAGGATGGAGGAAAGAGGAAAAAAGCAAGGAGCATGCTCTTTTTTGCATTTCCAACAGGTCAAATTTAAATTGTGTTGTGGTTAGCTTCTTTGGCTGCTGATTTTGACGCAGAGGAGTGGGAGCTGTCCTTCGGCTGCTGATTTTGATGCAGAGGAGTGGGAGCCGTCTGTTCACAGAAGACTCGTCTGGCTGGAGGACGAATCAGACAGTGAACCAGGGAGAGGCAGGGAGGGGAATGGAATCAGTCAGATCTCCAGCCAGAGTTTCATCTGAATTAGAAGGGGGAGAGTTAATGAACAATCCTGTTCTTAATGTTCGGGTCCGGAGAATGCTGGGAAGACAAGAGCAGCTGCTCAAATGCAGAAGCAGATTATAGGTCACAGGGGTTAAGAATTAAAGATGCTACTGCAACCTTGAAAAAGGGGAGGGTTGCAGAGGGCTGTGCGAGAATCTATTGTTGTTTTGAAGAAAGTTGAATTGTGGTTTCATGTTTGCTGTAGATTTCTGGACATTCTGACATTTAAGCTGTGAGTTATTTCTGGCTGATGTAAGCCTGAAAGGTTTCTGCACTGACTGGAGTAATTAATTCTGACCTATTGAATTCTGAAACTAACATTGCTCTGAAACTCCATGGTTTGCAGTTTTCTGAATATAAAAACAACCTGTGCTTTATTTTTACAAGCCTGCGTGTGTGTGATTAATTACTTCATTTCTGGGTGGCCCAAGGCCCGGCAGAACAAATTGGGATAAATTTTCACTAATCTTGCGGGGTGGGGGCAAATGCCAGTGGTAAAATATTTTGTAATAATTTTCTTTATAGAATACTGATTTTGTTATTTTAGAATTTCTATTCCAAATTTGTTCCCAGTCAGCCAAATATATGTTATGTCCCACATTCTTTTGCCCATACTATCATTGTCTCTTTTACTATATCTTCAGCCCTGTCGAATCGTAATAGATAGTTGTATATTTTAGAAATCATTTGCTCTTCTGGGCCAGCAAAAAAATTACCTAATTGTTCTTTCTATGTCTCGATTCCAATTTTTTCACTATCTTTCTTGTATCTTGATCGGCCTTGAAGATACAATCAACAATCTATAATTATATCTTGTTTTTCAATCCCTCTCTACTTTTTAATTTTCCAAATCCATCTAAAACATCTTTATATTTAACCATTTTACTCATATCAATCATGTTTGGATAAATCATTGCCTCCATGGTGTTCAGCCAATTAGGAATTTTCAAATAATGTTTTTCTTCACTTTTTGCATATTTCCATCAATGAATCTCTAATCATATGTCTACGGAAATATTTTTGCAGCTTATATTCTTTATTCCATAAAAATACATGCCATCCCTTTTGTAGGCCAATGTCTATTCTTCAAAATAATCCATTCTCTGAGCCATACCAATAGTACTGCTTTATAGTACAGTCTCCAGTCTGGAAGGCCAAAGCATCTCTACTTCTACTATCTTGTAGGTCAATTTTATTCTCGGTTTCTTGCCTTGCCATATAAATTTCAAAATCATTTTGTTCAAATCAATTTTAAAAAATATTCAATTTTATAGATATGGTGTGTAAGAGATATAACCATTTTGGTAAATTATTCACTTCTTTATTGCTATCCGACTTAGTAAAGATAATTGCAATATCCCCCATCTTTCTAAATCAATTTTTATTTGTTGAAGTCATTTTGTATAACGTATTTTTCGGAGTATAAGACGCACCGGAATATAAGACACACCTTAGTTTGGGGGGAGGAAAATAGGGAAAGAATCTGGTTACCAGGTATTTATCTGGCTAGCATCCTTAGTCTGGTCAGATTCAGCTCATTATTTTATCCCTTGGTTGAGGGCTTTTTTTAAAATTCTGAGACAGTAACAATGAAAGAACTTGCAAGTCAGTAGGAGCAGAGGACATCATTAGCACCTGCAAAGAAATAGTCTGAGCAAATAGAGCAATGGAAAAAACCCTGCAAAGATGTAGGGCTTAGAAAACATTCTTCTTTGCAGAGAGTAAGAGTGAAAGAGCTTGCAAGCAGTTAAGAGCTAGGAACATTGTTAGCACCTGTTGTACATACTCTTGGTCAGTTGGAGGATGATGAAGAGCTTGAGGACTCTGATACAGATAGTGTTTATGAATTAGTGGTAGGCCCTGGGTTATAGGTATTAGAACAGGTAGGAGGCCAGCAACAGGATGTTGCTATGAGTCCAGAATCTAGTGAGGAAGAAACAGACATTCTCTGGGTCAATCCTCAATTCAGAAGGGTCCAAAAATGCAAGGAACAGGTGTTAGGAAAAAGATATTAAGGGGAGGAATGGGTTAAATACTGGAGTGATGTATTAGTTACGTCAGGAGGCCAGTGAGGAAGAAGAGCAGAGTTTCAATGTTGTAGTTCTAAGAGGAAATGTGTTTCAGTTTGGCTCCGGAGCAAGTAAGTTTATTCTGTGTGTCATATTGCAGTCATTCTGCTGTTTTTGAATCATGCTGTAAATTCATGAATTTCAGGAGACGGGAGGGGGCATGAAGGAATGCATGTGGAATGTAATTAAGAGAGATAACGGGAGAAAAGAATGTGCCAGTCTGTAGTGCATTTTTGAATACAGAAGCGAAGAGAATAAAAATTGAGTTTCTTTGTTTATAAAATACTGCATCCAGTAAGAGTTATTTTCAATAACTAAAGTTCTACCAGAAACCAGAACAGCACCTGGTTAGGGCTGGAAAGAAACATTTGGAACAAGTAAAACAATGGGGGGGGGGGAAACCCTACAAATACAGGGTTTGGAATATATTCTTGGCAGAGTGTAACAATGAAGGAGCTTTCAAGCCATTAAAAGCTGGGAACATTGTTAGCACCTGGTTGGGGCTGAAAGAAACTTACTCAGAGCAAGTTAAAGTAATGAAAAAAACCCTGCAAAGACTTAGGGCTTGGAAAACATTATTCACAGATAGTAACAATGAAAGAGCTTGGGTACATTAATAGCACCTGGTTAGGGCTGGAAAGAATAGAATAGAATAGAATTATTTATTGGCCAAGTGTGGTTGGACAAGGAATTTGTCTTGGTGCATATGCTCTCAGTGTACATAAAAGAAAGATACATTTGTCAAGAATCATGTGGTACAACACTTAATGATTGTCATAGGGGTCAAATAAGCAATGAAGAAACAATCAATATTAATAAAAATCTTAGGATACAAGCAACAAGTTGCATACAGCCCTAAGTGGGAGGAAAAGGATGATAGGAATTACAAAACAAACTACGTAGTAGAAATAGTAGTGCAGACATAGTAAAACGTTGACAGTGTTGAGGGAATTATTTGTTTTGTAGAGTGATGGCATTCGGGGAAAAACTGTTCTTGTTTCTAGTTGTCTTGGTGTGCAGTGCTTTGTAGCAACATTTTGAGGGTAGGAGTTGAAACAGTTTGTGTCCAGGATGCAAGGGGCCAGTAAATATTTTCACCACCCTATTTTTGACTCGTGCAGTATACAGGTCCTCAATGGAAGGCAGGTTGGCAGCAATTGTTTTTTCTGCAGTTCTGATTATCCTCTGAAGTCTGTGTCGGTCCTGTTGGGTTACAGAACCAAACCAGACGGTTATAGAGGTGCAGATGACAGACTCAATGATTCCTCTGTAGAACTGTATTAGCAGCTCCTTGGGCAGTTTGTGCTTTCTAAGTTGGTGCAGAAAGGACATTCTTTTTTGGGCTTTTTTGATGACATTTTTGATGTTGGGTGGCTATTTTAGGTCTTGAGTATGACTTTTGCGAATTTGAGTAAAAAGTACTGGAGTAAAACCATGAATAATCTTTTTGGATCTGCATAAATTTTCAATGTCACCATCAGAAGTCCTCAACATACAGCCTTATCCTTAGACATCTCAAATGGCAAGTGCTGAATGTAACACATGTCTCCTCTCACATGCTAGAAAAGGGGCATCACTAGGCCGAACAAGACATATATTGGGGGACTCATAGATTGTGAAGTAGACCCAGACACAGGATTCAAGCAATCGGTACTTTTATTCAGCTCAGAGAACAAGTGACAGCTCAGCAAGGCAAAGTGACAATTCAGCGAGTACCGACTGACTCTGCTTGGAGAAACCGCTCCTTTTATACATTTGCGGTTCCCGCCAAAGCTAGAGCCAGCCGCGTCTGAGCCAATCAGGAGCGACTTCCTGCTTCGGCTCAGACAGTGCTGGAAAGAGGAACAAACTATTTACAGGAATTACAAGGTAGCCATTTCAGGATACAACACCCCTCCCCTCATAGTTGGACACACCCATCACGAAAGCCATGTGACAAAGTCGTCCAATCGGTGGGGCCTCCGTGGAGCTCGCGCTGACCTGCGCAGTTCAATTTCTCCTTCGACACCGACTGTGGAGGATGGCTCGCCGCTGTTCTCCCGGCGCGGCGGACTTGGCCTGGCGGGCCCAACGAAGGCTTCGGAGGATGAGGATGGCTCGGCGTCGCTGGATGGTTCCCCCTGGCCCGATAAGTCTCTTTGCGTGTTTCTTAATTCGGGCAATGTGTTAAAGTCTGTTGAAGGGGGAGAGTCCATGTCAGCGGTTTGTGGCAATTGATTTTCTGTTCGCTTCCGAATGTGGTCTATGTGTCGTTTCCACAAACGACCATCCTCTAGTTTTACAATATACGTCTTTGGTGCATTTTGCTTAACAACAATTCCTTTCATCCAGTTTACATTTCCATCAAAACTTTTTACATATACATTTTGTCCCAAATACATTTCTCTTTCAGGTTTTACACACATTTGGTTATTATTAACACAAAACCTTGGGTTCAACCTATCTAGTGGTGACCTTAATTTCCTTCCCATCAATAACTCTGCAGGGCTTACATGTGTGTGCGAGTTAGGGGTAATGTGTTGGGTGAGTAAGAATTGGTCCAAGTTTTGTTGTACATCCCCAGGGCCTGACCTGCGCAATGCCTCCTTTGCCACACGAACGTAACGTTCTGCCAATCCATTAGCCCAGGGCGAATAAGGCGAGATGAGGGCATGCCTGACCCCTAGGCCATCTAGGAACAATTCGAATTGCCTGGCTGTTAGCTGTGGCCCATTGTCAGACACTAAGATATCTGGGCAACCATGGGATGCAAACAGTCTACTCAATACCTTGATGGTGGCACTTGTGGTTATGTTGTTCATTGCTATTATTTCCACCCATTTGGAGAAAGCATCAACCACTATTAGAAAATACTGGGACCCCACTGGACCAGCAAAGTCAATGTGGATTCTTGACCAAGGACCAGCAGGCTGCTCCCACTCAGCCGGAGTTGTTTTGGGGGGACTAGGCCGTGATTCTTGGCATGGTTCACACTTCGAAACCCAACTCTCAATGTCAGCATCCAGACCTGGCCACCATAAATGCCCCCTTGCTAGGCTCTTCATCCTGACAATCCCAGGATGACCCACATGTAACATTTTGAGTACCTTTTCCCTTAGGCTTTTGGGGATGATCACTCTATCTCCCCACAGCAGACAACCCTTTACATAAGATAACTCAAGTCTTTTGTTTTTAAAATCACACAATTCAGGTTTCACAGCATCATTTTGCCATCCCTTAAGTACACAGTTTACCACTTGTTTAAGGATTTGATCTTGCTGCGTGTGTGCAGCTACCTCTTTGGCCGTGGTTAGTGGGTTATCCTCGAGTTCTATCATTAGTACATCTGTGGAAGGAGCAGGGTCCTCCACTAAGTCTGTTATGGGGCACCTGCTGAGGCCGTCTGCGTGATTGATTTCCTTCCCCCCCTTGTGGGTGAGGTCATACTGGTACCCTGAGAGGAAAAGAGCCCATCTGATCAGTCTTGGAGACATAAAAGGCGGAGTGGGCTTGTTGGGGGCTAGCAGACCTAGTAAGGGCTTGTGGTCAGTGACTAGTTCAAAACTTCTTCCAAAAATATAATTGTGAAATTTCTTTACCCCTGCCACTAAAGCTAGAGCCTCCTTGTCTAACTGGCTATAATTCCTCTCTGTGCTGGTCATGGTTCTTGAGAAAAATGCTATTGGGGCCTCTGTCTTATTAGGCAGAACGTGAGCTAGGACTCCTCCTATGCCGTACGGTGAAGCGTTGCACGTGAGCCTAATGGGTAGTGAAGCACTATATTGGACTACTACACTTTTAGAAGTTAATAATTGCTTTATTTGGAAAAAAGCTTCACGTTCAGTTTCCCCCCAGGTCCAGCGGGCTTCCTTCTGGAGTAAACGATGTAGAGGCTCTGCTACTGTTGCCTTCTGCTTTAAAAAAACGGAATAAAAATTAAGGAGGCCTAAAAATGCCTGCAGCTCATTCTTATCTTGTGGCTCTGGGGCTTCCCTAATGGCTCTCAGCTTCTCTGATGTGGGGTGGATACCTTCTTTGTCTATTTTATATCCTAGGAATTCTATACTGTTGGTTCCCCAGACACATTTGTCAGGCTTGATTCTTAAACCTTTGTCCTGTAACCTCTTAAGTACTTCCCTTATTCTTTTGTTTACTTGTTCCTGGTTTTCCCCTGCAATTAAGATGTCATCAAAATATGGAATGGCCCCATTTATCCCTGACAATAGGCGTTCCATAATGCTCTGGAATATTCCTGGGGCTATGCTTACCCCAAACTGTAACCTCGTGCATTTGAAAGCCCCCCTGTGCGTTACAATTGTTTGTGCGTTTGCTGTTTGTTCATCGACCGGAAGTTGCTGGTAAGCTTGCGCCAGGTCGATCTTTGCAAACCTTTTCCCTTCCCCCAGGGAGTGTAGGAGTTGTTGTACAACCGGGATGGGGTAGGGCTGGTGTTGGAGGGCCTTATTCAGGGTAGATTTGTAGTCAGCGCAAACCCTTAAAGAACCATCTGGCTTCAGAGGCGTAACTATGGGAGTTTCCCATGGCCCCTGTTCCACAGGGACCAAAATACCTTGGCTTATGAGTTTATCAAGCTGCAGGTCTAGTTTGGGGAGAAGCGGAAGGGGGACCCTGCGAGGTTTTAGCCTGACTGGTGGGACCTTGGGGTCAATAGAAAATGATATAGGGGGCCCCTTATACAATCCTAAGGTGGGGCTGAACACTTCAGGGAACTCTTGCACAAAATTAGGCATATTATCACAGTTTACATTACACACACCCGAAATTTCGATCCCCAATGGTTCCATCCAAGCTAAGCCCAAAAGAGAGTGCTTAGCCCCCGTTACAATAAGCATGGGTAGGGTACATTTAACATTCTTGAATGCAATAGGTACATTTGCTGTTCCCAGGACCGAGATTACCCCCCCTTGAAAATCTCTGATCACTAAAGAGGTTTGATTTAGATCAGCTTTAGACATATTAGGCATATACAGTTTAAACTTCTCCCAAGGCATGATGGTATATCTAGATCCCGTATCAAGCTCCATTGAGCAAGGTTGGTTATTTAGTAACAGTGAGATAACAATTTTAGCCCCCTTTTTTGTTGCCGTGTTATTCACGGAAAATTGAGTGTTACCTCTATAGTAGTCGCGGTTAGCGGTTGAGTAGTTTCTTTGACCCGAATAGCGGAACGGTCTCTTTTCTCGCGATTGGGGGGTCTGGTTTTGTGGTCGTTGGTATTGCGGTGTGGCGAATGTTTCTTCTGGTGCCGTTGCTCTGCATGCGATGGCGATGTGGCCTCGACGGTTGCAGCGGTGGCATGTAGCGTCTCGGAAAGGGCATCGATGGCGCTGGTGGTTTCCCCGGCAGCCCGCGCAGGGGGCTGGGTGAGTAGCTCTGTTGTGTCTCGGCTGGTCTTGTACCAGGAAGCAGTTGTCCCCGTTGTGAGCTGGTTGGCTGGGGTCGTCTGATTCCACGGCGCGGGGAGACGCGGAGTCAATCTTGGCAATGAGTTCTCGCCTTCCGTGTTCTTTCAATTCTCTAGCTGCTGCGTCGGCGGCTTCTGCGGTTTGCGCTAGTTTAATCACGGTTTGTAGAGTCGGCTCTTCTTCGGTGAGGAGTTTGTTTCTCACTGTGGCGCTTTTCATGCCGAAAACCAGGGCGTCGGTGAGGCGAGCTTCCGGGTCTTTAAACTTGCATTGAGCAAGTACCGTCCGAAGTCGCGTTGTAAACTGGTTGATTGATTCAGTTTCCTTCTGAGCCATCATGGAAAACTGATGCCGAAAAACCATGGCTGGTTTGGTCGGTTTGAAATGGCTCGCTAGCTTCTCTTGTAGGACGTCCCAAGCTACGGTTCTTGCTGGCTGCGGGTCGGTGAGAGTCTGGGCAAGGCCACGGATTTCCGGGCCGCAGTAATTAAGAAAAATAGCCCGTCTGCGATCGGCTTCGGCGTCCTGTATTCCCGCCGCCTCGAGGAATATCTCGAAGGTGGCCATGTATTCGTCCCAGGACGTTTTTTCGGGATCGAAGAGTTCCGGAGCCTGGCCGATCTGGACTTTGTTCATGTTGCACGCGATGTTTCTTCTGTCCGTTCGTCGCCAGTGAAGTAGACCCAGACACAGGATTCAAGCAATCGGTACTTTTATTCAGCTCAGAGAACAAGTGACAGCTCAGCAAGGCAAAGTGACAATTCAGCGAGTACCGACTGACTCTGCTTGGAGAAACCGCTCCTTTTATACATTTGCGGTTCCCGCCAAAGCTAGAGCCAGCCGCGTCTGAGCCAATCAGGAGCGACTTCCTGCTTCGGCTCAGACAGCGCTGGAAAGAGGAACAAACTATTTACAGGAATTACAAGGTAGCCATTTCAGGATACAACAGATTGGGGGACTCAAAATGCACAAATGTAGGTAGTAATTATGGAATCGGTAATCATGGAAATCCCATTATGTTATTGCTCCTCCTTTGTCAGCTTGCAGAATGGAACTTTGAGCAAAATGGCAATTATATCTATTCATATAAATTCAAGTTTAGATGTACATACCACCTTCATTTTGGGGGAGGGGAGTGATGATATGTTCTCACTTTTTTGGAAGAGTATAACCAGCCACCCTAGGATTGTCACATACTCCATCTTTCAAGAAGCTCTTCAATGAGAGGATCCTAATTTACAGTTCTGTGTTTTGTACCAGCTATTTTGTAGCTAATGATGCTGCTAGCCTTTGTGAGTTTCTTTCACCAAGCCAACTGTTGTAGGTTAGATACTGTAGGTATCCCAAATTGATGATTGCTGTGCCCATGTAAAAAGTGACAAATTGTTTGAATAATTAGATACAAATATGTTTATATATTCCCGTCCTTCCAGCAGTCAGAACGGTTGAATGAACCATATTTTCATTACCCTTCATATTATTCCATTCACCTATTGCAAGGCTTCATATCGTAAAATAAAAGGTACACACCAGGATTAGAAAGAGAGCCATAATTAATCCAAAGTTAGTATCCAGTTGCTTACCATTAGATGCCCTCTTTCAACCTATCTATCATACCCAATCAGACCATCCAAATACTTGTGGGACAAGGAGTTGTAGTCCAACTCTTCAGCCAGCCAGGGGCTGAAGACACTGTATCACAGCCTCTCTCTCTCTCTCTCTCTCTCTCTCTCTCTCTCTCTCTCTCTCCATCCCTCTCCCTCTCTCTGTTTCTTTTTCTTTCTTTTTTGCTAATTAACCTCTGGAATCAGGCTGGCTGCCTAGATTTGTGCCTCCAAGGCAAACAATACCAACCTGGATGATTTTATTTCCCAGTTTCAAGAACTGTGAGAATGCCGAAAGGCTGGTGATATTTAAAGTCTGAAAGGTAAGTTATGCCAAGCTGGTGATTCACAGTGAAAATATATTTTTCCCAGCCTGTTTTTCACCTTCATGATTCTGGACCAGGCAGGGTGGCCTGAACCTCTGACTGAAAGAAAATTCTGAAATGCACAATTATACCGAATAATAAAGGCTGAGGTTATTTCACTGTTTGGAGTCAGTGAGTCACACAGAGAAAAATATACTTCTTCAGCTATATGCTTGCGGAATGGTGGGGGTTGTTGCGGGTTTCTTTTTCTCCCTTAAGGTTATAATAATTTATTATAAGACAAACAGTGAAAATCAGAGGTGAAAGTTAACAACTTTTGTGGTCTCCCTTGGGCCTTTTTTGGTTAGCTTGAGAGTGTCTCTTCACCTCTGTTCATTATACTGTTTATTTTAAGATGAACCCATTGAACTACAGTAATCCAGACAGCTCATTAGCTTAATTCATGCATGTTTGGCTGAAGTTAGCTATGCACATCATTGCAAAATATTAGTAGTCCTCTCCTTTTCCTCCTCAGGACTATGTTGATGTACTCAAGGAAGGCTCAGAGAGAGAAGGGGAAGTAGATAGGAAGGGGAGAGTGAGAGGAGGGAAGTAGAAAAGAGGTAGGGAGGGAGAAAGAAGGTAGGAAGAGAGGAAGATAGAGAGAGGGGAGAAGTAAGATATATGGAAAGAAAGCAGATGGGAGATAAAAGTATTATAAAATATAAAAGGAGCAAATTAAGGAATGTATTTATGACATTTTGGATAGAAATGTATAACTATAATTATAGTATAAATGTATAACTATGGATGTTTTGATACTATGGTATATATGTGAACGTTTATGTAAGTTTGGTGATTTTTTTTTAAAGGAGATTTTTTTTCTTAGTTCTAGGTTGCTTCTTTCCCTGACTAGTTTTCATCCATTGCTTCTTGCCCTACCTTCAGGTGCTTTGGGGTATAGGTTGACCGCCTCTTCTTTGTGGTAGCCCCAGGGGTGGGCTGCTACCCGGACAGGGGGGAATGCAGTGGGGTAGCAAAAATGGAGCAAAAATGCACCCAATTTGCATTGAAAGATGTAGAAAGAAAATGCAAGGCGTCCTGCATAAGCCATGCCCACACTGTGGAAGTAAAAAAATTGGTAGCCCTTCACTGGGTAGCCCCATAGATAATAGGACTCTGTTGCATGTTACCCCAGTCTTTCTTTTCATTAAACTAGGCATACCCTAAATTACAGTCTGCATTGGTTGCCGATCAGTTTCTGGTCACAATTCAAAGTATTGGTTATGACCTATACAGCCCTTCATGGCATCAGACCAGAATACTTTCGGGACCGCCTTCTTCCGCACGAATCCCAGCGACCAATTAGGTCCCACAGAGTTGGCCTTCTCCAGATCCCGTCGACCAAACAATGCCGTCTGGCGGGACCCAGGAGAAGAGCCTTCTCTGTGGCGGCCCCGACCCTCTGGAATCAACTCCCCCCAGAGATTAGGACTGCCCCCATCCTCCTTGCCTTTCGCAAGCTTCTAAAAACGCACCTTTGTCACCAGGCATGGGGAATTGATTCCTCTCGGCCGCTTCGTTTTATGTATGGTTTGTTTGGGTTGTATGAGTGTTTTTAATCAAGGGCTTGTAACTGTTTTGTTTTTAAACATTGGATTTGTATTTTATATTTCTGTTGCGAACCACTCCGAGTCTCCGGAGAGGGGCAGCAAACAAATCTAATAAGTAAGTAAGTAAGTAAGTAAGTAAGTAAGTAAGTAAGTAAGTAAGTAAGTAAGTAAGTAAATAAACCCAATTCCAGCAACTATTGTTTATGTTTTAGTCTCCAGTACCTAATCATCTTTGTTACTATCATTACATTGATGATAGACAAACAGACAGACAGACAGACAGACAGACAGACAGACAGATACAGAATGGGACTTTTCGTCTCTGACTCTTCATTCTCCTTGGGTATTTCTCTGCAGTTGATTATCCCCGATTTATCTCCTTAGATGGTACACATCCATCCATTTGCCCTGGGCAGTACATCGCCAGCACCTGTATCCTACACCCTTCAACAAGGTTTCACAGAAAGAGGGCTGGTCCTGGGTGTTCCACCTCCCTGGATGGTTAGCCTCCAACCAATCAGTTAGAAGAACCTACTCTCACCACCACCAATACAAATCCAGCAAAAGGAGAGAGGATGGGTCGGTGGAGGGACGGATGGATGGATGGACAGAACGTATCAGCCTTGCTCAGACAACTGGGAGAGGGACAGTCAAAATTTGTTCTGAGCTTTGTTATTTTGCTAGCCCCCAGTGGTAGTTGCTGAATTAAGTTTGAGAATCTTTGTGATATATAAATTAGAGAGAGATTAAAGTAACTTGTATATTTACATTTGCTCAATCCAGCCACTAGTGAAATTTATAAATTTAGAAGGGCGGCATACAAGTCTAATAAATTATTATTATTATTATTATTATTATTATTATTATTATTATTATTTGGATTTGTATGCTAAAAATTCCTAAGAAATCCTCAGCTTTATTAATGTGGATGTCATTCATATGTCCATTGTTTTAAGACTGGCCCAGAATCAAAAACGTAGAGGCAGCTTGATCTTGTGATAGCCTAGCAAGCAAGAGATGGTGAGTTCTAATCCTGCCTTAGGCATGAAAACCACCTTGGTGTCTTTCGATAGCCTCTTACTCTCAGCCTAACTCACCTCACAGGGTTGCTGTGGGGGGGAAATAGGAGAAAACAGTATAAATTACATAAGCTATCTTGAATTATGTATTAAAAAGATGTGAAAAATATATACAGTAAAAGCATATTAAAAAGTACCGGTATATTTTAAAAGTTATATGTAAAAAAAATGGGATAAAAAAATTCAAAGCCATTGGCATTTGCTTTCTCTGTCACCTCCCCTCCCCCCCCCCTTTGCAAATAATTTCCAATTCCAGCTGGGAAGTTATTCCCCTCCTTTGTCTTCAGGTATCAAAAGCTAATGTGGGCCTGAAACTTGCTGCGGGCACTTAGAGCCAATTATTGCTCTGTCAAAGCTACCCAGTAGCTGTGCTCTGAGCAGGTGAGCCAATAAGCTGTCAGAATTCAGTTCCAAACTTGCCAGACCCCAGAGTTTACTCCCACCTCTTCCAAACTATAAAAGGAAGGATGACAGCAAGAGACCTTCAGTTCACCATGTGCTATTCAAGCAAACCCGTGTGACATGCTGCCCCAATGTCCCAATAGCAAGAAAGTAAAGCTGTGTTTTGACAGGGTCTTTCTCTAAGCCAAGGTGAGCACTGGATAGTCTATCTAATGCAAAATACAGAGAGGGGGGGGAGGGAGGGAGGGAGGGAGGGAGAAGCCTTCTCCGTGTAGTTGAAGAATGAGAAGAACAGAAAATCTTGATCAGTTAGTTGGGGAAAAGATCAAAAGCAACATGAGAAAATATTATTTTACTGAAAGCGTAGTAGATGCTTGGAACAAACTTCCAGCAGACCTGGTGGATAAATCCACAGTAACTGAATTTAAACATGCCTGGGATAAACATATATCCATCCTAAGATAAAATACAGGAAATAGTATAAGGGAAGACTAGATGGATCGTGAGGTCTTTTTCTGCCGTCAGTCTTCTATGTTTCTATGTTTCTATCACAGAGTGGCAAGGAAGCTGAACTTCCAGGGCTTTGCAGCAAATTAGAATTAGAATTCTTTTTTATATTTATTTGTATATACACAAAAATTTGACATGGCATAACATACATACATACAATCTCAGGAATCCAACTTCCTACCTTAATTATAGCTAAAGGTCAGTACAAAATTTCATAGATATTTATATTTCTAATTAGAATTCTAATTCTAATTCATTTCAGTATCCATTTCTTCCATGTATTTGTCAGTGAATTGGCTGACTGATTTTAATATATTGGGATTTTAGTTTGTAATTTTAAAATTAATTAGATTTGTTTTTGCATTGTTCATATTGTATCTTGTGAGCCGCCCCAAGTCTTCGGAGAAGGGTGACATACAAATCTAATTAATAATAACAATAACAATAATAATAATACTTAACAACAACTTATTTACTAAATCCTTACTTATATTATAATTTATTTAACAACACTCTATATTATTTAATAGTATAACGTTTAATTGAATAATTCCTCGATATTTAATCTCATTGGATTATTACATCACAACATAAGGTATTCTAGAATTAGAATTCTTTATTGGCCAAGTGTGATTAGACACACAACAGGAATTTGTCTCTGGTGCATAAGCTCTTAGTGTACATACAACAATAGTGATAGATCATTATCATAGTCAATGTAAAAATACGTTCATCATAAAACATTAGTGATATTCATGGATACTAAATAAGCAATCAACGTAAATCACACTCGGATACTAACAATATAAATTGTAAGACACAAGCAACAAAGTTCTAGTCATAAGAAGATAAGGAGATAGGGAATAGGGAAGATGAGAAGATCTTTATCGGGGTTTTGCTGCCAAGCAATAGGCAAGAAGCCTGTGTACATTAGCAGAGGCACAGTCAGTTCGGTCTCTGAGAAGACTCAGTGGTTGTATTGCCAGAACAGGCTAAACTAGACAGGCTTATTTTTAGCACAGGTGAGTGTGTTGTTGTGTGAACCAACTGTAGTCTAGTAAGTCTGTCTCTTGTTCTGCTTCGTGGAATTGTGTAGATAAAATTATGGATTGCTCAATGCATGTCTATTTGGAATTTCAGTGATTAATCCTACCACTTTGCTGGAGGAATTTGCTCTATATTTTTATTTCAGGGTGTCCCCTTTCTTATTTGTGGCTTTACAGGTAGTCCTCAACTTATGCCAGTTCATTAAGGGACCCTTCAAAGTTACGACAGCACTGAGAAGCAAAGTAAATTACCAGATGAACAAATATTGATCAAGAAAATCATGGATTATGCAGAGGCAGATACGTTGACATTAAAATTAAGAAATAAAGAAGACTCATAACACTATAAAATTTGGAATTCATTTTATGAATGGTTAGAAAGAAGGAAAGAAAAATAAAATTACTAAATAATAATTTATTAGATATAAGAATAGGAAAAATGAGATTATTAAAATAATGATATATCAAGGTATATATTGAAATAGATGATTTGAATTAATTGAAATATTGCCACACCAATTAAAATAAGGCAGTAAAAAAACAAATGTATATACAGCAGTCCCTCGCTATACCGCGCTTCACCTACTGCGGCTTCACTTCATTGCGGGTTTCTGAGGCAGCCGATCGGCAGATTTAAACAGCCCGCCGAACTCGATCGGCAGTATTTTTAAAAAAAATATATATCTAAAATTGTAAATACTGTATTTAAATACTGTATCTAAAATAAATACTGTGTGGGAAGGGTTTATAAACACTTAAAACAATGAAAACTTACCAAACAATTACAATATAAATACTTAAATAAGTACTATCAGTCGATAAATTCCCCATCGCGGACAGGTCTAGAACGTAACACCAGCGATAGGTGAGGGACTACTGTATAGAAATTAATAACCAGAACCTTTTTATTTACCGACTGTATTTGCCGTAATAAAAACAAAAACAAAACGTGTTTAATAGACAGAAATGTCTTAATTTTAGCATCTTTTAAGACTTTTCTTTTTCCATTTTCTTTTTTCGTTTGCTTGTAGATGTGTTTGTGTTAATGTTTGTTTCTGCATTTTTATGCATATTTTTTCCATGCTTAAATTTCAATAAAAACTATTTTAAAAAAAAAAGTTACAGCAGCACTGAAAATATGACTTATGACCGTTTTCACACTTACAACCATTGTAGCCTCCCCATGGTCACATGATCAAAGTTTGGCTGCTTGGCGACTGGTTCATCTTTATGACAGTTGCACTGTTCCGGGATCATACGATCGACTCTTGTGATCCGTCCAACAAGCGAAGTGAACGGGGGAAATCAGATTCACTTTACAACCGGGCTACTAATTTAACAACGACAGAGATTCACTTAACAACCGTGGTAAAAATGGGTCAAACTTCAAGTAACAAATGTCTCACTTAACGACATAAGTTTTGGGCTCAGTTATGGTCGTAAGTTGAAGACAACCTGTATTTGGACTTTTCTTCGACTTTGAGATAAAGTTTGAATTGACTCTAAATCCCCAGCATGTTCTGACATTAGTGGGAGAGCAGTGTGAGTTGATGGTGGCAAAAAATTCAGAAGACTACCATGTTGTGGGTGTGGCTTATTTTGTGGGTGTGGCTTGCCCAGGTGGGAGTGGTTTGACAATCATGTGGCCCGGGGTGGGGGTGACTTAAAGGTCATGTCACTGGCTTAAAGGTGGCCAACTTGACATCACATCAAGGGTTTGGGTTAGGTGCCTGGCTTCTCCTCACCTCAAAGAGATACAATTTCCCTATCTATTTACTTTTACTGAACATCCAAAATATACTATTTAATTCTATGTATATATGCCTGTTGTGGTTGGCTCTGGCCCAGCTCCTGCCCCAGGGAATGTGGAGGTGGATGCAGGGGAAACTTCAACATGTCACAGGCCTGTGTTATTGCCAACAGAGTCAGTTCAGAGTTTAGTTTCCTCGGATAAAGAAGGTGGGACTGACTCGGCAGAGGGGGGCTTGGCACACAGCCCAGGCAGTCAATCTCCCTTATCTTCCCTTGATTCGGATGAAGACGTTTTGGATCTACGCAAGCGCAGAATTATGCGTAGAAGAGACCAAGTAAGGACATATTACAGGAGATAAGAGCGGCCACCTATGTTTGGGTGGGGCTCCAGTAATTAGGGCTGCTGCTATAAATAGCAGCATGTGGGTTTGGCCGTTGCGCAGTTCGTCAGGAATTTTGTGTTGCTGGTCTCTGGACTTTGCGTGTTGATTTTTCACGCCTTTGAAAAGAAAGCAGAGCAACGTGTGTGTGTGTGTCTCACTTCGTTGGAAGAAGAAGGGGTGTGAGCTAAGTACTTAATGACTGCTTAAGGGAAATTGTACAGACTACCCGGTTGTTTTGGGACGAGTGCTCTTTGCAATACAAAAAGAGTGTTTAGTTTATTTTGAATTTTGGGATAAAGAACATTGCTTTGAATTTTCAAACGTGTGTGTGTCTGAAATTTGTACCCTTGAATTTTTGGGAGGCTCCTACCAGAGAGCCCGGCAGAACATGTGCCATATGTATATATACATATTACACAGGCACACAAAAATATTCATTATCTACTACTGTATATAAACTATATGTGTATGTACACATACACAGCTCTTCTAAAATTATACACATTCAACCTCATTTACTGTGATGGGAAAAACATACCCAAAGCCCAAAAGGGAAAAAAAGAACAACATTCAAAATTTTTCTACTGGTTCTACATACCTGACCAAAATTTTTCTACCCGTTCTGCATATCTGACCGCACCCATAGGAGCCCATCACTCGATGCGACATTTGGAGAGATTAGCTGGGATGGCGCAGCAGGTAGAGTGCTGTACTGGAGGCCACTGAAGCTGACTGTAGATCTGAAGGTCAGTGGTTCAAATCTCATCACCTGCTCAAGGTTGACTCAGCCTTCCATCCTTCCGAGGTGGGTAAAATGAGGACCCGGATTGTGGGGGCAATATGCTGGCTCTATTAAAAAGTGCTATAGCTAACATGTTGTAAGCTGCCTTGAGACTAAGGAGAAGGGTGGCAGAAAAATTGAATAAATAAATAATAAATAGTTAATACAAAGATAAGTAACCCTTAATCTGTGGGCCACTTGCAGATCCCAGTCCTCCTCAGGGTGTCGACAAATTTAGCACAAGAAATGCTGTGGCATAGTCACAATTCTCATTGTTTGGAGGATTATGCACTTCCAAGAAAGCTGCTAGTCAGTGGAAATATACAAACAGCGCAAAACAGCAGATGGAGGAAGGCATACTTCCTGATTCAGGATATAAAGTAACTTTTCACAAGGGAATAGGACAGAAAAGTGAGTGGGAATACTTAACCCTCAGTCGCCAATCTCTCTAATTATCCTACTTTCCGGCTTTATATCAGACATAGTTAGAAAATACCCTCACAACTCGATCAGCTTCATATCCCAGAGCAGATGCAAGGAGGTTACGTAAGCAGCTTTACTATGGAGAATTAGGAAGCCATTTGTAAAAATAAGAAGATCCACATATGATAGCACACAGGAAATAAGCCTGTCAGTTCCAACCAAGATTTAAATTCTGCAGATTTTAACTGGGGAACAGCTGTACACCACATTTCCAAGCATTGATATGTTAAATCCATTGCACTAATTGAATATTTATCCTGCTATATTTTTTGGGGGTAGGATTTTTTTTCATTACATGCCCTTTATAAGTGGCTGGACCAGAAAGCAACTGCCTCAAGTGCTGAACTACTGTATTTCAGGAGATAAAAACACAACCACTACCTCTTGTGCCAACAGGCCCTGTGTAAGTAAGTGGTGATAGTATAGACTCCAGATGACATCTTTGGGCCAGTGAGCAATGTTGTGGGTCTAATACCATGATACAAGCCTAAATATGATGGCTACCAAGGAGGAGGTCTGCAGGAACAGCCAAAAGTTGGAGACCCCATAGCTATGCTAACATTTAACAAAGTGGAGAAGAAAGAGCTTTTATATAGACTTGAAACCCACAGAAGGATATATCCCAGACTTGTGGCTCTGTATAAATCAGGAAAATAAAGTCTTACTTGATAATAACCACTGCCTGGCACAAATACTCTCAATCCTCAGTTAATTTTAAAGCTGCTTGTTCTAGCCTGTCAGAGCATCCTTTAAACTTCTCCCCGGTGTATTTTCTACCCTATCTTGTGATGGGGCTTCTTTTTAATATCCAGACCTGACAAAGTCAGATCTCCGTTTTCAGCTCTGCTTCAGTGACTTAACGAGCAAAAGTTTGCTGAATTCAGGACTCTAGCTCCATTACTCAGTGTATCCTGTCTATAGAGATAAACTCAAAGTAAACCGCTTCAAACTCGACTGTAGAAATATGACTTTAGCAACCGAGTAGTTAACATATGGAACTCATTACCCAACTCTGCAGTATCATCACCAAAACCCAAAAACTTTACCCTTAGACCAGTGTTTCTCAACCTTTGCTGGCTGGGGAATTCTGGGAGTTGAAGTTCACACATCTTCCAGCGGCCAAGGTTGAGAAACACTGCCTTAGACTATCCACTATTGACCTCACCTGATTTCTAGGAGGTCACTAAGGGGCGTGCATAAGTGAACCAGCGTGCCTTCCATCCCCTGTCCTAATGTTTCTCTATTGTTAGTACCAATTTCATGTATATAAATATTCTTATATCTGTAGATTGCTGTGAATTTGGGTTTTTCCCCGTGTAATATTTTGAGAGTGCTTTTGCTATATCTTTGTATACTACTAATATGTATTTGACAAAATAAATAAATACCGTAAATATGTTGATAGAATAAGGAATCAGATGATTCTCCAAACTACAAAAAACAAAAACAGAATGAGTGTTTTTGAGCCATGCAAATAACAGATGCATGGTAGGCAAATTAGATCCTTAGGTATAGATTAGTAGCACATGCTTTAGCTCATACTATTGCAGACTAGGTTATTTTGGATCAAGATGCTTATCATAGAAACATAGAAGATTGATGGCAGAAAAAGACCTCATGGTCCATCTAATCTGCCCTTATACTATTTTATCTTAGGATGGATATACAGTATGTTTATCCCAGGCATGTTTAAATTCAGTTACTGCGGATTTACCAACCACGTCTGCTGGAAGTTTGTTCCAAGCATCTACTACTCTTTCAGTAAAATAATATTTTCTCCCATTACTTCTAATCTTTCCCCCCACTAACCTCAGATTGTACCCCCTTGTTCTTGTGTTCATTTTCCTATTAAAAAACACTTCTCTTATCCATAACTACCTGGGAGTGCTAAATTAACTTCCAGGCCAGTGATGACGAACCTATGGCACGGCTGCCACAGGTGGCACACAGAGCCATATCTGCTGGCACATGAGCTGTTGCCGTAGCTCAGCTCCAACGTACATGTATGTGCCAGCCAACTGATTTTTGGCTCACATATAGGTTCTGAGAGGGTGTTTTTGGCTTCCAGAGAGCCTCCAGGGGGATGGGGGAGGACATTTTTACCCTCCCCCGGCTCCAGGGAAGCCTTTGTAGTCTGGGGAGGGCAAAACACAAACCTACTGGGCCCACTAGAAGTTGGGAAATAGGCCATTTCCAGCCTCCAGAGGGCCTCTGGGGGGCAGGGAAAGCCCTTTTTCATCCTCCGCAGGCATTGAATTATGGGTGTGGGCACTTGCACATGTGTAATAGCATGCACCCACACTCTTTCAGCACCCGAGGAAAAAAGGGTTCACCATCACTGTTCTTTTTTTTTTTTAAGTATTTTTTATTAATTTTTCTTAAAATAGACGAACACACATACAAACATTAAACATAGAGTGGGGGTACATTTCCCCCGCTTATCTTGAAAGTATAAATTCAAATACAGAAAAAGAATACATAGTTAAATATATATTGAATATTAAAAAGTCTAGTATATTTGGGTTAGAATTTTCCAAATTTTTACTAATATATGTATATAAACCAAAATTCTTACTATGTTAGTTATACATAAACTAATTGTACCATAATCATCAAACGGTATGTTTAAACTAATGTTAACATTGTTATTACCCAGGTAAAAACAAATACAAGAAATTAACTAAAAGTAAATTTATATATCTTATTTTTTCTTATCTATCCATTTATAAACGTTGTTCCATGTTTCATAGAACTTAGTATCTTCTTGATCATTTAAACGTCTTGTCATCATATCCATTTCAGCGCAATCTAATATTTTTGCTATGACTTCTTCTTCCTTGGGGTAGGTTCACCATCACTGTTCTAGGTTCACACACTGGGGAAAATTTTCAGTACACTTACAACTAGACTTACAATCCTGGGTCTTGAAAGCTTAGAACTACGACGTCTTAAACATGATCTAAGTATTGCCCATAAGATCATATGCTGCAATGTCCGGCCTGTCAAAGACTACTTCAGCTTCAACCACAACAACACAAGAGCACACAACAGATTCAAGCTTAATATTAACAGCTCCAAACTTGACTGTAAAAAATATGACTTTAGTAATCGGGTTGTCGAAGTGTGGAACTCATTACCGGACTCTGTAGTATCATCCCCTAATCCCCAACATTTTTCCCTTAGACTATCCATGCCTTCCGTCCCGTGTCTTATAGTCTGTCCTATATCTCGTATTTCTTCTCTACTATATCCTCTGTAACCTTCATTGTGTATTATTGTGTATTGGACAAAATAAATAAATAAAATAAATGATTGGCTATATTGTTGCTCAATATGTCACTGAGTTGTCAGAGGCCTTTGAATAAACCATCAAGACTAAGCCTGGGAAATGAAGATTTTTTCCCCCTTTACAGCTGCAACTTCTGTTTTTAGCTAATTCCTCCTTGAGGTAACAAGTTTCATTCTCAAGCAAGCTGTCATCGCAAGGGATTCTCTTTTCCCCACGATCACCCAAAATCTGACTTGTGATTTAAAATCAGGTCATTAAATCTGGAAGCAGAGAATGTCCTCATTCTCTACTATGGACGTACTCTTCAAACAGTCAAAAAACAGGACCGCTTATCTTCGGTGAGCAAGCAGAAGTTCCAAGATGTTGGAGGCCACAGGCTAGTCAGTTTTCATCTGGAATTCAATTATGTCTGTTCATGTTTGGCAGCTGATCTCCTCTCACTGGGACCTAAAGGTCTTGAAATCTATCTTGAATTCACTCTCTATGGGCCACTTCAGCTGTAGTAGAAATAGCTATTTTTAAAAAATAGCTATTCCAAGGTGACCTGGAGAGTTCCATAAAGCATCCATTCACAACGTCATGGGAAATGATGGCCTGACTGATGGAGGAGGCAGCCCAAATGTGCAGGTAGCACAGCTTAGTAACACGTCTAAAGTGTTCCCACTGTAAAGGAAAATAATTCCTTCTCTTTCACACATCTATCAGAGTTCTACTCTTTGTCCATCACTTTAAATCAGGGGAAAATGTGGTTCCTGGACAAATAATTTGATTCCTTATAATAAGGTTACTCTCAATCATGCATAACATCCCACCTCAGGCACATCCAATTTATTAAATTCACCATGATGGAGTATTTTCAACCTGACATAATCACCCTTACAACGAAAGAGCATTGGATTCTGGGTTTCTTTGCCTCACTTCTGTCATGTGGTTCATACTAGTGGGTAGTAGCTTACTCATAGTTAATCCTGTGAACTATTGAGTTTATCATAAGGACATGCTCTAAGACACTGTTTCCCAACCTTGGCAACTTGAAGATATCTGGACTTCAAATCCCAGACGTCTGGCTGGCTGGGGAATTCTGGGAGTTGAAGTCCAAACATCTTCAAGTTGCCAAGGTTGGGAAACACTGCTCTAAGGTGATCAAAGGCCTGGAGACTAACCATATGAAGAATGTCTGCAGGTTTGGGGCTTGGCTGGTCACAAGAAAAGAATTAGGGGTGACATGATAGCAGTATTCCGGTATTTGAGGGCTGCCACAAAGAAGAGGGGGTCAAATAATTCTCCAAAGCACAGAAGGGCAGGACAAGACACAATGGTTGGAAACTAATCAAAGAGAGAAGCAATCTGGAATTAAGGATAAACTTCCTAACAGTGAGGACAATTAACCAGTGGAACAGCTTGCCTCCAGAAGCTGGGGGTGGGGGTGCTGTTTAAGAAGAGACTAGATAGTCACCTATCTGAAATAGAAACATAGATTGACCGCAGAAAAAGACCTCATTGTCCATCTAGTCTGCCCTTATACTATTTTTTGTATTTTATCTTAGGATGGATCTATGTTTATCCCAGGCATGTTTAAATTCAGTTACTGTGGATTTACCAACCACGTCTGCTGGAAGTTTGTTCCAAGGATCTACTACTCTTTCAGTGAAATAATATTTTCTCATGTTGCTTTTGATCTTTCCCCCAACTAACTTCAGATTGTGTCCCCTTGTTCTTGTGTTCACTTTCCTATTAAAAACACTTCCCTCCTGAACTTTATTTAACCCTTTAACATATTTAAATGTTTCAGTCATGTCCCCCCTTTTCATGGTATAGGTTCTCCTGCTTGAGCAGGAGGCTGGACTAGAAAACCTCAAAGGTCCCTTCCAACTCTATTCTATATTCTATTCTATCCCATATTCTGTTCTATCCCATATTCTGTTCTGTTCTGTTCGGTGCTATGCTATTCTGTGCTGTGCTGAGCTGTGCTATACTAATGCTATGTTATGATATGCTAATGCTATGCTATGCTATGCTATGCTATGCTATGCTATGCTAATGCTATGCTATGCTATGCTAGATGCCAAAGTCTCTTGTTTCACATTACTCTACTCTTACGGTACCTTTATTGCTACAATTTTACAGTTGGAACGCTGCAACGCTCTCTACATGGAGCTACCTTTGAAAAGTGTTCGGAAACTCCAGATCGTGCAGAACACGGCCGCGAGAGCCATCGTGGGGCTTCCCAGATTCGCCCATGTATCTACAACACTCCGTGGCCTGCATTGGCTGCCAATCAGTTTCCAGTCCCAATTCAAAGTGTTGGTCATGACCCTTAAAGCCTTACATGGCATTGGACCACAGTACCTCCGAAACCGCCTGCTACAGCACGAATCCCAGTGGCCGATAAGGTCCCACAGAGTTGGCCTTCTCCGGGTCCCGTCGACTAAACAATGTCGTCTGGCAGGCCCCAGGGGAAGAGCCTTCTCTGTGGTGGCCCCAGCCCTCTGGAATCAGCTCCCCCCCTGGAGATTAGAACTGCTCCCACCCTCCTTGTCTTTTGTAAACTACTTAAGACCCACCTATACCGCCAGGCATGGGGGATTTGAGACATCTTTCCCCCAGGCTTATTATAATTTATGTTTGGTATGTATGTGCTGTTTGGTTTTTAATTATGATAGGATTTTTAGTTTTTTTAATATTAGATTTGTGCCATTATAATATTGTTTTTTATCGTTGTTGTGAGCCGCCCCGAGTCTTCGGAGAGGGGCGGCATACAAATCTAATAAATTATTATTATTAATTATTATTATTTATGAAAAGTAAATAAGAGTTGCAAAAGAGTGGCTGTCCCTAATACCACAACCCCACTTAAAATCGTTAATCCAGCACTACTCTATAAGGAACTGCTTCTGATGTTTATTTTTAGGTTACTGCTGTTTGTAATAGCACAGCAGGGTGTTACATTTTTCTTGAATTAGGCAACATCTGATCTGACACTAGTAGCAGAAGTATTGGGACATTTCTGAAATACCCATCAGCAACCTCATCATGAGTGATAATTCATACTAAGGGAAAACCTGTTTTTTCGGCAACTCTCTTCCTCCCTGTCTCCCATGGAAAGGGAACAGATGAAATGATATTTCTGGAATTAGAACTCACTTCGTTTGGAATAATAAGGTAGTCCACCTTGAATGGTGACAGTTCAGAGATAGCTAAAGTTCTCTGTTCCTCTGCCCTTTCCACCTGGACCAGGTGCTTACACAGCATATATAGTATTGGACAATAAGTTAACTACACACAGCTAGTCCTTGACTTTAACAGTTCATTTAATGTTCGAAGTTTAAACAGCACTGAAAAAAAGAAAGATCTATGACCATTTTTTCACATGACCCTTTTAGCATCCCCATGGTCATGTGGTCAAAAATTGGCCACTTGGCAACTAGTTTGTATTTATGTAGGTGGCGATATCCCAGGTCACATGATCAACTTTTGCAACCTTCTGAGAAAGTCAACAACCGTGTTACTAATTTAACAACTGCACCGATTCGCTCAACAGCTGGGGCAAGAAAGGTCGTAAAATGGAGCAAAACACACTTAACCAATGTCTCATTTAGCCATTCAATTTTGGACACAACTGTACTCATAAGTCAAGGACTACCTGTAGTAATGAAATACATATGGTTAGCAGTCAATCTGAGTTGGTCATTGGGACCAGAGGTTTTGTCTTCCAAGTTGAGCTGGAACCCAGCATGATCTAAGTATTGCCCACAAGATTATATGCTGCAATGTCCTGCCTGTCAACAACTACTTCAGCTTCAACTACAACAACACAAGAGCACATAACAGATTCAAGCTCAATATTAACCGCTCCAAACCTGACTGTAAAAAATACGACTTTAGTAATAGAGTTGTTGAAGCGTGGAACTCATTACCGGACTCCGTAGTATCATCCTCTAACCCCCAACATTTTACCCTTAGACTGTCCACAGTTGACCTCTCCAGATTCCTAAGAGGTCAGTAAGGGGCGTGCATAAGTGCACTAGAGTGCCTTCCATTACCTGTCCTATTGTCTCTTCTATATCCCATATATCTTCTCTTCTATCCCTATATCTTTCTCCTATTCTCTCATTATTTTATCCTTTACTCTCTCTTCTATTCTTTCTCTAATTCTGTTTTCTCGAAGGTGTCCTCTATTACCTTCATTGTGTATTATTGTGTATTGGACAAAATAAATAAATAAATAAAATAAAATAAATAAATAAGACAAAACCCTGTGATTAACCCTAACATTACTACCGGTTCTGTGGGTGTGGCTTGGTGATATGGCTTGGTGGGCGTGGCAGGGGAAGGTTACTGCAAAATCCCCATTTCCTCCTGATCAGCTGGGACCCTGGAGTCAGAGACTAGAGGGGGGCGGGGCCAGTCAGAGGTGGTATTTACCAGTTCTCTGAACTACTTAAAATTTCCGCTACTGGTTCTCCAGAACTGACCAGAACCTGCTGAATCCCACCTCTGATCCTGCAACATTATCCTGGAACACGTATATTCACCTTCATTCATACATATGGTTAGTTTATATTTTTTCACCAGCTTTGATTGATAATCATGTATGTGAACACGTGTAGGTAGGGTTTATTATGTGAGAAGAATGGAATATCTTCTATTCACAACCTGATCGTCACCATTACTGCATTCACCAACTCCTGTATCCAACTCCTCTGTGGTGAGCAAGATGGTGATGGTGCTGAACCTGACACCTTACCATAAAAAAACAGTTCCAATAAGTTCAAGATCCTTTAGCCATGTAATTGAGCCATACGACTGCGCTCTGAACAATTTAATGAAAGCTATTCAAGATTTACTGAGGGTTATTGAGAATATGTTACTAATCAAAAATAAAAGTGACCATATTTCTGAATGCAGCTGACACTAAAGATATTAATGGTTTATTGCAAGCTGAAAAGCAAAGCTATTAAAATCTGTCATCTCTATAACTCCCGTTAAACAATTCTGATTGTGAAGAGATAAATGAACAGTCTACACAATCTTAATAGCTTGCCTCTCAGCCAAGTAGAGAGAGCACAGAATGACTTCATTGCTCTTTTGACTCTTGAATGAAACTGGCACTCAAAATCCCATGGAGGTGGATATAAATCAGCTTGCAAAAGGGAAGTTTCTAAGACAGCCAGATTTTTAAAGATCCAAGCTTCGAGGTAGGACTCAGCCCTATCTGATGAAGCTGCTGGCAATGGTTGCATATATACTAATATCTTTTTATTGGAATACCAGTTTAGAATGAAATGCTAGCCATAGTCTGTTCTGTCGAGCTCTCTGGTAGAATCCTCCCGAAAATGCAGATACAATTTCAGACACACACACGTTTGAAAATTCAAAACAATGTTCTTTATACCAAAAATGCAAATAAACGAAGCACTCTTTTTGTATAGCAAAGAGCACTTGTCTCCAAACAAACTGGTAATTTATACAAGTCCCTTATCAGTTCTGAGATACTTAGCTTGCAGCTGTGAGACAATTCACAGTCCTTCTTCTTTCACAAAGTGAAACACACGTTGCTCTGGTTTAGTTTCCAAGCAGGGAAAAATCAGCACACAAAGGTCAAAGTCAGCAAAGCAGGCACGAAACACAAGGATCAGATAATCCTCCACAATGGTCAAACCCACACACTGCTATTTATAGCAGCCTCACTAATTACCACAAACCCACCCAACCACAGGTGGCCTCATTTTCTTTGATAATAATCTCTCAGTTGTTGTTGCCTATGCATCGCTCTCCGCATGCATGGCTGTATCATTAACTCTTGTTCTGAATCCAAGGAGGAGCTAGATAATTGATCTCCTTCTGAGCTGTCTGCCATACTCTCCTCCTCCCTGTCACTCATGTCTTCTTGGTCAGAGGAGCCTTCATCATCAGATTCCACCGGGAGCAAAACAGGTCTGCAGCATGTGGATGTCTCCCCCACATCCACAGTCCTTGGGGTAAGAGCTGGACCAGAGCTAACCACAACATAGTCTCATTTGGAACTCATGAACTTGGTACACATCCCAAGTCACAGTCTTTACACACATCTGGTTTGGAGATTAACTTCAAAAATCCATCTGGTGAAAAATCATGCAGAAATTCAGGAAATCTTTACATACGATACTCTTTTGACAATGATTTATTAACAGATTCATCAACACTACAGATGTGCAAGCTGGTGTGAATACTGACTTTATTATACAGGACACTTTCAAAGGACTAGTTATCTTATTTATTTATTTATTTATTTACTTATTTATTTTATTTTATTTTATTTGTTTTGTTAAATACGTATTGGTGGTATAAAAAGACATAATAATATTTGTTCTGCCTGACTGGGCTCAGGCAATGCGTAACAGTCCAAGGAAAAGAAATCAAACACACACGCTGATTGGAGCAGGGCGACCAGTAAGAAGCCTGCTAGCACAGCCAATGGGAAGCCTAGGCGTGACCAATAAGAAACCTCCGGGCGCAACCAATAGGAAGCCCCGGCGCGATGTCTTGAAACATTGTCACCAATCCCTGCGCTAGCAACAATGTATATAAGGTGCGGTTTTGGCCACTTTAGATGTTCCTGATTATTAAATAAAGAGCTGTTATCCTCTTCATCGGCCTCCAGCCTCTGATTTAACAGTGGCGACGAGGGGTTTGAGCCTTCGCATTCCAGAGATGGCTTCAGCAATGCCGCACGCATTGCCCTTCTTCAACTCCGACGAGGATACGTGGACAGCATATATGTCCAAATTTCGCATCTTCCTCCAAGCGAGCAATCTAGACCAGTGTTTCCCAACCTTTTTGGAGCCGCGGCACATTTTTTATATTTTCAAAATCCTGGGGAACATTGGGGGGGGGGCCCTAAAAAAAGTTTGGACAAAAAAAATATCTCTTCCTCCCTTTGGCTCTATTTCTCTCTCCCTCCCTCTTTCTCTCTCTTCCTTCCTTTCTCTCTCCATCCCTCTTTTTTTCTCTCTTCCTTCCTTCCTCTCTTTCTGTCTCCTCCTTCCTCTCTCATCTCTCTTTCCTTCCTCTCCCTCCATTTCTCTCTTTCCTTTCTCTCCCTTTCTGTCTATCCTTTCTATCTCTCACCCCTTCTCCCTCTTTCATTCCCTTTCTCTCCCTCCCTTTCTCTTTCATTCCTTTCTCTCCCTCTTTCCTTTCTATCTCTTTCTTTTTCTCCCTCCTTCATATCTTCTTTCTCTCCCCCCTTCCTCCCTCTTTCCTTTCTCCCCCTCCCTTTCTCTTCCTTTTTCTCTATCCTTTCTACTTCTTACTCTTTCTTTCTCTCCCTCCTTCATTCAATTTTCTCTCCCTCCCTTTCTCTCTTTTTCCTTTCTCTCCCTCCCTTGTTCTCCCCTGGGGCTGCCTGTGCCTGCCCTGCACCACCCAACACGGACGGACAGCCCCTGGTCGTTGGTTCGTCACCCCCCCCCACACACACACACGGAGGGAGATCAGCCACTGGAGGGAAATCGGGCTGGTGGGGGCGGCGAATCCACCTCCCCACCCGGTGGAGGGAAATCGGGCAGGCGGGCGGGTGGCCGCGGCTCCCTGCGCGCCCCTGGAAAAGGGTGCGCGGGGGGGGCATTTTGGTGTGCGTTGGTGTGCGCAGCCTACAGGGAATGGTGCCCGGGGCCGCTGCAGCCGGCAGCCTGTTTCCGCTGCCAGTGCCCTCCCGCTGTTCCCCAAAGGACACTTGCCGCCGACGCCAGGGAAGGCGGGAAAAAGGCGCGAAGAATGAAGCTCTCCTTCTTCCTGCCTTCCTTCTTTGGGGCCCAGCAGGAGAGCGCCAGAAACCGCGGCATCGGGCAGGAGCCGGGAGGTCGGAGGCACTGGCAGTGTCCCGCCCAGCTGGAGCTGTCGCGGCACACCTGGTCGTGTCTCGCGGCACACTAGTGTGCCGCGGCACACCGGTTGGGAAACGCTGACCTAGACGACGCATTGGAGAACAGAAAACGAGCTTTCCTGCAGTCAAGTTTAGAGCGGTTTACTTTAAGTCTGTATCTGTTGTGTGCTCATGTGTTGTTGTGGTTGAAGCAGAAGTAGTCATTGACAGGAAGGACATTGTAGCAAATGATTTTATTGGCTATGCTTATCTTAAGTCAAATGTTGTAAGAGTGCCATTTTCAGTCATCCTTTGAATTCCCTCAGGGAGCGTCTGTGAGTAGTGGTAGCTTGGCATATAATTCTCTTCATACTCTCTGGGCATTTGGTTTAGTCTTTTTTAAAAAAAAATTAATTAAGAAATGCATTTAAACAAACGTGCTAGCTGCCAGCAGTCTCATTTTCATTTCCATACAGAATCCACAAATATTACAAGAATCCTGTTTAGCTCTATTTTGAACAATAGACAATTGCAGAGAGAGAGAGGGAGGGAGGGAGAGAGAGAGAGAGAGAGAGAGAGAAATGAAATGAAATGAAATGACAAAGTTTACCCAGTATCAGTGGTGGGTTGCTGCCGGTTCAGACTGGTTCAGCCATACCGGTGGCAGAAATTTGCACCCGCTGGCCGAATCAGCAGGGATGGCTAGCTGTCCAAGCCCCTGAACTGGTTCGCCAGTCACTGCGGCTGGCAAAGAACCCTCGACACATGCGCAGGAGCTTCTGTGCATGCGCAGAGGGTCATTTGTGCGATGATGCGGGTGCATGCGTGAGCAAAGTAAGCGCATGTGTGCAAATCTTGCACCTCTATCACAATGCAAACTGGTAGGGAAAGTAAGTGAAACCCATCCATGCCCAGCATGATATGGAGGGGATTGGAAGGAGAAGAGGTAGACTAGATGGTGAGATTTGCCTGTGTGTTCTATATCTCTGTATTGCACTGAGTATTGTATATACCAACAAGTTGATTTTATGTGATATGTGTGTTTTGCCTAGAATTGTGTGTACAGGATGTGATATTTTTATTGGGTTCATTTAGACTATGTATATATGTATATATGTTGGTTCCTTTGACCATCATCAGGCTGCCATCCATAAAAGAACTATTTGTTATGCTTTGCGGAAGCAAATTGTGATTTGTTTTCTGGGACTTGGTCTTATACCCCTTGTCTTAAAGAAGAAGAAAAACACCACATCAATAAAAATTTTAATAATAAACAAGAGCAAATGAAAAGGTGAATGAAAATGTTTTTTGGGTAAAGCAATGTGCCTCATCAGCCCACATCTTGTGAGATGGTTATTGGAAAAGAAATCTGAAATGAAAAGGATAGTTTTGGAGCTCAGACTTAAGTTTGGTCACGTACTACAGATTTTTTTTATTTAAAAAAGTACCTTGTATTTATTAATAAACTATATAAGGGCATCCAACAGCATGGCTCTGGGTATTGTGCAGCAGAAAAGGAAAACAATAAACCAACTCCCCAAAGTATGTTACCATTCGATATTAACAATATAAAAATACAAAACACAGTGGTACCTCTACCTAAGAACGCCTCTACTTGCGAACTTTTCTAGATAAGAACCGGGTGTTCAAGATTTTATTTGCCTCTTCTCAAGAACCATTTTCCACTTACCAACCCGAGCCTCCAAAACTGTAACTGGAAAAGGCAGGGAGAAGCCTCCGTGGGGCCTCTCTAGGAATCTCCTGGGAGGAAACAGGGCCTCCACCCTCCCTGATGTTTCCCCAATCACATGCATTATTTGTTTTTACATTGATTCCTATGGGAAAAAATTGTTTCTTCTTACAATCATTTCTACTTAAGAACCTGGTCACCGAACGAATTAAGTTTGTAAGTAGAGGTACCACTGTACAGAATATAATATAGAAACCAAGCAACAGAACAGTCTCAGTGGCCTTCCAGAAAGTGAGCAGAATTGGGGCCTGTCAGGGAGGAGACAGCTCCAGAAAACAGGAGCAACCCCAGAAAAAAAGCATACCTTCTAGGCTCCAGAAGATGACAAGATTTAAAAGAAGGAATCTGGAGCAGCCTCCATATGGGGATGTCTGGGGCAAGCAGATGTTCTTGGGAGAAAGTGGTCCTTCAAGTAACCCAATCCTATGGCACTTATTCTGCTAGTCTAAAGAAAAGAAGAATTAAGGGTGACATGATAGCAGTATTCCAGTATTGAGAGGCTGCCACAAAGCAGAGAGTGCAGGGCTGCCAGTGCAGAAAAGAGGTTTCCAAGGAGCCACTCCTTAAAATCATTTTCATAGTGAACTTAAAGCTGTAAGCCAGTTTTAAAATGCTTTGGTGCACGGGCAATTGCTACTCCAGATAAATGCTTGAGGACAGTATGCCTGCAGAGGAATGAAACTCCTCACTACTTGTCAGCGCCTCAAAGTAGCCGAGACAAGAAGCACACCCAGGGGGCCTAGCCCTATCTTTATTGCAGTTATATTTTTAAAAAAAATCTTGCAAGACTGAAAGTACATCCCTTCTAGACAACACAGTATTAACAGTAGAGACCTTCAAATTTCTGGGTTCTTATCATATCTCAAGACCTAAAATTGTCAATTAACATCAAAAACATCATCAAAAAAGCACAACAAAGGATGTTCTTTCTGCACCAACTCAGAAAGCTCAAACTGCCCAAGGAACTGCTCATACCGTTCTACAGTGTTACCTGCACTTCTATAACTATCTGGTTTGGTTCTGCAACCCAACAAGACAGACAAAGACTTCAGAGGATAATCAGAACTTCAGAAAAAGCAATTGCTGTCAACCTGCCTTCCATTGAGGGCCTGTATACTGCACAAGTCAGAAAGAGGGCTGTAAAATATTTACTGACCCCTCACATCCTGGACATAAACTGTTTGAACTCCTACCTTCAAAACATCATTATAGGGCACTGCACACCAAGACAACTTAACACAAGAACAGTTTTTTTCCAAACGCCATCACTCTGCTAAACAAATAATTCCCTCAGCACTGTCAAACTATTTACTAAGTCTGCACTACTATTACTTCTAGTTTTTTCTCATCATTCCTATCACCCATTTCCTCCCACTTATGACTGTACGACTGTGACTTGTTGCTTGTATCTTAAGATTTTTATTGATATTTATTATTTCCTGATTGCTTATTTGTACCCCATGACAATCATTAAGTGTTGTACCTCATGATTCTTGACAAATGTATATTTTCTTTCATGTACACTAAGAGCATATGCACCAAAGACAAATTCCTTGTGTATCCAATCACACTTGGCCAATAAAGAATTCTATTCTACTCTATTCTATTCTATTCCATTCCATTCTGTTCTTGCATTTGCACCAAAGACAAATTGCTTGTGTATCCAATCACACTTGGCCAATAAAGAATTCCATTCTATTCCATTCCATTCCATTCTATTCTGTTCTTGCATTTACAATCCAAGAAAATGAGAAGTGATGTTCCTTCCGACATGCTTTCCCTACCCCCATTCTTTCTGCAAGTAAAGCTGCTTCTTATCTGACCAGTGTCTAGTCTACTGCTCTTTCTTTTGTCCTCCAAGGTCATTCCCACATATCATTTCACCACTGACATGTTTAGGTTAACCTTTAGACCATGAAGCATAACCCACCCTTTATTGCTCTCCCCGCTGTTTGCAGATCAGGGCTGACAAAAATAGATCCTCAGATCTTGTAGTAATTTTGAGGTTACGGCTTAGTGTTGGGCTGAACGGAAGAGAAAAAGTGAGGGTATAAAGGCGCAAGCAACCAATATATATAAGTTGTTAGTGCAGTCAGATGGGGACATGATTCAAGGATTGACTAAATGGTGGCAAAATGAGATACAAGTAGAGGTACAAGAGATGGAAAATACAGTAGAGAACAGTGTTCCCTCTAATTTTTTTGGGGGGGTGGGCGGAAAATTATAGTGTCTGAGCGGCAGTCCCTTCAGGACTGGGCGGCACAGAAATATTAAATAAATAGATAGATAGACACACAGACAGACCAGGCAGGCAGGCAGGCAGGCAGACAAACAAATAAATAAAAAACCCACCCTGTTTTGCCTCAGAGAATTTCAAAATAAAATACTGTACTGTGTGTCTATAACAGTGAGCTCATAATAGGGCAACTCTATCAATATCAAAATGCCACTTAAATAGTTGAGCTAGTTTCAAACTAGATTTTGATTTTCTTTCTCTCTTCCTTACTCCCATTCTTTTTCTTTCTCTTTTTCTTCCTCTCTTTTTTCTATCTGTTTCTCTCTCTTCCTCTCTTCCTCTCTCTCTCCTTCCCTCTCACTCTTTCCCTCTCGGCTTCTGGGCAGGTTTGGAAAACTCTGAGTTGATGATGATTTTTAAGTGAGCGATTGCTCACTGCTCAGCTTAGAGGGAACTATGGTAGAGAATATAAGGAAAATTAAGAATACAAGAATTAGGGAAATGAGAAAGAAAATATTACATAAGTGGTATTATACTCCTGTTCAACTCGCACACTTTCAGCAGAAGGTCAGGGATAATTTTTGGCACGGCTGTCAAGATAAAGGAGTGTTTATGCATATGATTTGGGAATGCCCCATAGTGCAGGAATTTTGGCAAAAAGTGCAAGAGGACATAAATAGAATGTTATATATACAATGGACAATCACTAAGGAAATGGCAGTATTAGTTAAAAGCAATGCAATGGGAGAATTTAGAGAAATAAAACAAGCAGCAATAGAAAGCGCTCAGGTGGTAATAGTTTTGGGTTGGAAGGATGCGACAAAATGGACAATGCAAAATTGGTACAGGTACATACATGGTGGACCATATTCAATTTGAAATGATGGATAAAAGGATAAATTTGGATAATGAAACTAAATTGAGACAACTGAGGGTGGGACAAAGTAAGAAGATATATGACAAGTAGAATCCGAGACCAAGCTACAAGAAATAAATTGGAATCACTCTATAATATGTAAATAGATATATTGCTCTTGGCTTAAAGTGGGTGGTGGGGTATGTGTGTGTGTCGGGATGGTAGGCATTTTTACTATGCACTGTTTTATGTTGTGTGTATATTAAACTTGCTAAAAAATCAATAAAAATATATTTTTTTTAAAAAGGGAAATTGTATCTCTTTGAGGCGAGGAGAGGCCAGGCACCCTAACCAAACCCTTGATGTGAGTGACCAATTTGGCCACCTTTAAGCCAGTCACATGACCTTTAAGCCACCACCCCCCTCACATAATCGTCAAGCCACTTCTACCTGGTCACATGGCCGGCAAGCCAGACCCACAAAATAAGCCACACCCACAATCTTTGCAGCACTTCACTGCTTAACAACCAGAAATTCACTTAACAACTGTGGCAAGGTAGGTCATAAAATGGGGCAAAATTACTTAACAGATATCTAACTTAGCAACATAAATGCTGGGCTCAATTGAGGTTGTAAATCAAGGACTACCGGTATAGGTATGCATCCATTGGGAAAATGCTGGTTTGTCTTCATATAGCCTACTATATAATGGACATTGATATATTACCAAGTTTTGGGGCGGGGGGGTTGTTTTTGGGTTTTTTGCTTTGTTGCCTTGCTTGGTCAGTAATACCAGCAGCAAACCTCACTGGAAAAGTAAGATTTATGCCCGTAAAGATTTGTATTCAACAGTCATTTTTTATATAGTACTGTAAACTCCTTCGGAGGGGGATGATAGTACACAGGCAGTAAACTGTTAACTGGAACACAAAAAAAAGTTAGCTCTAAAAATAATTGGACATCTCAGTGTGATTTTAAAACACAGGCGTCTGATATCAATCTTCCAAATGTAAGACACCAGAGTGCAAACCAAGCAAAGAACGAATTATTAAAAAGGGGGCTGAGGGATTACTTTTCTAATCAAGACATGGAGTCAATTTGGACTTCCTTATTTTCGCCATATCTCTGCCTCATTAAGAACGATCACGCCCAGGAGAGCTATGTTCACAATTTAATCTCTACTTTGCTGCTTACGGTCTGCTTGTTTATTCCTTTGTTTGCACCAAGGTTCCCAATTACGACCTCTCGGTTCTTGAGCAGCAGTCCTAGAAAATTCCAGCGCAGCTATGTTTAAGTGTCCGGGGAGCCTGAAAAATCAATAATGTATTTATCCTTACCATCTCCCGTGTGTAATATTTATAAAGCCTTGGGGGGAAATTCATTCTGAGAGAGTTAAAGGGTCCAGTCAGTGCAGCCGTGTTAGCTTTTGCCTGAAGAGGAGAGATGCAGGATTTACTGGAATTTTTCTGAAACTGCAAAAGAATTTTTTGAAGCAGAGAGAAATTATTGTTAACAATGTTAACATTTCCCTTAATATTTGAAGGAAGATGTATAGATGTTATATTTTAATATGGCTGTTGACGTTTTAGAATGTCCTGGATGACCATATTTTCTGATTGTGATAATATGTAGAATTGCAAAAAAAAAATATTCAAGAGATTTTTCATCTGGTACTGTGAAAATTTTTAACACCATTCTGGGCAATTTTCATATATTTAATTGGCCTTATGTGCCTCCCTCTTCCTTTTTTTCCCCCTTCTCATTGAAGTTTGGAGCAAATCAAAAGATTGATATTGCAAAATCATCATCATTAGATTGTAATGACAAAGTGTGAATTTTATTTTTATCTTTGAAAACTTCTGAAGACTCTTAGCTACTGTGCTAATTTTTCAACCAATACTGTAGCAATTCTTGCTATTTTAAACACCAATGATCTTTAATTAATGTAATTTTGCTATAAATCAAGCAGCTAATAAAAAAACAAATTAATGGGTTACACCACATTAATTAGTAAAAGCTATTGGTTCATGTTTTCAATTTCTTCAAGAGCTGACTAACTCAGTGAATACTGAAACCAAAGTGTACACAAAATTGAATAGAAACCCTTAAGGCAATCTTGGAAAATTTATGAATAATATGTCATTTAAATAGGACTCACATAAACTATTACTATTTTTCTTGATTATTTGCCAAAGTATATTCAAAATGAATTTTATATCAAAAATAATTCCATGCTCATCCAATTCAAATTCAATTACTTTTCTTGTATTTTTAAACACTTTCAGGAAAACCAGTTGTACTTAATAACAGAATTTTGTCCAAACCTGTACTGGTAGTAGTTCTTTAAATTTTACATCACCTGAGTGTACACCATTCTTCAAACATTCTGAATGTGATTGATTAGTAAGATATCCTTTGCTTAAGGAAGTGATGCCATACAATTGCAACAAAATGACCAATCAGTCTAAAATCAACAGAAATAATTTCCTACCAATACAGGTAGTCCTTGACTTACGACCACAATTGAACCCAAAATTTATGTTAAGTGAGAATTTGTTGAGTTTTGCCCCATTTTACGACATTTCTTGCCACAGTTCTTAAATGAATCACTGCAGTTGATAAGTTAGTAACCTGGTTGTTAAGCAAATCCGACTTCCCCTTTGACCCCATTTGCTGGTCAGGAGTTTGTAAAAGGTGATCACATGACCTTCAGACATAGCAGTCATCATCAATATGAACCAGTTGTCAAGCACCTGAATGTTGATCACATGACCAGGGGATGCTGCAAAAGTTGTAACTGTGAAATATGGTCATACAGTAAGTTACTTTTTTCAGTGCTGTTATAACTGAATGATCACTAAATGAACTGTTGTAAGTTGAGAGCTACCTATAATCTAGTCTCTAAACCTATAATAGTCTCTAAACCTGTAATATCCTCTACACGTTCCTTGAATGAATAATGTTTATCAACACATTTAAAAGATAGGTGATTATTAAGAAATGGCAAAGTAGAATCAGGAGCCAGAATGTGATGCTATGCTAGGTAGAACTCTGGAATACAGTGTTCCCTCGATTTTCACAGGGGATGCATTCCGAGACCGCCCGCGAAAGTCGAATTTCCGCGAAGTAGAGATGCGGAAGTAAATACACCATTTTTGGCTATGAACAGTATCACAAGCCTTCCCTTAACACTTTAAACCCCTAAATTACCGTTTCCCATTCCCTTAGCAACCATTTACTCACCATTATTACTGGTGCTCACCATTGAATAAGACACTTAGTGATCCTAATATTTATACACATAATTATTTATTAACAATAATTATTTTTTTGTTATTTATTTGCAAAAATTATTAGTTTGGCGATGACATATGACGTCATCGGGCAGGAAAAACCGTGGTATAGAAAAAAACCCGTGAAGTATTTTTTAATTAATATTTTTTGAAAAACCATGGTATAGGCTATTCGCGAAGTTTGAACCCACGGAAATCGAGGGGACACTGTACATCCAAAGCTTGAAATGAAACTGCTAGCTTCACCTTGCTGACATCCAAGCTGCAGGTATACAATACTTCATTTACAAAGGATTGTTCTGTGTTGCTTGGTTTTCCTTTCCCTTATAATGTATGAATGCATTTATTAACCATATGCTGTGAAGAAATGAGCTTTCCTAGCTGTTATTCACATCAATGGCTGCTTATGACAGACTCAGCAAACAAAAGCACATTTATGACATCACAAGGCTGATAATATATACACCTGAGGATTATGGGGCTCAAGGAAGAAGGAACAACAGAACTGTTGGTTTTGGTGGCAGACTGTTGTCATTGTGCAAAGCCTCTCTCATGTCAACTATGAGTAGCAATAAAACTAATCCACTCCAGGAGAGTGAAATGTTAAAAGAATTTCTCAGCATTTCTGAACTAAAGGCATCGTGCGAGATTTAACTCCCTAGAAATATGATTAGTTATGAATCCCATCATCTGAGCATAATGGTCACGCAATGTACCTAGAATGAGAATTCTTTTATAGAAAATTGTAACGTTTCTTTAAATTGCAGAATAGTAATCAGAAGGGTGAATTTTGGACACTATTTTATTTCTTTAAATGATGCTTCTTGCTGAGGCAATCTATACAGAGAACTGAATAATTTTACACTGTGTGATTACCCAGGAATT
Source organism: Erythrolamprus reginae (assembly GCF_031021105.1). Lineage (NCBI taxonomy): Eukaryota > Metazoa > Chordata > Lepidosauria > Squamata > Dipsadidae > Erythrolamprus > Erythrolamprus reginae. Next base: position 246,063,059 of record NC_091950.1, read on the forward strand.
ACTCTAGGATTTTATTTTATAAGAAGTCCACTTTTACGCTGAAGCTCTATATACTATGATCTTCTAGTTGATTAAGTGATATCTTCAAGTTAGAAACATAGAAGACTGATGGCAGAAAAAGACCTCATGATCCATCTAGTCTGCCCTTATACTGTTTCCTGTGTTTTATCTTAGGATGGATATATGTTTATCCCAGGCATGTTTAAATTCAGTTACTGTGGATTTACCAACCATGTCTGCTGGAAGTTTGTTCCAAGGATCTACTACTCTTTCAGTGAAATAATATTTCCTCACGTTGCTTTTGATCTTTCCCCCAACTAACTTCACCCATAACCACAATATTTCCCTTTACTGCCATTTGGGTAATTTCATCCACCATCTTGTTGTCATATTCCTCAGATTGCCCTGGAGGCCTATAGATCACCCCAATTCTAATGACAGAACCGTCTTTATTTTGCATGCAAATCCAGGGAGTCTCCAGATCTTTACATGTATTTTGAATTAGTGTTGTTTTTAGACTTTCTTTAACATAAATGGCTACTCCACCTCCCTTTCTCTCTATTCTATCCTTCCTATACAGTGTATTTATTAATCAGATTTATTTATTAATCAGATTTGTATGCCGCCCCTCTCCGCAGACTCCGTATATCCTGGTATGGATATTTCCCATTCATTAGAATCCTTAAACCATGTCTCAGTTATGGCAACCAGATCCAAATTATCTCTAGATATTATGGCCATTAACTCACAGAGCTTGTTGCTCAAGCTTCGAGCATTCGTGCACATTACCCGAAGAACATTATTTTCATTATTAGTTTGCCCCTTATCATAAACAACTACATCTATTCTATTTACAGCTCCCTTTTCATAAGCTTCCAGAAACTGATTTATCCTCATTGGTCGGGGACAGAAATCATCCACATCAGTTACATCTCTGTCCCCTTTACCTAGTTTAAATGCCTGTCCAAAAAAGTTCTGAATTGGGATGTTAATCAACATACATTGCACAATCAAAATGTAGCAGTGTATATGTTCATGCATTTGTATCCTACAAATATACTTAACTGAAACACCTGTTAAAATAAGCACCTGCAGAACATTTACTATGAGAAAATTATGTAATTATTAAAAAGATTGGTGCCAAGATGCAACCTTGTTTTACCTTTTTTGAATTCGTTTTGGGGAGGAAAGCCATAATAAACATGCATGGCATTGTTCTCATGAAGTATCGTTATTAAAGCTAGTAAACACTAGTTGATACAGGATGTAGTCAGTTTTTCCCCATAAACCATTTTTGAGACTCAAGTAAAAATGGCCTTCAAATCTATGAGGGCAACATACACTTCTCCTTTCGGATGGAAAGTATATTTCTTGGCATGGCACTAGAGAACTAGGCAGCGATCTGAAGATGATCTAATTTATCTGAAATTAGCTTGTTAAGGCCCTACAGAAGTGGGTTTCAGCAGGTTGCGACAGCAGAAATTTTGAGTAGTTTGGAGAACGTTAAATACCACCACTAATTGGCCCCGCCCCCATCTATTCTCTGCCTTGCGAATCCCAGATGTTTGGGAGAAAATGGGGATTTTGCAGTAATCTTCCCCTGGAACAGGGAAGGGATATAGATTTTACGGTATCCTTCTCCTGCCATACCCACCAAGCCATGCCCACAGAACTGGTAGTAAAACAATTTGAATCCCACCATTGCCTTCTGTCATTCAAGTACTGTATATCAGTTTAAAGGAATTGTTTATCATGTAAGTACAAGGGTCGCCCAGAATATAATGCACCACATTTTTTTTCTTCAACAATTATTTATTGAACATAATGAAGCTTACACACAAGAAGGAATGATGTTTCTTCTACACTCCCTATTTTTCCATGTACCATAATCTCCCATTCTATAGCCTTCCTCTAGCGAGACACAAGGGTGTGAATGCCCTGTCGGTACCACACTTCCTCATGAAGCCTTGGAGCTCTGCCGAACTGTCTTCTAATGGCCTCACCCTCTGGCACAGCGACTAACCGTACTTCTGTCGACTGCAGATTCTCCATAAACTGTACACAAACATTTGTGAATGTTCCCAACAGTTTCTTTCTTTGCAGTGAGAAATTCAATGACACGCTGCTTGTAACATACATCACTTACAGATGCCATTTTGAAAAACTGCTGCAGCTACACTATCTGTCTGAAGAAATGAAAAATTTACACACACACTCCTGACAATTCAAATAATGTATATCTAAAGTTTTGCATTTGTAGCATTACTGTAGGCTGAGGGGAAAAAATGTGATGCATTACTTTCTGGGTGACCCTCGTATTTATAATTTATTTATTTATTGGATTTGTATGCCGCCCCTCTCCGGAGACTCGGGGCGGCTAACAGCAACAATAAAGCAGTGTACAATAGTAGTCTGATGTTAGAAACAATTAAAAACCCATTAATATAAAAAACCCAAACATACATACATACATACCATGCATAGAATTGTAAAGGCCTAGGGGGAAGAGGGTCTCAATTCCCCCATGCCTGACGGCAGAGGTGGGTTTTAAGCAGCTTACGAAAGGCAAGGAGGGTTGGGGCAATTCTAATCTTTGGGGGGAGTTGGTTCCAGAGGGCCGGGGCCGCCACAGAGAAGGCTCTTCCCCTGGGTCCCGCCAAGCGACATTCTTTAGTTGATGGGACCCGGAGAAGATCCACTCTGTGGGACCTAACTGGTCGCTGGGATTCGTGAAGCAGAAGGCAGTCCATGAGAGAATCTGGTCCAGTGCCATGAAGGGCTTTATAGGTCATAACCAACACTTTGAATTGTGATCGGAAACTGATCGGCAACCAATGCAGACTGCGGGGTGTTGGTGTAACATGGGCATATTTGGGAAAGCCCATGATTGCTCTCGCAGCTGCATTCTGCACGATCTGAAGTTTCCGAACATTTTTCAAAGGTAGCCCCATGTAGAGAGCATTACAGTAGTCGAGTTTCGAGGTGATGAGGGCATGAGTGACTGTGAGCAGTGACTCCCGGTCCAAGTAGGGTCGCAACTGGTGCACAAGGCGAACCTGGGCAAACGCCCCCCTCGCCACAGCTGAAAGATGTTTCTCTAATGTGAGCTGTGGGTCGAGGAGGACGCCCAAGTTGCGAACCTTCTCTGAGGGGGGCAGTGATTCTCCCCCTAGGGTAATGGACGGACAGATGGAATTGTCCTTGGGAGGTAAGACCTACATCCACTCCGTCTTGTCTGGGTTGAGCTTAAGTTTGTTGACACTCATCCAGGCCCCAACATCCTCCAGGCACCGGCACATCACTTCCACTGCTTCGTTGGCTGGACATGGGGTGGAGATGTATAACTGGGTATCATCGGCATATTGATGATACCTCACCCCATGCCCTTGGATGATCTCACCCAGTGGTTTCATGTAGATATTAAATAGTAGGGGGGAGAGGACTGACCCCTGAGGCACCCCACAAGGGAGAGACATAGAGGTCAACCTCTGACCCCCCCACTAACACCGACTGTGACTGACCAGAGAGGTATGAGGAGAACCACTGAAGAACAGTGCCTCCCACTCCCAACCCCTCCAGCCGGTGCAGAAGGATATCATGGTCGATGGTATCGAAAGCCGCTGAGAGATCAAGAAGCACCAGGACAGAGGACAAGCCCCTGTCTTGGGCCCGCCAGAGATCATCCATCAACGCGACCAAAGCAGTTTCTGTGCTGTAGCCGGGCCTGAATCCAGACTGTTGAGGACCTAGATAATCAGCTTCTTCCAAGGATCGCTGAAGCTGAAATGCCACCACCTTCTCGACAACCTTCCCCATAAAGGGAAGGTTGGGGACTGGACGGTAGTTATTGAGTACAGCTGGGTCCAAGGAAGGCTTCTTGAGGAGGGGGCGCACAAGTGCCTCCTTATAAGGGGCCGGAAAGGACCCACTCCCCAAGGAAGCGTTGACAATCTCCCGGACCCAGCTCTGCGTCACCTCTCGACTGGCCGAAACCAACCAAGAGGGACATGGATCCAGTAGACAGGTGGCAGAACACACCACTCCAATGGCCCTGTCCACTTCCTTAGGTGTCACCAAGTCAAACTCCTCCCAGACAGATGGACAAAGATGTTCAGCCCCAGTCACCTCGACTGACTCGTTGTCAGTCGACTCTGTTTTACAATTGGAGTCGAGGTCCGCTCGAATCCGAGCAATTTTATCAGCGAAAAACGTGTTAAAATCCTCAGCACTACTCTGCAAGGGCTCCCCAACTCCCCCCTGGTTAAGAAGGGAGCGAGTCACCCTAAACAGAGCGGCTGGATGGGATTCCGCTGATGCAATCAAGGTGGCATGATACAAGCATCTTGCCGCCTTGAGCAAACTAATTGGGGGTGATTTTCTTGGATTATTTTATAAACTTTTCAAAATAAAATGAATTCTATACTGAGTTCACCTTTGGTAAACCCATCCACTTCAATCTGAAGTGGCAATTTTTAAAAATCAAACCTTAACTGCAACTCCCCAACAGTTGTAACCTTCCAAGAGTCCTCCTTCTTGGACTTTAAATCCCATAATTTCCAATCATGCTGTCTGAGAATTATAGGCATTAAGTTCAATACATTTGTGGTTCGTCAGGTGCAAAGGTTGTTTAAAATTTACCAAGCATACACAGGCTGGTAAGATGATGCAAGACACTATGACAATAAAAATACTGAAGGAGATTTTTGAAAAATGGAATCAGGGGAAAAAATTATTTATTTATTTATTTATTTATTTGATTTGATTTGATTTGATTTGAATGCCACGCCTCTTCGAGGACTCAATGGTAGCCACAGTATCAACAACGTCTGTTCCAGCAAATTTCGAGGCTATGTGTGGATGAGGGCATCTAGGAAGTAACATGGGCATTGCCTGGGACTTCTGAGTCAACAAATTAGCCAGTCACATCGGACTGCTGGGAGGTATTGGAAAATCTTATCATTCTAATAGCTCCCATTCCTCCAAATGTAGCATTACTTTTCTCCCCTAGTCACGAAGAGTTTTATATCAACACAACCAAGGTGCAGCACAAGTCACTTTTTACACAGACTTTTTCCCTCTCCTTCATTAACCAACAGACTTGTTTCTGCGTTGTTTTATGCAGACAGTGAAATTGTATTTTCTATGTCTTTATTAGCTCTCAAAAAAATGTCTTAGGGCCCTTGTCTCTTTCTATATGGAAAATGGGCCTGACTTTAATCTAGAGAAAACAAAAATAATCATCTTTCTAAGAATGTTCATTTGTGGATGAAAGCTAGCATTAGCATCAAGTAGGTCAAAGTCTTTAAATATCTCGGGGTCTCTTTTTATACATCCTGGAAATAACAGATAAAAGACAGTGTTCACAAAAGCTCAATGGCTTTCAAATGCTGCCTTGCATTTTGTGTTTTGGAATGGCAATAAAGGCATTTCAGCAACTATTAAGATATATAGAACAAAGGTTCTACCTAATCTTTCTCTTTGAAATTGTGGAATAAAAAAATTCTAAGAAATTTGCAAGATGTACCCTGTTGCTTTTCTGTGTTAGAGACCAGAGGGATTTCAATTCAGCTATACAGGTTGTCTTGTTACCTAAAATACTGGCTTAAATTTTTGAGGCATTCTTTTAAATTTCCCTGATTTTTTATGGTAACTTTGTGATTAAAGAAAATAAAATTCAGATAGATAGTTAAACCAAATATGATAGCTTGGATGACCAACTTTGGCTATGCGATCCAACTGGAAGACTGGGAAAAACTATGGTCAGTAAACTACAAGATGACGCTATCAACACCTTACAAAGAAAATCTCTATAAAATGTTTTTCCGATGGCAGCGCGCTTAGCCAAAATAAATGTGAATGTAAGCAACAACTGTTGGAAGTGCAAAAAAGAGGTAGGAGCATACTACCACATTTGGTGGCGATGTAAGGAAGCAAAAAAAATTTGGACTTAAATTCAGACATGGATGGAAGAAATATTGGATTATAAACTTGAAATAAAACCAGAAATGTACTTATTAGGAATAATTAGAGGCAAACATAGTAAAGAAAATTATTATTTAATAAATCATATACTTACAGCTGCAAGATTAGCATTTGCACAAATATGGAAGCAAGAAAAGACCCCAAACGAAGAAATGGTGATTAAAAAAATATTAGACTGCGCCAAATTTAGCAAGTTAACATACGAGATACAAAACCAACAAGATAAGGACTATTACAGAGTGTGGGAGAAATTATACAACTGGGTGGAAATTAAGAAAAATGTACAGTAAATAGAATTGTAAAAGATAAACTTTTTATACATATACATTGTAAATGTTTAATGTTGTTTGTATGATGTTTAAATGTTTGTATGTTAAATAAAATTGTTATTTAAAAAAATTAGATAGAAGATGTGTGGCTTCTTTAGGATCAGGTTCTTGTGTGGAGCTGGTACTGTATAGCCTTTTAAAAAAATGATTTCCTGAAAGACCTAAACCATGGTCCTACCACTTCAGCTTACTCAGTGTGCACCAATGACAAATTCCTTTTGTGTCCAGTCACACTTGGCCAATAAAGTATTCTATTCTATTCTATTTCCTTCTCAGTTGCTTCTTATCTTGTCAATATCTTGTGCCTAAAACATTGAGGAATTATCTGGCTATATAATATGCTGCCATTAGCACAATCAGAAGGTAGCTCATTGCCAGATTATCTTTATCTATGTCCAATAGTGAAAATTGAATCTGTTGACCATATACTTCCATTGTATTACTTATTTATCTTGGGCTAGAGACTTAATTAAACCATGTTTATCTAACTACTGCAGCAATTTAAATTTTGCCCAAATGTAAACCGTTGAAAGATTGCTTGGATTGGCACAATAACTCATTGTATTTATCTTGTTTATCTATTTTATGCAGTATAGTAACAAACAAGTGTGCCAGTATATCACTGACTGTTATTTATGAAGCGTAATGCATATCAATGATTTTGGAGACTTCTGGCTATATTAAATATGTTTCAGTGAGTCTACATTTACCTAGCTATCTGCCAGATGAGGAAACAATTATCTAACTACAGTATATTTTTACCTGGTCATTTTCAACTACATTTTCAACTATATGGTCCCACTAATTTTTCTTTACTGGTACATGCTAATTTTTCTAAATATTCTAGTGTTCCAGCATGGTTTATAATCAGTTTGTTCAATTTTCTTGCAGAAGCTGAATATATGTTCTGCTGTTTTTATTGCCTCTTGCACAATTTGCCCTTTGAATCAGTTGATGATTTTTTTCCATTGTAGCCTTGTTGCATTAATTTGAATTGCTTACTCTTGCACAATCAAACTCAAACTTTTTTAAAAAGTTATTGTTGTAAACCACCGCCAGGTTTTATCTTTACACACTTTTTCAACCCCTCGACCTTTAGCAGAAATTGACACGCAATATTTCCATGACAGCATTCTGTTCTTGTTTTTATTACATTATTTTGATGCTTCTTTTTTGCTTCCTGTACCTTTAGTAAGTTCCAATTCCTATTCATTAATTCTCAATGTTTTGGTTTGGTTGTCTTTTACATAAGTAGCCAATGCATGCTTTTCTTCTTCAATAGTTTTGATCTGAATTAAACCTGTGCTTCCATTTCTGTGGGACAGATACAGGGGGTGGACAGAAAGATGGAAACATCTTGCAGCTCTTCCATGGAATCCAGATTTGTGAAGCTCCCTTCAAACAGTTTTGGTGGAAACTGGGTTCTGTACATGTCTATTGAGCTCTGCAGTGATTTTAGGAGCTGTGGACTTGCGATCCACTCTAACAATTCACTTTACAGTCCGACGGTCCCTCTCAGACAACTTCGACTTTCGACCAGAGCTGTGCTTGGCTGAGGATGTTTTCCCTTCTCTTTCAAAAGCAGCCATTACTTTTGAGACATTGTCTCTTGAAACGCCAAACATTCGGGCACTTTCTGTTACACTAGCGCCTGCCATTCGAGCACCAACAATTTGGCCTCTTTGAAAGTCTGAGAGGTCTGCCATTTCTAGGAGGTTATAATCAATTTCCTTAAATTTCTGTTTTAAAAAAGGTAGTTTAAAAAACATATCAATTAACAGAATTTTAAAAAAGCATTAAAATATGTCAAGTTTTGATTGATTTCAACATGTTCATACATTATGATGCCAAAAAGTCAGGTGTTTCCATTTTTTTGCCCATCCCCTGTATAATTCCATCAATATCACAAAAGAGATTGTCGGAGGAAAGGCAGCCCATAGCTTCTCACTTCCAACCACCACAGCTATTCTAGAAGGATACTATGGTCGGTGGTATCGAAAACCATTGAGAGGCAAACAGAGCAAGGATGGATGCACTACAGGTAATCTTCGATATGCAACTCTTTGCTTAGTGACTACTTGAAGGTACAGTAGCACCGAAAAGTGGACAGTCATCTTTCTGGGATGGTTTAGTGAATCCTGCATTGAGCAGAGGGTTGGACCCAATGACTCTGGAGATCCCTTCCAACTCTATAATTCTATGAAAAAAAGCAACTTAGGACCATTTTTCACACTTATGACCTTGCAACATCCCTATGGTCATGTGATCAAAATTTCCAATGCTTGGCAACTGACTCATATTTGTGACGGTTGCAGTGTCCCAGGGTCATATGATCCCCTTTTGTTTATCTTCTGACAAGCAAAGTCAATAGGGAAGCCAGATTCACTTAACAACCATTTTGTTACTGCAATTGTGCACTTCAATGATCCTCTTAAAACAGAGGAAAACTCATTTAACAAATTTCGCACTTAGCAACATATATATTTGGACTCAATTGTAGTTGTAAGTTGTATTCACATCCCATTCCCACCAGAAATCATTGAAAAGCCCAACCAATGCTGTTTCCACCCTGGCGTCTCCACTGGACCAATTTTCATGCCAGCATCCAAACTGGTAACAAATCTGTCATAGTAACTAGTGTTACTAACAACAGCAAATTAAGGTTGATGTCTTGCTAGGAGGAATGCATTTGTGTCCTATGTTTTTTATATGATTTATTGAATTTATGATCAGGGATGAAATAAAAACACAAACAGAATAAAACACATTAGAACCAAGGGAGGTAATGGTGATGTTTAAAAATTACCAAAATATTTAGCCAAATTCTCCAGGCCTACCAAATTATGACATCAATTTCAACTGAAGATCTAGCATTTTTGGTTAAAAAAAATTGACAAACTGATTGAGTAGTAAAAAATGAACAACGATTTCAAGCCAACTTGCATATTCTATAATAGAATAGAATAGAATTTTTATTGGCCAAGTGTGATTGGACACACAAGGAATTTGTCTTGATGCATATGCTCTCAACGTACATAAAATAAAATATACATTTGTCAAGAATCATGTGATACAACACTTAATGATTGTCATAGAGGTCAAATAAGCAATGAAGAAGCAATATTAATAAAAATCTTAGGATATACGCAACAAGTTACAGTCATACAGTCAACATGGGAGGAAATGGGTGATAGGAATAATGAGAAAAACTAGTAGAATAGAAGTGCAGATTTAGTAGAAAGTCTTACAGTTTTGAGGGAATTATTTGTTTAGTAGAGTGATGGCGTTCGGGAAAAAACTGGTCTTGTGTCTAGTTGTCTTGGTGTGCAGTACTCTGTAGCGATGTTTTGAGGGTAGGAGTTGAAACAATTTGTGTCCAGGATGCGAGGGGTCAGTAAATATTTTACCCGCCCTCTTTTTGGCTCGTGCAGTATACAGGTCCTCAATGGAAGGCAGATTGGCAGCAATTGTTTTTTCTGCAATTCTGATTATCCTCTGAAGTCTGTGTCGGTCCTGTTGGGTTGCAGCACCAAACCAGACAGTTATAGAGGTGCAGATGACAGACTCAATGATTCCTCTGTAGAACTGAATCAGCAGCTCCTTGGGCAGTTTGAGCTTCCTGAGCTGGCGCAGAAAGAACATTCTTTGTTGTGCTTTTTTGATGATGTTTTTGATGTTAGGTGACCATTTTAGGTCTTGAGATATGATAGAACCTAGAAATTTGAAGGTCTCTACTGTTGATACTGTGTTGTCTAGTATTGTGAGAGGTGGAAGGGTGGAAGGGTTTCTCTTAAAGTCTACCACCATTTCTACGGTTTTGAGTGTGTTCAGTTCTAGATTGTTCTGGTCACACCACAAGGATAGTTGTTCAACTTCCCGTCTGTATGCGGATTCATCATTGTCTCGAATGAGTCCGATCACTGTTGTATCATCTGCAAACTTCAGTAGTTTAACAGATGGATCGTATGAGATGCAGTCATTAGTGTATAGAGAGAAGAGAAGTGGTGAGAGTACACAGCCTTGGGGGGCACCTGTGCTAATTGTACATATATCTGATGTGATTTTTCCTAGCTTCACCTGCTGCTTCCTGTCTGTTAGGAAGCTTGTGATCCACTTACAAGTGTGTTCAGGTACCGCTAGCTGATTTAGTTTGGTTAAGAGAATGTCCGGTACGATGGTATTGAATGCTGAACTGAAGTCCACAAAGAGGACCCTGGCGTAGGTCATTGGAGATTCAAGATGTTGAAGGATGTAGTGTAGAGCCATATTAACAGCATCATCTGTTGATCTATTTGCTCGGTATGCAAATTGCAGGGGGTCTAACAGTGGATCCGTGATGGCTTTCAAATGGAACATCACTAGCCTTTCAAAGGTTTTCATAACTACAGATGTTAGAGCAACTGGTCTGTAGTCATTCAGTTCCTTGATGGAGGGCTTCTTTGGCACTGGGATGATAGTCGAGCGTTTGAAGCAGGAAGGAACATAGCACAACTCTAGTGATTTGTTGAAGATTTGGGTGAAGATGGGGGCCAATTGGTCAGCACAGACTTTTAAGCAAGGAGTTATCTTCTCTGGGCCTGGTGCTTTTCCAGGCTTCTGTCTGAGAAATAGATCTTTCACTTCCTTTTCTGTGATCACTAGGGGTTGTAAACACAATGGGATGGGTTCAGTTGTAGAAGATTTAGCTGTTGTTGGTGTGTCTGGGATGGAGGTTGTGCACATAAGTGGTTGAGGTTTCTTTTCAAACCTGCAGTAGAACACATTCAGGTCATCTGCCAATTGCTGATCTCCTTCAGCTTGGGAAGGTGGTTTGCTGTAACAGGTGATGTTTTTGAGAGTTTTCCACATGTTTGCTGGTTCATTTGTTGAGAATTGATTCTTTAGCTTTTCAGAGTAGTTCCTTTTTGCTGCTCTGATCTCCTTTGTTAATATATTTCTGGCCTGATTGTACAGCATTCTATCACCTTTTCTGTAGGCTTCCTCTTTGGAATGACGTAACTGCTTGAGTTTGGCTGTGAACCAAGGTTTATTGTTACTGTTGTATCCTGTAATGGCTACCTTGTATCTCTGTAAATAGTTTGTTCCTTGCTTAAGCGCTGTCTGAGCTGGAAATCAGGAAGTCGCTCCTGATTGGCTCAGACGCGCTCTGCTCTTGCTTTGACGGGAACCGCAAATGTATAAAAGAAGCGGTTTCTCCCAAGCAGAGCAGACGGTACTCGCTGAAAGTCACTTACCTATGCTGAGCTGAAATAAAGTACCGTTCTAACAACCCTGCCTCTGGGTTTACTTCACTGGCGACGACGGACGAAAGAAACTACGCGTGCAACATGAGCAATCTCCAAATCGGCCGGGCTCCTGAATTCTTCGACCCAGAAAAGACTTCCTGGGACGACTACCTAGCCAGCTTCGAAATCTTCCTCGAAGCAGCTGGAATACGGGACGCCGACGCCGATCGAAGACGGGCAATTTTTCTAAATTACTGCGGTCCAGAAATCCGCGCCCTCGCCCAGACTCTCACCGACCCACTACCGGCAAGATCCGTCGCTTGGGACGTCCTACAAGACAAGCTCGCGAGCCACTTCAGGCCAACAAAACCAGCCATGGTTTTCCGGCACCAGTTTTCGAGAATGGCTCAGCGCGAAGCGGAATCAATCAACCAATTTGCAACGCGACTTCGAACGGTGCTTGCGAAATGCAAGTTTGGCAACCCGGAAGCTCGCCTCACCGATGCCTTAGTTTTTGGCATGAGAAACGCCGCGGTCAGGAATAAATTCCTCACCGAAGACGAACCAACCCTACAAACAGTGATTAAGCTAGCGCAAACCGCAGAGGTCGCAGACGCCGCTGCTAAAGAGCTGATAGATCACGAAAAGAAAGAAGTCATCGCCAAGATAGACTCCACGTTCTCCCGCGCCGAGGACCCAGATGACCGTAGCCCACCAGCTCGCAACGAGGACAGCTGTTTCCTGCTGCAAGACCAGCCGAGACAACACAGACTTCCTCACCCCGCCACCCCCTGCGCCGGCTGCCGAGGAAACCATCAGCGCCAACGTTGCCCCTTCCGGGACGCCATATGCCGCCGCTGCAACCGACAGGGCCACATCGCCGAAGCCTGCAGAGCATCTGCACCAGAGGAAACCTTCTCCACACCGCGCCACCAACGACCCCAGAATCAAACACCTCAACCGCGAGAAAACCGACCTTTTCGTTTTTCGAGCCGAAAGAACTACTCAGCCGCTAACCGTGACTACTCAAGAGGTAACACTCAATTTTCCATGAATACCACGGCAACAGAAAATGGGGGCAAGATTGTTATTTCTTTACTTTTAAATAACAAGCCATGTTCTATGGAACTTGACACGGGGTCTAAATACACCATTATGCCGTGGGAAAAGCTTAAATTGTACATGCCTAGCCTGTCTAAATCTGAGCTACTGCAAACCTCGCTGGTAATTAGAGATTTTCAAGGGGGGATAATCTCTGTTCTGGGCAAAGTGAATGTACCTATCGTATTTAAGAATGTTAAGTGTACCCTACCCATGATTGTTGTTACAGGGGCTAAACACTCTCTCCTGGGGTTGGCTTGGATGGAACCTTTGGGAATTGAAATTTCGGGTATTTGCAATGTTAACTGTGATAACATGCCTAACTTTTTACAAGAGTTCCCTGAGGTGTTTAGCCCCACCTTGGGGTCGTATAAAGGACCCCCTATCTCATTTTCCATCGATCCCAAGGTCCCACCTGTCCGGCTCAAACCTCGCAGGGTACCCCTTCCGCTACTCCCCAAACTTGACCTGCAGCTGGATAAGCTCATAAGCCAGGGCATTTTAGTCCCTGTGGAGCAGGGACCATGGGAAACACCCATAGTCACCCCTCTGAAACCGGATGGCTCCTTAAGAGTTTGCGCTGACTATAAATCTACGCTAAATAAGGCCCTACAGCACCACCCTTACCCCATTCCAGTGGTACAACAACTCCTGCACTCCCTGGGGGAAGGGAAAAGATTTGCAAAGATTGACCTCGCCCAGGCTTATCAGCAACTGCCGGTCGATGAAGCGACAGCAAACGCCCAAACAATTGTGACCCACAGGGGTGCCTTTAAATGTACCAGATTACAGTTTGGAGTAAGCATAGCCCCAGGGATATTCCAAAGCATAATGGAAAGATTGTTATCAGGGATTAAAGGGGCCATTCCATATTTTGATGACATCTTAATTGCAGGGGAAAACCAAGAACAGCTCAACAAAAGGATTAGGGAAGTACTCCAGAGACTTCAAGACAAAGGGTTGAGAATTAAGCCTGATAAATGCGTTTGGGGAACCAACAGTGTAGAATTCCTGGGGTACAAAATCGACAGGGAAGGTATCCACCCCACCACTGAGAAACTGAGAGCTATTAGAGAAGCCCCGGAGCCACAAAATAAGACTGAATTGCAAGCTTTTTTAGGCCTTCTTAACTTTTACTCCATTTTTTTAAAACAGAAGGCAACAGCAGCAGAGCCTCTACACCGTTTGCTACAGAAAGAAACCCCTTGGACATGGGGGAGAACTGAACACGAAGCCTTTGTACAAATAAAACAATTATTGACCTCTAAAAGTGTGGTAGTCCAGTATAGTACTTCGCTACCTATCAGGCTTACGTGCGACGCCTCCCCGTATGGCGTGGGAGGAGTCTTGGCTCACGTTTTGCCTAACAAAACAGAGGCCCCAATTGCTTTCTTTTCCAGAACGATGACCAATACCAAAAGGAACTATAGCCAGCTAGATAAGGAGGCTCTAGCTCTAGTGGCAGGAGTAAAAAAGTTTCATAATTACCTTTTTGGCAGGAGTTTTGAGTTGGTTACCGACCACAAGCCCCTATTAGGCCTCTTAGCCCCCAACAAGCCTACTCCTCCATTTATGTCCCCAAGATTAATTAGATGGGCCCTTTTCCTCTCAGGATACCAGTACGAGCTCATCCATAAAGGGGGTAAAACCATCAACCACGCAGATGGCCTCAGTAGGTGCCCCATGGCAGTTAGTGGAGGACCCTGCCCCTTCTGCGGATGTCTTAATGATAGAGCTCGAAGACAACCCACTAACCACTGCAAAGGAAGTGGCTGCACATACGCAGCAAGATCCAATCCTAAAACAGGTGGTTAACTGTGTGCTAAAAGGATGGCAATGTGATTCTGTGAAACCTGAATTGTGTGACTTCAAAACCAAAAGACTTGAATTGTCATGTGTAAAAGGTTGTCTTTTGTGGGGGGATAGAGTGATCATTCCTAAAAGCTTAAGGGAAAAGGTACTTGAAATGTTACATGTGGGCCATCCTGGGATTGTCAGGATGAAAGGCCTAGCTAGAGGGCATTTATGGTGGCCAGGTTTGGATGCTAATATTGAAAATTGGGTAGCCAAATGTGACCCATGCCAAGAATCACGGCCTAACCCCACCCCACCCCAAAACAACTCCAGCAGAGTGGGAGCAACCTGCAGGGCCCTGGTCACGGGTCCATATTGATTTTGCAGGGCCAGTGGGGTCACAATATTTCCTGATAGTGGTTGATGCATTTTCCAAATGGGTGGAAATCATAGCAATGAACAACATAATCACAAGTGCCACCATCAAGGTTTTGCGCAGACTGTTCGCTACCCATGGTTGCCCCGATATCCTAGTATCTGACAATGGGCCTCAATTAACGGCCAGGCAGTTTGAATTATTTTTGGATAACCTAGGGGTCAGACATGCACTCATCTCACCTTACTCGCCCTGGGCTAATGGGTTGGCGGAACGTTATGTTCGCGTGGCTAAGGAAGCATTACGCAGGTCAGGCCCAGGAGATGTACAACAGAATTTGGACCAGTTCTTGCTAACCCAGCACATTACCCCAAACTCACACACGCACGTGAGTCCTGCTGAGTTACTAATGGGAAGGAGATTAAGGTCCCCACTAGATAGGTTACACCCAAGGTTTTGTACTAATGACCCAATATATGTAAACCCGGAAAGACAAATGTATTTGGGACAAAATGTATTTGTAAAAAATTTTGATGGAGGTGTAAACTGGATGAAAGGAATCATTGTTAAACAGACTGCTCCAAAAACATATTTGGTGAAACTGGAGGATGGTCGAATGTGGAAATGGCACATTGATCACATTCGGAAACGCATGGGAAACCCCCTGGAGCAAACCGCTGACAAAAACTCTCCCATTCCAGCAGACTGTAACTCGCAACCCGATTTACTAGACATTCAAATGGACTTATCAGGTCAGGGGGAGTCCTCCAGCGACGCCGAACCATCGTCCTCCTCCGAAGCCATCATCGTGCCGGCCAGGCCGAACCAACAGGCCGGAGCCCCGACTAGGCCCCAGCCGAGCCGGGGGAACAACAGCGAGCCAACCTCCACCGCCGATAGCGAGGACGCAACTGAACTGCGCAGGTCGGAGCGAGCCTCGCGGCGACCCAACAGATTGGACGACTTCGTCACATGGCTTTCGTGATGGACGCATCCAACTAAGGGGGGAGGGGTGTTGTATCCTGTAATGGCTACCTTGTATCTCTGTAAATAGTTTGTTCCTTGCTTAAGCGCTGTCTGAGCTGGAAATCAGGAAGTCGCTCCTGATTGGCTCAGACGCGCTCTGCTCTTGCTTTGGCGGGAACCGCAAATGTATAAAAGAAGCGGTTTCTCCCAAGCAGAGCAGACGGTACTCGCTGAAAGTCACTTACCTATGCTGAGTACCGTTCTAACAACCCTGCCTCTGGGTTTACTTCAGTTACTGTATATTTTCAAGTTCCTGGTTGGTACACATAGGTCTTCACAGAAGCTGACATATGATGTTACAATATCTGTGAGTTCATCTAGATCTGCAGAGGTGTCTTTAAAAATATTCCAGTCTGTGCAGTCAAAGCAAGCCTGTAGCTTTAACTTTGCTTCCTCAGTCCAAGTCCTCACTGATTTAATTATTGGTTTTGTGGCTTTAAATCTTTGTTTGTAAGCAGGTACAAGGTGAATCATGCAATGATCAGAATGGCCCACAGCTGCAGGAATATGGAATCTTAATAGTTCACAATAGCCACCAAAGTTAAAATAAAATGTATTGAAAAGATGTTCAAGTGCTTTGACTGTAAGATGTTAGGGCAAGGGTTGGGTCTCCTCTAACACTCTCAAGGCTAAGATGTTAAATTTCATCAGAGTAAACAACCTTGTATATGACAGAGAGCAGGAAAACAGTTAGGAATGGCAGTAGATCTACACTTCTGGGGAGGTATGATCAATGAAGGGCTACCAACATTTTTACTACCACACTGTGGGCGTGGCTTATGCAGGACGCCCTGCATTTTATTTCAACATCTTCCAGAACAAATTGGGTGCTCTGGGGTGGAGTTCCATTTTCGCTACCCCACTGCGTTCCCCCCCACTCTGGGCAGAAGCCCACTCCTGGGTATGATGAACTAAAGATTATCATGGCATGACTGAATGGGAGTCAACATACCATAGTTTTCAGAGTATAAGACACACCTTAGTTTTCGGGGAGGAAAATAGGGGAAAAATTCTACCTTCTAGATATTCATCTGGCTGGCATACTTAATCTGGTCAGCTTCGGCACATTATTTTAACCCCTGGTTAGGGCTGAAAAAAAATCTTCTTTGCTGGGAGTAGCAATGAAAGCAAACCTGCAAAGACTTAGGGCTGGAAAAAAACTTCTTCCGTATAGCAATGAAAAAATCCTGCAAGCCAGAAAGATTGTTAACATCTTATTAGGGCTGGGGAAAAAACCTTCAAAAAAGCTACTGTGGGAGTATAAGATGCACCCAAATTTTCAGCCTCTTTTTGTGGGAGAGAAGGTACATCTTATACTCCAAAAAATACGGTATGCTCCTGATGGCTGTTCCTTGCAAGGAGACTGAACAGCATTTTTCTGTGAGTTTCTGCTCCAAGAGATAAGAGGATCGATCATCTTATTTGCAACTGTTGCACAGCCTTTTAAAGGGTAATAAATTTGCAAACCTCACTTTCTGATTGCTTTTTGAAATTGGTCATTAACTATTTCTAACCTATTAGAGACCTTTTGAATGGCAAGTTTGAAAAAACCAGATGAGCCGCCCAGAGTCCTTTGGGAGTGGGGTGGCATATAAATCCAAATAATAAATAATATATAATAAATATATGAGCCTGTTCCCAATCTGGAAGGAAAGAAAATGATAATCGTGTTTAAGAATTCAGAAACTGAAATAAAACTTCAAAAAAGCTTTAAAAGATTATGATCTCAGAAAGTTATAAACAGACAGGGGTCCAGATAAAATTGGACCATTGAAATAAGTACTTCATATTTTAGAATATTTAGAATAAATATTTTAAATAAGGTTTTGAAATTTGTGAAGTACAAACAGCTTGCCACCAGAAATGGATGTTGTTTTGGTTTTTACAAGACTTACACAGATACAGTGGTATCTCTACTTACGAACGCATCTACCTACGAAATTTTGAGATATGAACCAGGTGTTCAACATTTTTTTGCCTCTACTAACAAACTATTTTCTACTTACAAACCCTCGCTTCTCTCTTGGCTACTGCTGCTGCAAGCAGCGGCCAAAACGGTGTGCGCTTGTCGTCGGAGCTCTCTGCAGCCGCCCCATATCCCTGCCACTTTCCCCTCTAGCCATCCACTTCCTCCGTTCCCTGCAGCCGCCCACATCCCACTGCCAAAATCCCCCCTAGCCTACTGCTTCCTTTGCCCCATCTCGCTGCCAAAATCAGTCCTCCAGACCCTTTCTATGCCATCCCAAATCGCCTCCAAAATCACCCTTCCAGATGCTTCCTGTGCCACCCCAAATCGCTCCCAAAATCACCCCTCCAAAAGCTTACTATGCCACCCCAAATCGAGGTCCTAATGAAGGCTAATGCCGCCCCAAATCGCTCCCAAAATCACCCTTCCAGATGCTTCCTGTGCCACCCCAAATCGCCTCCAAAATCACTCCTCCAAAAGCTTACTATGCCACCCCAAATCGAGGTCCTAACAAAGGCTAATGCCGCCCCAAATCGCTCCCAAAATCACCCCTCCAAAAGCTTACTATGCCACCCCAAATCGAGGTCCTAACGAAGGCTAATGCCGCCCCAAATCGCTCCCAAAATCACCCTTCCAGACGCTTGCTATGCCACCCCAATTCACCTCCAAAATCACCCCTCCAAAAGCTTACTATGCCACCCCAAATCAAGATCCTAATGAAGGCAAATGGATAGAAGAAAGGCAGCAAGGAGAATCGAGGCATTCTGAAAGGAGAGGTGATTTTGGAAGATTTTGGGAGCGATTTGGTGCGGCGTAGGAAGCATCTGGAGGGGTGATTTTGGGAGCGATTTGGGGCGGAGTAGGAAGCTTTTGGAGGAGTGATTTTGGAGGCGATTTGGGGTGGCATAGGAAGCTTTTGGAGGGGTGATTTTGGAGGCGATTTGGGGCAATGTAGGAAGCATCTGGAGGGGTGATTTTGGGAGCAATTTGGGGCGGCGTAGGAAGCATCTGGAGGGGTAATTTTGGGAGTGATTTGGGGTGGTAGCCTTTGTTAGGACCTCCATTCCTCGCTTCTCCTCACTGTCCGTCTCCATTCCGTTAGCCTTCACTTTGTCCGCCCCGCCTCTTTTTTTTTAAGCCTTAAAGTTTGGATTTCCCTAATGGGTTTGCATGCATTATTTGCTTTTACATTGATTCCTATGGGAAAAAGTGCTTCTACTTATGAACTTTTCTACTTACAAACCTGGTCACGGAACAAATTAAATTCGTAAGTAGAGGTACCACTGTAATTATATTATTTCAAATAATTATTTCAAAAACTGGGCACTAGAGGAGATTAAAGGTTTTAGACAGAGAAAAAATATAGTCTGATAAGAGGGTGCAAAAAAATCATGGCATTAAAAAGGAATTTTTTGAAAAATGGACTTACAAAATAGTAGCCACAACATCAACAATGGCTGTTCCACTCCCCTACAAGGTCACTGGAATTCTACATCTGTTTAAGTGTAATATGTGCATTCCAGGGACTTTTGAGTCAACAAATTAGCCAGTCACATCAGAGGGAACTGCTCGGAGCTATTGAAAAATCTTATCGTACCATCAACCTCTGAGTGTAGCACCACTTGTTTTTCCTAACCATGAGGTGTTTTATATAAATGCAGCTGGAGCATCAGCGGGCATATTGTCAGTGGAAAGGTCTTAGGGGACTGCATAGACCTTCCACACCTGAAATGGTGGGTACACTTGACATGAGATTAGAAGTGCAGCAGCCAGCTTTCAAATAACTAAACCAGGCATGTCCAACCTGCAGCCCATGGGACACATGCAACCCTAGACAGCTAGTAATACAGTCCCACAAGATAATTAAAATATTTTTAATTTATATCTATATCTATCTATCTATCTATCTATCTATCTATCTATCTATCTATTTTTCTATCTATCTATCTATCTATCTATCATCTATCATCTATCATCCATCTATCTATCTATCTATCTATCTATCCATCCCTATCCCTATCCATCTATGCATCTATCTATCTATCTATCTATCTATCTATCTATCTATCTATCATCTATCTATCTATCTATCTATCTATCTATCTATATTATTAATATTGCTTCTCCATTGCTTATTTGACCCCTATGACAATCATTAAGTGTTGTACCACATGATTCTTGACAAATGTATCTTTTTCTTTTATGTACGCTGAGAGCATATGCACCAAGACAAATTCCTTGTGTGTCCAATCACACTTGGCCAATAAAAATTCTATTCTATTCTACTCTATCTATCTATCTATCCATCCCTATCCATCTATGCATCTATCTATCTATTAACTGCCTTATATATTTTATATGCAACCCAAGCAAGCCAAAGGTTGCATAAACATGAACTATGTTCATGGATAGGAGAATACAAGAAGCATAAATTACAGGATGGTGAATAGAAGCTCGACTTTATCAAAGTCATGCTGGCTGTACCTAACAAATCCAAACATTTTGCCACCAGGACGTTCTTGTGAAGTTTCAAGAGGAAACAGAACTACAAATGCACTTCTCTCAAAGTCATAGTATTACAGAAGCAATTAAACAAGATGTAGTAAGTCATTGTGAGCTATGGTGGAGTAGGAGATCTATTAGCAAAAGGACCGGAGTATCTATACACTGGCAGATGGCATTTCTTGGCACCTGAATTCTTTTTTCTACCTAGTTCCAGGGGTGAAATGCTCCCGGTTCGCTTATGCCTATCGGTCGTCAGAGATCCAGTTGCAAGGGAAGCACAAGGCTCCGCCCACCCACCACCATTTGGGTTCTTTTAACCTCTGTACATGCACAAAGTGTTCTGTGTATGCGCAGAGGGTAAAAAAACCAAATGACAGCGTCCGGGTGGGTGGACGGAGCCTCACGCTCCCTTCGCGACCAGGTCTCCAACGACCGATAGGCATGTGCAAACCGGGACCATTTCCCCTCTGCCTGGTTCCAATTACGGTATTTATTCAATGACTTATTCAATTATTTCAATTAAACAATTGAATAATTGTATGGGTGACATGATGCAAATAAAGCATCAACCTCTAGCATTAACTGTGTGTCTACTAATGCTTATAGGGATGATACAAATCACATGCATTTTATATTTATATTTTACAATATAAAAATGTTGGATGGCTACAACTCAGCACTTTGGAATAGTGCCCATCTGCCCATAAAAATGACAAATAAGTAAAATGTATCCTTAGTTAGACTTACTTACTTCTATGTATTATATTTACTAGTAAGGGAAGTTATTATGAATTTATTGGAAATTTATTAGAAAGGAAGCAAACCCTGGGTCTGAGACAATTTCCTTTCCACCAAAAAAAATGGAAGGGTAGATAATAAAAGTGCATCTATCACATTTCCAGCAATTCTAAAATGACCATTTGTTTTAAAGGAAGACTGCAATATTGTGGAAAATCCATTCTAGTAAATTCAGAGACTGCTCTCTTATATGGTAATATTTGATACCATCTCTAAAATACCACTCAATTCTTAAAGATAATATGTTTTTGTAAAAAGGGGGGAGCATTGTATCTTATTGATTGATTGATTGATTGATTGATTGATTGATTGATTGATTGATTGATTGGATTTATGTTTGGATTTGTTTTCTTTGATATTGGTAGCCACATTCTAAGTATCTGAAATTTCTTTTCTACAAGCGAAGGAGTTAGCACAGCAATCAAAGTTTGCCAAAGTCCTCTCTATAACCCCAGTACATCTGGAAATACCAAGTTACCTGATCTTATACAGGAGTTCCCTTAACACTAAAATCATTAACATATTTATATTTATTAAAGGGAATATGCCCTACATGGCATTGGACCAGATTACTTACAGGACTGCCTTCTGACACATGAATCTTCTCTGTGGGGGGGACGGCCCTCTGGAATCAGCTCACCCTCGGAGATTCGTACTGCCCTAACTCTCCTTGCCTTTCGTAAGAATTTGAAAACTTATTTATGGCGCCAGGCTTGGGGTCATTAAATCCCAGCCTCTGGCCACTGAATGTCTAATATGCTTATGGTTTGTACTTGAATGAATGAATTTTGATGTTTAGCTTTTTATGTTTTAAATTAAGTACTGTATTTATATTAATTGGATCCAATTGTATTATTGTACAGTTTTATTATTGATATGTTGTGAGCCGCCCCGAGTCCATGGAGAGGGGCGGCATACAAATCAAATCAATCAATAAAGGTAGCCTTCATATTACGCCCAAAATTCCTGTTGCTAAGCTACAGTTAAGTGAAGTGTTTTGCCCCATTTTACAATTTTTGCCATGGGCTGTTAAGTAAATCACTACAGTCATTAAGTGAATCAAGTTGTCATGAAGTTTCCTCCATTGACTTTGCTTTTCAGAAGCTAGCAAGAGAGATTACAAATTTATTTATTTATTTATTCATTCATTCATTCATTTATTAGATTTGTATGCCGCCCCGTCATTGAAGCAATTGCTGTAAATCTAGAATAGTGTTTCCCAGAAAGGAATGAATACTATATACAGTGTTCCCTCACTTTTCGCGGGGGTTGCGTTCCGAGGCCGCCCGCGAAAGTCGAATTTCCGTGAAGTAGAGATGCGGAAGTAAATACACTATTTTTGGCTATGGACAGTATCACAAGCCTTCCCTTAACACTTTAAACCCCTAAATTGCAATTTCCCATTCCCTTAGCAACCATTTAGATTATTACTCACCATGTTTATTAAAGTTTATTGAAAAATATATATATTAAAGGTGGACGAAAGTTTGGTGATGATATATGACGTCATCAGGCAGGAAAAACCGTGGTATCGGGGGGAAAACCGCAAAGTATTTTTTAATTAATATTTTGGAAAAACCGTGGTATAGACTTTTCGCGAAGTTCGAACCCGCGAAAATCGAGGGAACACTGTACTCTAATTTCTTTAGCAGAAGGTAAATACATCTCTATAAATAGTTGAGTAAATCCTTTCAAAATTTGTAATTCTATAAAATTTTCTTGGCTAACTTTTCCTATATCTATGTCTGGCATAAGGTAATTTCAAGCATAATATTTTGATAGATGTTTAAAAATATGACTGGATAGTTCTTTTAATTAGACGTACAGTATATCCTTCCTTACATTCTGTAACTCGTGGCAATGTACTTAACACTCCCTCTAACCATACCTGTGAGATGAGTTGAGATCAGCCATGGGTTGTTCCTGGTTCTGCGAACCCGTAGCGCTGACAGAGACTCTGCCCACCCTGGGGTGCCTGGGGTGCTTCCACGCATGCACAGAAGCGTTATTAGCCAGTCTTAGTTCCTAGAGGTCCCAAAACGTTGGGCTTCTTTGCTTCTTGTATAGGCGGTCCTCGACTTAACGACGGTTCGTTTAGTGACCGTTCAAAGTTACAACGGTGCTGAAAAGAGTGGCTTAGGATCGTTTTAGACATTTAGGATCCTTGCAATATTTTTCATCAGGTCACAATATCAAAATTGAGACGCTTGACAGCTGGCTCCTATTTATGATGGTTGCGGTGTCCCTGATGTAATACACGCACATGTATCATATCTATCTATCTATCTATCTATCTATCTATCTATCTATCTATCTATCTAATCTATCTATCTATCTAATCTATCTATCTATCTATCTAATCTATCTATCTATCTATTCTATCTATCTATCTAATCTATCTATCTATCTATCTATCTATCTATCTACCTACCTACCTATCTAATCTATCTATCTATCTATCTATCTATCTATCTAATCTATCTATCTATCTATCTATCTATCTATCTATCTATCTAATCTATCTATCTATCTATCTATCTATCTATCTAATCTATCTATCTATCTATCTATCTATCTATCTATCTATCTATCTATCTAATCTAATCTATCTATCTATCTATCTATCTATCTATCTATCTATCTATCTATCTAATCTATCTATCTATCTATCTATCTATCTATCTATCTATCTATCTATCTATTTTATTTATCCAGGTCTATGTGCACTACCTAGAGAATGCATTGAGCACCAGAAGGATCTGGAGAGTTTGTTAAAGAGCAGAAAGAACCCACATTTTGAACAAAATAAATAAAGCTTATCTGACAAAAAAACTGGCTGAGCTGGCATTGTTTTCTGCTCCGCTGGCAATCACACTTAGCCAGTTGCACTCAGGTTGTATTTTATTCTTGATGTTTTGGCCCAACTTTTGTGCTGTCTTAAGTTCTATCTTTAAAAAGAACGGTGAGATGTAAGCATCCTCGATTAAAAAAAAAATCATCAAGGATGTTTCTGGAAAAATAGCCATGTGCTGTAGTAGCAAAAATAATAATTAAAAAAAACAGTGAGCTTTTAAAGGCCAACAAATTTATCAGGGCATTTTTTTTTACCCATGCCTATGGTCAAGTTTCACTTTGGCAGTTGCAATCCAATGGAATATTTCTTACTATTCTAAATATTTTCTTTCTGTTCGTTTAATGTGGACTTCTTGTAGACACATAATGTCTGCTTTTAATTTGGTTAATTTCGTTTAAAAAAAAAGTCTCCTTTTTCTGGGCTCTTCAGCCCTTTAATGTTCAGTGATACTAGTTTCATTTCTTTCTGCATTTTTTTTAACTTTCCAAACTACTGTATTAGTAAAACTCTACTTGACTTTTTGTTTTGTGTGTGTTCTTTTTACTAAGAAGCGCATTTTAAAAAATCAACTCTTCCGGAAGGTCTGGTGAGCCTTCCAAGGAAAGGAAAACTCCTCTTTCCACAAAAATGCCTATCCCGTAGTCGTGACGTCTTTTGCACCGGAGTCCGTGCCTCCCCCGCCCTCAAAAAAGAGGTGCAGGCTCTCCCGGTCCGTATACGGAAAAGGAGGAACACATACTTCCCTCCCCTCATGTCCATAAAAAGGTGTGTTAAAAGTCAACGCGCGCCCCTTCGGGAATCTTCGGAAGAAGGTCCGAGCGCAAAGCTCGGTCTGGAAGTCTCACCTGAAACTCTCGCCCTCATTCACTCCACCCTTCCCTCCCTCCCTCCTCCCGCCCGTCCGTCCGCGCGCGCGCTCTCTCAGTCCTTTGCTCTCTGCCCGCTGCCGTTTCCGAGGAGGGCGGTGCTCGGAAGAGCCGCCCGCTCGTCGGAAAGGACCGAGGAGGGAAGCAAGGCGGCCGAGGGCGGTGCTGGGACGAGCCGCCCCAAGGAGCAGAGGGCGGTGCCGAGAAGAGCCGGGGCTGAGCGTACGGAGGGAGGTGCCCGGAAGAATCCCGTTTCCTCCTCTCGTCTCCCGGGCGGACTTTTCCAGGCTGAGTTTGGGACGGGGCGCGGCGCGGCGGAAGCGGGAGCAGTAGCAGCACTACCAGCAAGCCAGGCCCGGGCTCAATCGAGGCGGCCGCACCTAACCGAGAAGGACAAAGCGGTGGGCCTGTTTGGAAGGCGGAGGGGGGAGGAGAAAGCCAGCGCTTAATCGCCGCAGGTAACTTTCGGGGTGGTTGGGAGATGTGGCGTGGTGGCGTCGCTTTGTCCGGCTTGGGCCTTCTTCTCTTGGAAACTTTTAGAAGTGGCTGCTTTCAAAACAAACCCAAAAACCCAGCAGCAGTGCGGCAGGACCGAGGGCGGCCTCGACTCCCTTCTTGGACTTCCCTTCCCCGTAAAAGCTAGGCAAGGAAAAAGAGGGAGAAGAGACCCGGAACTGGCCGGAGGGGGGACTACTCTTGCTTTTAAGTTCTCTTCGCCTCCTGTGCCAGCGGCCTCTGTGCTAGTCCCCCCTTCATCTCTCCGCCTCCCCCCCTCGGGGCGGTGTCCCCATTCCAGTTCTCTTCCGAAGGGAGGAAAAAAAGGCAGGCGGAGCAAGAAGGAAGTCGGGTTTTCATTTTTCCCCCCGAGTTTGTTCGGGAGACACTGACTTTACAATAGTACTTAGACTTATATACCGCTTCGCAGTACTTTAGAGAGTCAGCGTGTTGCCGCCCCCCCCCCCCCAAACAATCTGGGACTTTGAGGGCCTGCCGTACAAGGAAAAAGTTTCTCGCGGGTTTCATGCTGCCAGTGGGGTCGTCTCTCTCTCACACACACACACGCACACTCTCTCTCTCTCTCACACACACACGCACATTCTCTCTCATACACACCCACATTCTCTCATACACACCCACATAAACACACGCATTCTCTCTTTCTCACTCATTCTCTGTCTGACACACACTCATTCTCACACACACAAACACACACTCATTCTCTCACACACAAACACATTCTTTCTCTCTCTCTCTCTCTCTCTCTCTCTCTCTCTCTCTCTCTCTCACACACACACACACACACACACACACACACACACACACACGGCTCGCCCTGCTGAGGTGTTTTGCTATGACTGCCAGTGGACCTTTCTCCCATAAGGAAACGGGAGTTTTAAAAGGGGGAGGAAATGGGGATGAGGAGGGTGGAGAAATGTACTCTCCTTTTTTTCCTCCATGAGAAGTTGCTGGCAGCTGAGAGAGAGGAAATCCTGGGTTGCCTTGGTTCCCCAATGGATGTAAAAAAGAAGCACTTTTTGTGGGACTTTTCGAAAACTTGGCGTTTTAAAAAAAGAGCAACTAAAGTGCTGGCTAAGCGGTTATTAGAGCCACCATCCTCTAAGCCGGGTTTAAACTTTACAGTATGCGATTTATTTTTTAAAGACGATTGTCAAAGACAGAAGCGGGGGTTTTTGTTTTCCCCCCCAGAAAACTGCTTGCCTTTAAATCTTTCTGGCTAAACCCTGTGTTGATAGATAAAGGCCTGCGGAAGGCAGCTTATGAAACAATCACTGTAAATCTTTTAGGGATAAATAGTATATTTTTTTCCCTAGCTACTGCGTTAAACTATTAGCCTGCCACATTTTTTAAAAAAAAATGGGTTTCTGTTATATATGACTCAAGAATTTCAAGTTTCATAAATCTGGTCTGGCGGGGTTTTGTTGCTCTTTTTAAGTTCAAATCTGCTTCTTGAATGGACAGGATAGATTCTGTTATTTTCTTATAAACTTCCTTTCCTATAAGTAGCATTAATCGTAAACAAATGAATGTTTTTACTATGAAAAGTAACTATAATCTTCAAATATATATTTTTTTTGCTGACCCTGAAAACAAGTTGGGTATCTGTTCTGATTGAAAAAGAGGATTTTACAGATTTGGTATTAAACTACCTGGAGTTGAGTGGTGACATTAAATATTCATAGCTTGTCTCAATTGTATCAGTCTTTATTATGGTTCAAATACTAAAAATATTTAAGTGGTTCTGGTGCATTATTGAATATAGTAAGCCCATTTTATATGGATCATAAAATATTTTACACAGGGCTGTTGTTGGCTGTGCAAAATTGAAATTTAAAGTATACAGAAGTAATCATGTACAGTCTGTGTGATAAAAAATCCTGCCACTTCATAGCTTCTGTATCACTGGAATATTACTTTCAAAGGCAGTAGGATGTGTTTGTATTGGTGATATTGTGAAAGAAATTTCCATACTGTCACTCACAAGAACTGTAAGGATGTATCTGAAGACACCAGGAATTGTGCTTGATTCAAAAAATGATTTTACCTTTGAAGCACAGGAAAGAAATTCAGCATTCTTTCTGCAACACCATTAAGATTATGTGTTAATAAAATATGGGATTTACTCTGTGTGTGTGCTCACATATTTATGAGATGCATCAGTAAAACTTAGTGTCCAAACATTTTTCACCACCTGTTGCTTTTCTGTTTTTTTTATTTTTTAGAACTGTAACATACGGTAGCATTCATTTCTTGCAGCTGTATATTTTACACAGACATCTATTATGTCACTAGTAGAGACATTGCAATGAAATGCATCAGATTTTTTCCTTATTTAACTACTTATTTGTCCTAATCTAATATTTCTTTACTCACTTGGTCATCTTGGATATGAATGTTTGGTTAGAGCAGGTGTAGGCAAAGTTGGCTCTTCTATGACTTGTGGACTTCAACTCCCAGAATTCCTGAGCCAGTCATGCTAGCTCAGGAATTTTGGGAGTTGAAGTCCACATGTCATAGAAGAGCCACCTTTGCCTACCCCTAGATTAGAGCATAACCAAACTGCCCTTTGCTGCATACATTTGAAAAATAGGCATGATTAAGGTCCACAATTTGGACCTAAATGCTAAGCTGTGTGAGGCAAGAAACAGAATACAGTCTCATATATAGCACAAAGATGAATTTTGAAAATTATACAGTCCCAATGAATACATTTAAATCCTTACATTAGTTTTTTTCTCTGTATTGATAGTTATAAAGTAATGTTGGGAACTCCTCAATTAAAATGTAATAAAGTTTCTTATCAGTAATATGTGACATGCAAGTTGTTCAAGATTTGAAAGTGAAAAAACTCTGAAAAACTCAGATTAGAGTTAGGGAATGCTTTTCCAACCTGTTTTGTTTTAGAAGATAATGTGGTGTCAAGAATAGAAATCTTACTAGATAATTACCGGAACTGAAAATTCATATTCCAATATGACATTGCCAAATAAAAGGGTATATTGGAACACACACTACATGAGGTTGCACTTGAAGAACATTGAGAAGTTTTGATTGGTCCAGAACGAATGCCTTGATATGTCCATGTGACTCTGTGAGCGGCAATGATTACCAGATTGCTTCTAGGTGAAATTCAAAGAGCTGGTTATGACCTACAGTGCCTAGGTGATGGTCATTAAAGGATCACTTATGTCCCTTGTTATGTTCCCAGATGATTTGAGCTGACAGATTCTAGGTTCATTTGATTAAGCAATATCTCTCAATTCCTTGTGGAATCCGGTTGTCCCATAACACCCAGCTGGCTCCTACACTGTTGTCTTTACTAGGGGCCCAAATAGATCTTGGCATTCTCCCAGGCCTTGGAATTGTGGACTCTGTTGGTTACTGAATATTGATTGGTAGGTTGTTGCTGAGTATCTTGAGATTGACTACAATAACAGAATTTTGCAAGTAATTGTTTATCTTCTCTCCCTTATTTGTCAATAAATTCTGGAAGTGCTTGAACTACTTGTTCTGGACCTAAAAATATCTCAGCCCCTTTTTTTTCATAGGCAACATATCTTGAATATCTCAATCAAGGTCACTTTGTTGTTTATAATTGTGAGACACTCAGAATTGTTTGGAGTTGAGGATACCAAATCATATAAAATAATTGTAAGCAATAATAAATAGCCATACATTTTAAGGCTGGCATATTTTTCTAGCACTGGAGGGATGTGTTCTTGATTAGCCTTGTGTTTAAAAATGAGTTGTGTATAGAGTTTGATAGTATCAATTCAATCCATATTTGTGTCGTTTCAGAAGAGTTAGTTAGGAAAACCCAGTTAATAAAGGACAAATAATTATAGTGTGCTGACATGCTCTTTGCCCTTTCCCTAATGGTTTTGTGGGGAGATGGGTACATTTAGCATTAAGCCATAGATGTTCACTGTTTTTATTTTCCAAAACTATTTGTGGGTCATACAATATTTTTAATGAAATAAAGACAGTCGCTTTGTCACTTTGCTTTGTAACATGCCAAATCCCCATTTAAAATTAAAAATCTGAAGATCTTTGAAGTTGTAGAAGCCAGAAGATCCAAAGGAAATGTTCATTGATATATCATTTACCTTGGGCACCATTTTGAGTTTTGTGCATATGTGCATAATTTTTTAATGTATGTATAAAGATTGATTTATGAGCAAGCAGCACTTTTCATACATGTGCCCCTTCTGTGATTGATTCCTTTCAGATATGGAAACAACTCTCCCTTTAAGTTGCAGGATATTCTTTTCCAGAGATAAGGACTCGTACTGCATTTCCATAGAAGGTTTTCTTAAGGGCATGCTTAGGTATTGCAAGATAAAAGACTTGGCACAGAATTCTAGAGAGATGCTTACTGCAATAATTATACCAGAAGGTGCCATTCTAAATATGCTATAGCAATGTATGCTTCAAGTAGAAAATAACATAATATATCACACCAATTTCTCCTGGCTTGCATTGAGGGTGGGTTTTTACTGACTTTCTGTTCAACACTGAGAAAAAATTTCTGAATATACTGTAGCTAGTTTTGATATATGGTCCATAATATTAAATTGTCACTAAATGCCATTGAAATTCTTACATATTTCCAATATAAGTGGTCATATGGTGTTTAGGACAAGTTCCTTTGGGCCTTAGTAGAGCTAACGCCAACTTGGTAGGTTATCTTCTTTCAAACGTCCGAGATTTTCAACTTTTATACCAGAGCAAATGGGGAAACCGAGTAATGAAAGTGTTATCATATGATCAGACCAAAATCATAAATAAAGCCTAGATTCAGAACAAGTTCCTTTGGGCCTTAGTAGAGCTAACACCAACTTGGTAGGTTATCTTCTTTCAAACGTCCAAGATTTTCAACTTTTATACCAGAGCAAATGGGGAAACCGAGTAATGAAAGTGTTATCATATGATCAGGCCAAAATCATAAATAAAGCCTAGATTCAAAATGTTCCTACAAATACACTTTCTTGCAGGAATAACACATCCTTTTCCCATTACCGTTTGTGGAACCATTCACTAGTTCATCCAGTGTTAGTTGAATGTGAGTGCTCAAAATAAACAGTATCAAAGAAAACGTGTTCCATTTATTGTGATTATTGTTTGTCCCCATACTAAGTCTCTGGAGAGTATGCGTTGTGTAACCAAGAGTTCTCTGGATAGGAGGATTAATGGCTATTATATAATCTGCCAGACAAGTACTGTATAGTATACTACTTTCATTAATGATACAGTCATTTAATTGTCATCTAGGCTGCTTGCCAAAGCTACTACAGTATCTCTTGCTGTATCTAGAGTGGAAGTGCCATGGGGAAAAACCAAGGGTAAAGTTTTTGAATGGACTAATGACATCACCATATTGCTATTTCTGCTCAACAATTGCATACATTTTAGACCTATGTCATGGACATGTTTCATTGATTCAGTCATGAAGTGCAGGTTTGCTTGTATGTTTTCATGCATTTAAATTAAACTACAAAATCCACCATGGAACAATCTGCCTGATGCAAGAATGAGAAGTTATCTAGACTGAAGAAATGAAAGAGAAAGAATGGTGTAGAAGAGGTGAGGGAAACAAAGAGCAGAATAGCCATTGAGGGTAGTAATGCAAAAAGAAAATATGGGAACTTTCAAAAAATTCCAAGGAATGAGATCAACCAATTGTATTGGAAGTCTCAGTATGACAGAGAATCACTGAGTTTACAAGAATGAAGAGAAATTCAGTTGTGCTTAAAATAAGTTTATTTCCTGTACCGCTAATTGTAAAATTTTCAGCAACTAGAGTTTGGCTGTTGCAGTTTTCCATAAACACCCTTACGATGCAGACATAAAAATTAATAATCTTTCAAAATTAAAGAAAGGAAATTGGCTTTTGTTTAAAGTATTATGTATTGAAAGTATAAGAGAATGTGTAACTATAATATGACATTGGATGTATCTTGAGTAGCTTGAAAATAGTTCATTCGTCCTATTGGGTTGGGGAATATGGTCAGTTTTCATATTGCAGTTCTTCCACCCATATCCATCCATCTTCATGGAAAATTGTCCTGATCTTAAATATATTAAATTGCATGACTGGAAACTTAGAATTGATTTCCCCCTCCCCAGTTGAATGACTTGGCTTTGCTGTGCATTGAGGAAGTCTTTACTATTTTGGAATTTAGCTGAAAACAACTAAATGATGATTTGGTTATAATTGAAATAAAATAATTTCAAATTGGCTAGTTTGTCGATAGTATCTTTTTGTGGTTCTGAGTAGCAGCTACGTTTTTGGTGAGAGGAGTATCAATTTTGACTCCTGGTGGTTGTGTGCACAAGTTCCTGCCTTTTTCTTTGCAAGATTTAGGGAATGACTTGCCATTGTCTTCTTCCTAGGGCTGAGAGTATGTGACTGGCCTAGGATCACCCAGCTGGCCTGATAAATGGGACTAAATCTCAGAATCTCTTGATTTGTAGTCTGGTGCTAACCACTACAGTGGTCCCTCGACTTGCGCGTTCTCGATTAGCGCGAAACGCTGCAACGCGGTTTTTCAAAAAATATTATTTAAAAAAATAAAATATTAAAAAATAATTTTTTTTTTATTCTTAGACTGAATGGAGACCGCCGGCCGCTCAATCGGGCCGGCAGGGAACAGAATGGAGCCTTCCGCGGCGGGGCTGGGGGAGCCGAGCCCAGCCCCGTGACATTCGCTTTCCTGCCACCCGCAGCCGAGTGATCGTGGGCTCCTTCGCAACCTCAGAGAGCTTCCTGGTTTTCGTGAGCTTTCATGCCCAGGAAGCTCTCCGAGGTTGCGAAGGAGCCCAGGATCACTCGGCTGCGGGTGGCAGGAAAGCGAATGTCACGGGGCTGGGCTCGGCTCCCCCAGCCCCGCCGCGGAAGGCTCCATTCTGTTCCCTGAATGGAGACCGCCGGCCGCTCAATCGGGCCGGCAGGGAACAGAATGGAGCGTTCCGCGGCGGGGCTGCTATGGGGGGGAGACGAGCCCAGCCCCGTGACATTCGTTTTCCTGCCGCCGGCAGCCGAGTGATCCTGGGCTCCTTCGCAACCTCGGAGAGCTTCCTGGGCATGAAAGCTCACGAAAACCAGGAAGCTCTCTGAGGTTGCGAAGGAGCCCACGATCACTCGGCTGCAAGCGGGAGGAAGGCGAATCCCACGGGGCTGGGCTCGGTTATCCCCCCGGCTCCCCTCCTACCAGCCCCGCCGCGGAAGGCTCCATTCTGTTCCCTGAATGGAGACCGCGGGCCGCTCAATCGGGCCGGCAGGGAACAGAATGGAGCGTTCCGCGGCGGGGCTGGGGGAGCCGAGCCCAGCCCCGTGACATGGGCTGGTAGGAGGGGAGCCGGGGGGATAACCGAGCCCAGCCCCGTGGGATTCGCCTTCCTCCCGCTTGCAGCCGAGTGATCGTGGGCTCCTTCGCAACCTCAGAGAGCTTCCTGGTTTTCGTGAGCTTTCATGCCCAGGAAGCTCTCCGAGGTTGCGAAGGAGCCCAGGATCACTCGGCTGCGGGTGGCAGGAAAGCGAATGTCACGGGGCTGGGCTCGGCTCCCCCAGCCCCGCCGCGGAAGGCTCCATTCTGTTCCCTGAATGGAGACCGCCGGCCGCTCAATCGGGCCGGCAGGGAACAGAATGGAGCGTTCCGCGGCGGGGCTGCTATGGGGGGGGAGACGAGCCCAGCCCCGTGACATTCGTTTTCCTGCCGCCGGCAGCCGAGTGATCCTGGGCTCCTTTGCAACCTCGGAGAGCTTCCTGGGCATGAAATGAAAGCTCATTAATAGAAAGAAACAGGCATCATTTCCATTCTCCAGTCTCATGCAACAAATTCAAGCAACAAAAGGATGACAAGCCTCTTCCTGACTTTTATCATATGACTCACAGAAGGAGAGGAGATAGAGAGGTTGATTGAAACAGCCTGGTGCTTATGCCAAGTCAAGGCTTTGAGAACTCTGCTTTAATTATGTCCGGAATGTATCCTTGAAGAATATGTGAGATGATTACCTAGCTAAGCTCTGCAGATAACGGTAACAATTTAAGATACTAAAAAAGTTAAAGACTTTTTTCTTGTTAGAAAGCACAGGCTTGAAAGCACGGGCCGCTCAATCGGGCCGGCAGGGAACAGAATGGAGCGTTCCGCGGCGGGGCTGGGGGAGCCGAGCCCAGCCCCGTGACATTCGCTTTCCTGCCACCCGATTGAGCGGCCGGCGGTCTCCATTCAGGGAACAGAATGGAGCCTTCCGCGGCGGGGCTGGTAGGAGGGGAGCCGGGGGGATAACCGAGCCCAGCCCCGTGGGATTCGCCTTCCTCCCGCTTGCAGCCGAGTGATCGTGGGCTCCTTCGCAACCTCAGAGAGCTTCCTGGTTTTCGTGAGCTTTCATGCCCAGGAAGCTCTCCGAGGTTGCGAAGGTTACATCTTCCGCTGCCAGCCAGGCCATGCTGGCGGCAGCGGAACAATCGCTGGCTGTCAACTTTTCTTTTTAAAACTGGGCAGGAGCTGACTTGCCTCCCCAGTGCTAAAAAGAAAAGTTGACAGCCAGCGCTGCGACTGCCGGAATGCTGAGCCTCCCGTTCTCCCCCACCTCGCCCCTTCCGGTTTCGCCGTTCGGCAACGGAGTCCAGCGCTGGGGCCATGCGGGGCCGCTCATCCAGGGGGGCGTGTGTGGACTGGCAAGCGGCAAGCGGCAAGTGATCTGGCGGGAAGACCAAGGGAAGGTTCCTTCAGCCGCCCAACACCTGATCCGCTCCGCAGCGCGGCAGCAGCGAGGAGCCGAAGATGGGGTTTCCCCTTTGCCTTTACCCCATCTTCGGCTCCTCGCTGCTTCCGCGCTGCGGAGCAGATCAGCTGTTGGGCGGCTGAAGGAATCTTCCCTTGGTCTTCCCCGCCGCCCACACGCAAACTCCACCATCTGCGCATGTGCGGCCATGAAAAAAATGGCGCACATGCGCAGATGGTGGTTTTACTTCCGCATCCAGTATAACGCGGAAATCGGTTAGCGCAGGAGGTCTTGGAACGTAACCCCCGCGCTAATCGAGAGATCACTGTACACCAAACTGCCTCTCATTTTTGTATTACCATGTTTCCCCGAAAATAAGATTCTGTCTTATATTTTTTTTGAACCCTGAAATAAGTGCTTGGCCTTAATGCCATGCACTCAAAAGCCCAACTAGGCTTATTATCAGGGGTTGGGTTAATGGGCTACATATATTCAAATTTAATTTATTTAAATTGCACTTTTAAAAAGCATATTATTTCTTTAACTTAAATCCCATGGAGATATTAAGGATACCTACCTATCTCCATGTTATGTTTTCAAGATTCTTGGTGGATTTTAGTTGTTAAGATAATGTCATTCTAGAATGAAATTGATATGATTCTTCTACACTTTACACTTGAACACATTACAGTAATTAAGTTTTGTTTAGTAGTCTCTCCTCTGATTTTACTTTGCAAGTTTCTAATTGCAAGGCATCTAATGAGATCTACACTCAGATCATTATGTTGAAATCAATAAAGATGTGCAAAAATACTGAATTTGAAAATGCCCTAGTTCAAGGATGAGTTGCTGCTTTTAGCAAAATGCAGTTTGGGGCATTCTGGAAGTGTTTTCCGACTTTCAAAAAGCTGTGTTTCAAGCATGTCCCTTGTTTCATAGACACACCATTTCTAGAATACTTGAGAATCCATTTCCATACTTACCTAAGCTATTTTGCATCAAAATACAGTATTTTGTGTTCAAATAAGAGTATTTTCAATTTAGATTTTGTACAATCCTATACAGGTAGTCCTTGACTTGTGACCATTCATTCAGCTGTCATTTGAAATTACAACATGTTTCCAAAGTTGCAATTATTGGAAAGCCATCATAATTAACTGATCACAATTCACGACTGGCCTCCAAGAAATTGCATTGCCTGCCTATTGGTTTCCGGACGCAATTCAAAGTGTTGGTAATGACCTATAAAGCCCTACATGGCATCAGACCAGATTACATCCGGGACCAGTTTTTGCGGCACAAATCCCAGCGACCGGTTAGGTCCCACAGAGTCAGCCTTCTCCAGGTCCCGTCAACTAGACAATGTCATTTGGCGGGATCTAGGGGAAGAGCCTTCTCTGTGGGGGGCCTGGTCCTCTGGAATTAGCTCCCCCCAGAGATTCACACTGCCCCCACCCTCCTCGCCTTCCGTAAAAGTTTAAAAACCTATCTATGCCGTCAGGCTTGGGGCCATTAGACCCTAGCCCCCGACCGACAAGTGTAGTATGTCTTGCTGTGAGAATGGGAATGAATGGTTTTAAACGTAAATAGAGTTTTTAAAGATTTTTAATGATATTAATTGGATTTTTTTAGATACATACATTGTATATTGTTTGATATGTTGTGAGCCACCCCGAGTCCTTGGAGAAGAGCGGCATACAAATCCAATTAATAAAATAAATAAATCTGCCCTACTTGCTTATCTCTTCATCCTCCCTAGGTGGCTTCCATGGACCTATTTCCCACAGGCCTTGGGTGTGCTTCCCATCCCACTGGGTCCCAGAACTTTGGGTCTCCTCCCTACCCAGTCACACCTTGCCCCACTTACCTCTTCGAAAGATTGCCTTTCCAAAAAAGCATCCATACAATAGGATGCAGGTCCTTCCATTGTGGAAATGGGCAACATTTTTGTAATCTCCCAGAATGATGAAAGGTGGCTTCTGCGGGAAGGCCATAAATTGCTGTTTTGGAAAGATGATTGTTGGAAGAGATACGTGGACAAAGGCATGATGCAGTGGGGAGGAAGCCCCAGGCTGTGGGACCCAGCAAAGTGGGAAGCTGTGCAAGGGGTGCTTTGGGACATGGGAGGCTCAACTCAGATCATGTATGAGCTGGGATGGTGCTCCAATGCAGAGACCTGCACGAGACCTCCCAAGACCTCCCCCATCCCTTCAGGCACCCCATGCTCCACTTAATGACCACAATAGGAAATGGAACGCAAGAACAAGGGGGCACAATCTGAGGTTAGCTGGGGGGAAAGATCAGAAGCAACATGAGAAAATATTTTATTGAAAGAGTAGTAGATGCTTGGAACGAACTTCCAGCAGACGTGGTTGGTAAATCCACAGGAACTGAATTTAAACATGCCTGGGATAAACATATATCTGGGATAAAATACAGGAAATATTATAAGGACAGACTAGATGGACCATGAAGTCTTTTTCTGTCGTCAATCTTCTATATTTCTATGTTTCTAAAAGAAGTGGTAGGATTGTTGTCATTCAGCAAAATGATCATGTGGGTGCCTTGCTTAGCAGCAGCAACTTATGAAAAATTATGAACTCAATTATGGTACTACGTACAGTGATACCTCATATTACGAACTTAATTGTTTCCGGGACAAGTCTTGTAAGGTGAAAAGTTTGTAAGACGAAACAGTGTTTCCCATAGGAATCAATGGAAAAATGATTAATGTGTGCAAGCCCAAAACTCACCCCTTTTGCCAGCCGAAGCACCCGTTTTTGCGCTGCTGGGATTCCCCTGATGCTCCCCTCCATGGGAAACCCCACCTCCGGACTTCCGTGTTTTTGTGATGCTGCAGGGGAATCTCTGTGAAATTGCAGCATCGCAAAAACACAGAAGTCCTCGAAACCCCAGCTACGGGCTTCCATGTTTTTGTGATGCTGCGATTTCGCTGAGGCTCCCCTCGCTGGGAAACCCCACCTCCAGACCTCCGTTGCCAGCGAAGTGCCCATTTTTGCGCTGCTGGGATTCCCCTGCAGCATCGCAAAAACACGGAGGCCCGGAGGTGGTGTTTCCCATGGAGGGGAGCCTCAGATCAATCCCAGCAGCACAAAATCGGGTGCTTCGCTGGCAACAGAAGTCCGGAGGCGGGGCATCCCAGTGGCGGCGGCTTGGGTTTGTAAGGTGAAAATAGTTTGGAAGAAGAGGCAAAAAAATCTTAAACCCTGGGTTTGTATCTCGAAAAGTTTGTATGATGAGGGGTTTATAAGATGAGGTATCACTGTATAGAGCAAAATAATAGGATATATTTATACAGAAACATTTTCTATAGAATTGCTTCTGGATCCCCCAAAAATGTGGTTCTGAATGGACCTAGGTAACATATTCCCATTTTATGTGATAGAAAAGTAAATGTTTAGAAGAGTTAGTAAGAAGAGTCAACATTGATAACTTCCTTGCGACATGTAAAATACCTTACATTTGAATAAATTTTCGGATCTGTGATTAGAGGGAAGTAATACTTGCAAAAAATACAGTAGTCCTGCTATGCTTCACCATATACTCCTCTTGTAGTTTTGTTAGATGGAAACAGCTGTTATTAAAAGTGAGTAGAACTATATTGGCTACAACTACAGTAATTGAATCTTAGCATTTTTATGAAGGTCCAAGGGAGTGTTTGGTTAGAACTAAATTAGTATTTACCTTTGTTTGGTATAACATAATATGGAGTACACAATGCTCCTACTTCCTATTTCCCCTGCAACAGTAACCCATTATTTCAGCAGAATATAAAGATGCAGCTAGAATAATGCTGCTGTGTTTTTTCATTGCAAACCCATGAAATGGTTGGATTGGACAGTGTATCTAGTCCTTCCGCTCTACGGTTATTATTCCTTGTATAAGTCTCTTAACTGAAGAGATAGTCTCCTTTTAAAGAGTAGTTGATTTAAAAGGAAACTATAGGAAGGGAAAGATAAGAAAAATATGGCCTAAAACTAGGTTCCTTTTCAAAGCTTAATCTAAAGCAAGGGTTCCAGGATGACATACAAAATCCTAGATATATCAACATCAAAATTAATGTTCTTAAATAATCAAATATGTGATCTTGAGCTATTTTCAGTTAATTTATGTTTGGTGCATTGTACGAGATTGCATGGTGACAATCAAAAAGGTTGATAAAAAGTCCAGAAAGAAATTCCAACTTAATCTAAATCTCAATTTGATTGGCTGTTCAGAAGAATTCTAATGATATATGTAAATGGCTCTATTTGGGTCAGAGTTTAGTCTTAATTTAGTTTTGAGTAACCTCCATTGATTACAGTGAGTTTGCTGCATATAATAGACATTTGTGTTGTGTAGAGAATTGAAATGATTTAATACTTTTCTTTTTCAGAAATGACTACCATTAATACAGGAAATGTTAATTTCAAATGGGATCCCAAAAGCCTGGAGATACGGACACTGGCAGTTGAAAGATTGCTTGAACCTCTTGTTACCCAGGTAATAAAAACTCTGTGTGATTATCCTTTGCTTTTTATTAATGTTCTGAATCTGCAGCTTTACACTGGAGAACCCATAGATTAATTGCACTGTGTTACAGTAAGTTGGGTCTACATTAAAGATCGAGTTGGAATGTTTTCTGTTCATGGCTTTCTTTTTTTGCCTTTATAAAGCCATATAGAAAGTATAGTAGAAAATATCAGGATTTTTTTTCCTTAAAAAAAACCCTAAAGTGAGACCAAACATTGCCTTTTTGTCCTTAATCTAATGGGAAATTAACTATGCTTAAATCTCATTTAAATTGTTGCAACTTAAATGGCCCAGAGCTAGCCGAAATGATTTCAGTAATATTTATTGCAATCAAATGTGACCTGAAATAATGTTTTCAGTTTATGTTGCAAAGTTTACATAGACACATTTCTCCTTTCTGTTCAAAACATCCCTTTCTCTCATGATATTTTATGGTAGCTATAATTGTTTTGATATCTGCCAAACTGAATCCAGGTGTCAAAAGATTACCATGCCTAACTTTATACTCTAAATCAAATTATACTTTCTGAACCAGAAAATGTTGAAATGGCTAATCATTTAATTTACTTAAAACTAGAAATACCACAAAGGTGGAGTAATGCATGTGAGCCTGAACTAACAATGTCTGAAATTATATTTAAGAGACTAAATTTGAAATCAGTGTTTAAATTTAACTCATTAGCCCAGGCCAAATAATGACCGGAATCCTTCTGAGCGTGTTCAGAATTACTGTAGGAGAAGATCAGGAGGTAGGAGTGGTGGCTGGAATCAAACATGTTATCCATTTAGAATCCTTGCATTGCCACAGAGATCCAAGTGCAGCCCCTTCCCCATGAATCCTGTTAACCCTTATCTAGCACTAATTTAGGGCTGATCATTAATTTTATATAGGTTTGAATAAATCTATGATGCAACTTTATGGAATGTTCCTGATTCTTTGACCCTGACAATAGATGATGTAATGTGTCGTGGATTTAACACTAAATGATAGGCACTGACATGCCATTAACAATTATACTGAATAATAAGACAATAGGAATAATGGAGAATTAAACAATACAAGAATAGATATGAAGATATAAGAGTAAAGAAATAAAGTTGCTTCTAAACTACATTTCTGTATAGCTTCTGCTTCTAATTTCATGTTTTAGAATGTCATAGGTTCAACTTAAGTTACCGGTAATCCTTGATTGAAGGTTTCACAAGTATTCCCCCCAAAAGTTCACACATTTCTGATTTATAGATATATGAAACTCAACCAAGATATATAAATGTTTCGAATGTTTCCAGATTTTTAATCTGAGTTTACAAAAAAAAAAACCCTTTAGCTGAAGCTTTGTTTATTTAAATTTAGAGTGTATTAGTTGAGTTATCTTGTTCAAGCAATGGAATGATTTAGTTGGAATCGCATTTATGGGAATTTCTGCCATATTAAATATCTAAAGCTTTTCAACTGAAAAATGGATATTATGCTGTTTTCAGGTCACAACATTGGTCAATACTAGCAACAAAGGTCCTTCCAACAAAAAAAGAGGCCGATCTAAAAAGGCACATGTTTTAGCTGCATCGGTTGAGCAAGCAACAGAGAACTTTTTGGAAAAGGGGGACAAAATTGCAAAGGAGAGCCAGTTTCTTAAAGAAGAACTGGTAGCAGCCGTGGAAGATGTTCGCAAACAAGGTATACCTTTGAT
Source organism: Erythrolamprus reginae (assembly GCF_031021105.1). Taxonomy (NCBI): domain Eukaryota; kingdom Metazoa; phylum Chordata; class Lepidosauria; order Squamata; family Dipsadidae; genus Erythrolamprus; species Erythrolamprus reginae. The sequence continues at coordinate 246,103,351 of NC_091950.1, forward strand.
GAAATTGTAACTCTTACTATTGTCCACATTTGTAAATTACCAAACAGGAATTAGCAATTTAAAAAAAGAAAGAGTTAGCCTGTCAGTAGGTGCAATATATTTAAATACCAGTTTGGGGATGAGCTCAGCTTTTAATATGTGTCAGCATCTTTTATGTGCCTTAAAGAAATGTATGTAGTTATTCCAGTCTCTGCTTAATCTCACAATAGTCCTGTGAGAAGAGCTGGTCAGAAAAATTTTGAATGACCTTGAATAAGCCATTAAATGTATGGAATGAAAATTTGTCTTTAGTAACTAGTGTCTGAAAGTAGAGCTTCACC